>NC_084980.1:11679867-12279867 GCF_963691925.1 Scomber scombrus
ATGATGCTTACTCCAATCATGCAGCCGAAACGGTAAGAGCATCCTTGAACACTCCTTGCCTTTCTACCTTCCAATGAAATAGATTCAACAAATTCCTATCGTCATTTTTGGATCATTTGCCCCCCTGTCATCAGATAGCTAATGAGATTTCCATCTAATGAGGTGTTCATTGAAGGCATATGATGAGTGACAAACATGACTGCAGAGGAGCCGTGCGACCATGAAACTTTTATCAACCATCGCATACATTCTTTGATTATTTGGAGCATTTAAAGACACATCCTGCTCTCTCCGTCTATCTCTTGTCACCCCCTACCTTTCTCATCCACCACCAAATACAAACACACTTCCCTCCTACCTGCAATATGTCACTGCATATTTGCAAATATGTAATGACACATTCTGCATGTAAGTCCTTGCAGTCGTGCGGTTGTTAGTAAGACAGAAAAGAGTAGACCTGACATGGCCAGCTGGGTCTTTCTGTGTGTTTCTTACCACACGTCCAGGAGTTTCCTTCCACAGTTCAAAGACACACAGGTTCAGGTGAACTAGAAATTTTAACCAGCATGTAGGTGTGAATGTGAGTAGGATTGTGTTAGTCTTTTTCTATGCGTTACGCCTGGTTTCTCTCATGTGGGATGTAAAATAGAGATATACACATTCCTATGATATGAGGATGTTGGATGTTTATTTGAGCGTGAATTAAGAGTCAGAAACTGGTAATTACAGTAAATCCAAGATGACATGAATATGACATAAGAGTGACATGCCCAGGATGTACTGTACCAGTCAAATGCTTGGACACACCTATTAATTTTTCGTTATTTATTTATTTATTTTTTACCATTTTCTACATCGTAGAACAATACTGAAGATATTAAAACTATAAAATAACACATATGGCATTAAGTAGGAAAAAAACCTCAAAAAACAAAATATCCCTCATATTTTAGATTCCTCAAAGTAGCCAAACTTAGACAACATTTAAGATTTAGATGTCATATTCTGTGAAACATGTTAGATCTCATATGCTGTAAAATGGCTAAATAAAAATAAATCTGGCTTTAAACTGTTTTACAAATAAAATATCAGGGTCACAATATATCTAAATCACAGGAAGATGTGCAAATGCCCTCAGCCTAACCCACCTAAACTGTAACTGTTTTCCTTTCCATTTATGATCACAAATACAGTTTCAAAGGTTTTAGCAGCCTAGTTATTGTTCCTGCTGTCCTGTCTATAGCATCTGTTCCCCTGTAATCAGCCTGGTGTGAAAGATTTGGTCGAATTAACATTAAACTATTTATTTGCACTAAAGAGGATCAACTTTTCAGTTTTGAGATGCACAGAGAAAAAACAGCAGGAAATCATACAGCATACAGATAGATTTACTTTGGTTGGATTTCTTTTTAAGGCTCAGTAGCCAGACAGATACTCTACAACCACTGGTAGTTCATTTCAAGCTGTGATATGAACTAATGGGGTTGAGACCTGTGTTAGAGCAACCAGGAATCTCCTGGGATGTTTGATTTAGAGCATGGACCCTTTACAAGTGTGAAGAGACAGAAATTCCCACAGGACAATCTTTCCACACAGTATCACATCTCCCAGCAGATATTGGGATGTCTCTGACTAGTTACTGTATTATGCTGTTCTATGGATCATTGCCTCTTATGACCATATTATATGCATCTGTATTCCCCAATTCAAGTTATGACAGTTTAATTTGGTTGTTGCTACAATGCTTTGGAGCTCAGTTTTGTTTTGTGTTATTTTTTGTTATAACAATTAATTTTAAAACACTTTTTCTTTTGCTACAGTGGTTTAAATTGCAGACAAATACATTGTATAATAAAAAAGTATAATAAAAACTATGGAAACAAAGTTAGTACAATTCAATCTGTTTTTAATGTTCAGCACATAGGTTCAAGTATTATATTAAATGTTACTGACAATGGCAGCGCGTTTTAGTTTCATCAGCTCACATTCAGGATTAGGATGTGTACTTGACTAGAAAAACAGAATGAATTGCTATTTAACTGCTGACTGCCTGTGGAGGTGATTGCAAAGTTACAGGCCTCTACAATTATCTCTACTGTTTGTGTAGGTGACCGTTTCTGCTATACTGCACTTAATATTCCCAAAGTAGTGATTATGTTGTGTGTATACAAGCATGAACAGCTAATAGTTCAACAGCTGCACAATAAATGTTCCCTTCAATCAAAAAAATGCCAAACAAAAATCTAACAAGGAGAAAAAAATATGTCTGACAGCAAGAGAAAAATACATACCTAGCTGTCGTTAACACCCAATCACTTCCACTCTTTCAGTCTCTTCATTGCTCCAGTTTCTCTAACCCCATCACTATGGCACTAACAATAGTGAGCTACCTCTGTGAATATTGGTATTGGGTACCACTCATGTCTTTGACATCAATCAAATCACCCATAGTAGTGATGGGGGTCAAATACTGGAATTACCTTTTTGGGGCAATTTCAAAAACAGGTTTCACAAACATATCTATCAGAATGTTCTTTTAATCCTGTTTTTATATTTGACACCAGGGCTTGAAAAAGAAATAAGAAAGTGGTTATAATTGTAACCATGAAAACCTGGTGGTATATGTAGCAATGTATTTTGTTGTTTAATTTGCAGGACTTTCATTTCACAGGGTAATGCAGGAATCAAAATTAAAATTAATTAATACATTTTTGGCAAGACTGTAAGTCATCTTGTTAATGATCAACTTTACTGCATATCATGTAGTGCAATATATATTTGCACATACGGTATGTGATAACTATAACTACTGAATTTGTTTATGTTGCCGACTTGAGAATTCTTTCTGTTACACTTGCAAATGCACACACACACACACACACACACACACACACACACACACACACACACACACACACACACACACACACACACACACACACACACACACACACACACACACACACACACACACACACACACACACACACACACACACACACACACACACACACACACACACACAGATCATTAGTAGATACCATCACCAGTGCTCTTTGTACTGTTGAGGCATGTTTGTATACACTTTGCTTGTCTGAAGGCACATTAGTTAGAGAGAGCTTGAAAGCATTTCTCCTCTGCAACAGTATAACAAGACAATGAATGCTGAAACACTGTAATGAGCTGGTCCCCAAGCAGGTTACAGGCCTGCTTAGGAAGAACACAATCATCTGATCCCACTGGGGAGAGAGACAATAAGACAGGGATAGAAACAAACACAGAAGCAGAGGAATAGACTAAGAAGCTGCCGCTGCAGTCTGGATAAATTCTATACCACAGTACATCTCTCGTGCTGCAGTTTGGACTTTCATTTAAACTTTGGTTTTGTTTTTCATCACCGTGCTTTCTAGGGGATCACATCAAGCACTCACAGTGAGAGGATGAGTTTTGGTAATCTCCCAGTCCCAAAAGTTGACAATTTTTTATGGATCAAACAACTTTTGTGGACAAATCAAGGAAAAATTGTAATTCATGATAAACTATGAGTTGAACATGCTTTGAAGCCGAAAACATAAACATAACTCATTTGAATAGAAGTGTGGAAAACAGCAACAGCATTTTCTCTGATCAAAAATTTGGAGCTTTTCCTTCAAATGGAGCAGATGTTGACCTAACTACAAAACCCTCTTGACAGAATGAATAGCTGTATTTAAAACAGTGCCAAAAGGGTAAAGAACATTTGGCCTCTCAGCAAGGCAGGGTCACTGAACTTTTCCAAAGACTTGAACATCAACTAAAAACAAGCTGAGTGCAGCGAAAACGGAAGATGCTGGGACACCATGAAAGAAATTGGACATAAAGAGGGTACAGAATGAAGTCACGTTGTTCAAGTCCTGGTTCCTAAACATACTGGATCTTGAGACCAAGCAAGGACATTTTAAGACTGACAGGATTCACAGAGCACACTTTCCATGTCTTTTCATGTATCTTCTTAATATTATTCAACTTAATGTGAAGAGTATATTAACCATGTTATCAAACATCAAGAAAGGTCAGACCTTTCTTTAATAAACCCACCTTCCGCACTTTCAGAGCATATTAACACCCATGATATACCCACACAGGTGCTTTCAATTATTTTGCCTGATTAGACCTCTTCACGGGACTGTGTGGGTGTGTACAGCCTGTGCTTGATTGAACTCTCCATCACTGACATCTTAGTTTTATTGCACCTCTCAAGGCAGGAGAGCTTACATCTTTGTCATTAGATTTTTCACAGCAGACATTCTCAATGAGTCAAAATAGGAGAAGTTGCTCCTACTCCTCTAATTAATGCTACTAATTAAATGAATGATGCCTCATTTCTGTTCTGTAAGAGTTAGCCAGAATTCACAATATCAGGACCTTGAAACTGAATCAGCTACAGGGAATTCAGTTGTAACTCATTTAATTTATACATGTGATTTCCTGACTGTGAGTCAAAATATCCTGTGACAAAGTCTTATTCTTTTTAGTGTGCAGAGTTTGGTTTGGTGACAATGTGTAATTCCCAGCAAAGCCCCACCCAACCTCAACCTAAACAGAAGTGTAATAAGCAAGAATAAGTGAAAACACTTATTAACACCTGTGTGAAAGTGCTGGGATTATGATTAACAAGAAGATGGAGAGGGAAGCTGTTTTACTCATTTTACAAGGTGTTAGGGGAACTATATTCACAGTTGTCAGTGCTATGAATTTCTGTCTGACTTCATTTATGGCAAATATGCAATCCTTGGATGCATTCATGCTCTGACATTACAGTCCTAGATCTTGGCCTATGTTGGACAGGATCAAGGATTGTATAATTGTTACCCAGACATTTTCTGATGATTCTTCTATTGCTGTAACAATCCTGCTTCCTTACAAATATTCAGCTCGCAGATGCTGCCGACTAAACCCATCCTTACTGAGTCAGATTCCCTTTGTCGAGTATATTACCATGCAATAGGAGTGTTTTATCGCTGAGAATAAAACACCAGCGATAAGCCCGTTTATCTTGTAGAAATCTGTCAAGGCATATTTACGAGGAGCTATTACATCTTATACATTGGCACAAAAGAAGGAAGATCTTACCAGCCGGTTGAGGCAAAAAATTACTATACAGTCAGGAGGCTGAATTTAAAGGAACTCTGGCAAAGCAATTTGATGCTGCCTGCTCTAAATTAGACTTACAGGGTACTAACAGGGTAAGTCAAGTCCAAATTAGTTTTTCTGTGCCAAACATGGGTCATATGTATTCAGTAATTCATTATAATAGTAATAATAATGATACTAATCGAACATGACTCCTCATTCACAGATTTCAATGTTGCACTTTAAATCTGCTGACATAAACAGAATAATAAGGATATTCTTAATAGGGTCGAGTGTATTTGATGCACTGAAGATAGAGAGAGGGTGAGACTTTCTAAAATGGATACTAATCATACACTGTTATTTATGTTCTGTTTTTTTTTTTTACTAACAGCACCCGACAGGTATGCCTGCTTAGACCACTGAACCACTGGCCGAGACTCTCAGGCTGCCTGCTGATATAAAGGGTATAACGAGTGGTACAATAACTGACACTGACTGGAGCATGAATTTATTATTTTGATATTGTACTCTCCAAAGCTATTAAGTATTTGATCATCTTTATGAATTTAGCACTCTCAAGATTAATTTCAGTAAATCTGAAGTTTCACTTCTAGGCACTGCTACCCCTCTTTTCCTCGTCTCTCCTGTGTCATGTGCCCTTGTCTGAACTACTTCTCTCTGCTCTGCCATTCTTCAGCTATCCCCACCTCCACCTCATCACTCCCTCCTAACTTACACCTCTCTTCTTTCCCCTTTCATCTCCTCTGTTCCTGTTCACATTTCTCACCTCTTCTCTACTCTGCCACTGTTATGGCACTGCATTATTGATGCCAGGCTATTATATTTCAGTATGGTGGTTGAGGAGAACAAGAGGGTGTGAAAGAAAGAGAAAAATAGTAACAGTAAGAGTAAGAGAAAGAAAGAAAGAAAGAAAAGAAAGAAGAAAGAAAGAAAGAAAGAAAGAAGAAAGAAAGAAAGAAAGAAAGAAAGAAAGAAAGAAAGAAAGAAAGAAAGAAAGAAAGAAAGAAAGAAAGAAAGAAAGAAAGAAAGAAAGAAAGAAAGAAAGAAAGAAAGAAAGAAAGGAAGAAAGAAAGAAAGGAAAGGGTTTAGTAAAATGCTAAACAGCATGTGAGTAAAAGCATTTCTTGTAGTATAAAAGCTGCTCTGTCACTGATTTACTGTGATGGGCACAAAGCTAAATGTAGATGAAGTGCACTCGTAAGCAAACTATGTAACACCCACAGCTGTACGTGTTCCACTAGTTGAAAAGAAAGTATAACCCATAATAGATAACTCAAAAATAGTTATCTAAATATTGCATCACAATTGACTTTTATAAGTTTCGCCAGAGTATTTCAAAAAAAGGGAGGCTATCTGCAAGATCTGATTCATGTCAGTTATACAACTGAAAAAGCTAAGAAAAGAAAGATGTG
The DNA here is from genome assembly GCF_963691925.1 of Scomber scombrus. Classification (NCBI taxonomy): domain Eukaryota; kingdom Metazoa; phylum Chordata; class Actinopteri; order Scombriformes; family Scombridae; genus Scomber; species Scomber scombrus. The sequence goes on from NC_084980.1 coordinate 11,686,416, forward strand.
AGGCCTAAGATTGACTAAGATCAATGCAAAATATGTTGGCCACTCCAAGTCAAAGGTCTGCTTTGAAATTGTGTTTTGCTGCAGGCCTTTTGAAATCTCTGTGTGTCTGTCTCTTTTGCAGTTTCTTCTCTGTTCTTACTTAGTTTAAGTAGCCATGTACCAATCAATTATCTAAATGTCACCTTTATGTTCAGTGAAAAATCAAAGTCAGACATTAAAGCAGAATGGAAAGACAATGAGACAGAGGGATGGAGAGGAAATAGGAAATGGAAACAAGCTGTCGATGCATTAGTATGCTGACTGAAGGCTTATAGAAGTAGCAAATAGTAGCATTAAGGGCCCCACCTTTTACACACACACTCTCACACGCACGCACGCACACACACACACACACACACACACACACACACACACACACACACACACACACACACACACACACACACACACACACACACACACACACACACACACACACACACACACACACACACACACACAGAGTAACATCCATCACCCTGTAGTCTCAGCACGCAAACACACTGCAAAGGCATTTACATTTAGTGAGATGGTGCAGCTCTACATAGGAGTAACAAAGGAAGTGCCTAAAGAAGACAAAGTACAGCTGAGCACTCAAATGAGGTCATTTGAAAAATAGAAGCTAGAAATAAAATAAACAGACACACTGAAATGTATACGCTAGAGGCAATGTTCAATATTTTCTCTGTTGCTCAGTTTTTTCTGTTTTGCTCTCACAGAAAATGAAAGAAAAATGTCTGTTTCATCATTGCCAGCTCATGCTTATTTATACTTCTGTAAACGTGCTGGGTATTGAATCTTTGCAATAGGAAGTCATACAAAATTAGAATGATTCATAGCTGACAATATTAAAACTAAAAAGTGACTAGCAACACAGAAAAGCCAGACAACACATGATGCTGACTGAAACAAATGATGGATTTCACACAACATAAAGCATTCACTTCAAGGACAATTTTACAAAAAGCAAGAAAGATCTCGTTCTACTATAAACTTTTGAACTCTCACTGTTGCCTTTGCTTTACATTTTGAAAAGGTACTCCAATCCTTACTGCTAATTCTAAACCTGTTAGGAATCAAATTGTGAATTAAAAAGTGAACTGAAACATTTATCTGTTAGGCTTTAATGTTTGAGATGGTACTAAATCACTCTTTGAATAGACACTTCAATCTGTCCTGATATCTGCTGCAAACACAAAGAGAAGCAATACAGACTCTCACACACAACACCACCAACACCATCCAATTCATCTCCTGAGAAACAATGGGAGGTTTCTAATCACCACCGCACAGAGAACAAGCCATGGCACTACAAGCATGGTAATAATAGGAAGATAAGACAGATAATAGTAGATGCTGTACAGACAAGCAATGGGGATAATTTTATACTACCCCCCAACAGTCAGTCAGTATAATCAAACTCAGACATAAATGATTAATATCAGGAGGTCCACAGCTCGTTCAAGAAATTGGAGAGTTTATCTATGATTTACAACACATGATCCGCCACTACTCTCCATCACCTGTACAGTTATCTTTCGACTTACGTGAAACAGCTGCCAACACAACAAATACACATAAATCTTTGGCTCTCGACTAATTTTTTCCACGTATCAGATCTCAGTTGTGTAAAATGCTTGTCTCACCTCTCACCCCTCTGTTAGCATATATTTGTTTTCCTTCTCTATCTATAAGGACCCTGCTGAAGGTAAATAACACCTTATTTGTAAGGGTTTAAATCAATGCCACACACATACACACATACAGTATGTTCCTTATCTTACTAAGCTAGGTAAACTTAAAGCTATTCAAATGTGAACTATACGGATAAAAAGGTGTATACAATTACCTTTTCCTTATCCTCTATACTTGAATTTGTTTACATACTTGACAGATTTCTACCATCTTTGGCTAGCAGGACAGTAGAGGAGTGGATCTTTATTTGTGTGGGACTTTTTGACTGTGAGTGAATATATTTTGAACAGCTGAATTTAACTGATAGGCTTTCTGGACTTGGGGAGAATGAATAATGTGCGCAGAGAGGAGCGATCCATCCTCTAGTCTATTACCAAGTCTGAAAGAGCTAGAGGAAAATGGGTATCCTGTGTGTATATGAATGGTTGTGTTCTCATACACACTCTCAAATAAGTTAGCGCTTGTGGGTGCGTTTGTAAAGGTTTCTGTCAGATGTGACATTCCTTCACTGTGTTCGATCAACATGGAAAATGGAAGCCTCTTTCTCTCGCACTCTCTCTTTGCCAGCTTTCTTTCATCCCTCTCTGCCTCCTCTCTCTTGGGGTGAGAATTGCAAAATCAATAGAGCTAAATGGAGTTGCCGCGGAAACCATTGAGTGTCCTTTCTGTGTGCTGGAGAAAAAAAGGACAGTAAGAAACAGCTGTGACACATTATAGTCACCTCTTCTCCTTCCCATTCCTTATTTCCACTACAGTCCTTTACCAGCAGTCTCTAATACTCGGCTTGTGCTCATTATCCACCACTATACTGTAACAACTCCTGTCCTTAGTTCAACCTCTATATAGTCCCATTAATCTATGAGATAGGCCTACTGAACAAATGTTAGTGATACTATGAATAACATACAGAAAGCAAGTAAAAAAAAATCACATACACTGTGAAATGTGCAAAAATCTTTCATGATGTTACATTCCTTCCTTGACTTCATGGTTCGATTTTGCTTAGCAAGTTCCACTACATGAGGTAAAACTGACATTACATCATCATCTAGCACTGTGTATCTGCAGTGCTGTGAACCACATTTGAGTTTCTTGTTAAACAACATGGTTTTACAACAGCTGTCGATGGATCTGTGCTATGCTGTGAATCAACTGTATATTATACAAAGCTTGACTATTTTTAGTTATAATTGAGCTAAGTACGACTTGCTGTAGCCTGCTGTTAGTATGGTTGTAGGCTCTTCATATTGTTGTAACACTAAAGTAATAAAAAGGACTGTTTTGTAATCTTTATTATTATTTCTTATGAATACAAATAATTAAACAAAATTAATAACAGGGTGACCAACATGAACACTTGATCTTATCAGTGATTAATTATTAGACCTGCTTCATATATTGACTTGTCATGGCAGGTAGGTCACAGGTATATCTAATAATATTAACAATAGCTCTGGTCCAATAAGTGTCCCTGTACCTTTCCAGTGGACCAGTAGGCACAATACCTGATATCTGGAAAAGGTCTGCAGAGAACAAAGCAGATTTACTAACAAATATTTGATCAATATTTCATATCTACTGCTCAAAAGATGTTTTACCAACAGGTATTGAACTGTATTTACCAAAAAACTATTCCAATAAAAGCTAATGCAGATTTATTAAGAGTTAAATTAATTTCATAGATAACGATTTAGAAACCCCTCAGTCATCAATTTAAGATAAATGAGTGATTTAAGAAAATACTGCATACGAGTTGCCCAGTCCACTATGCCTTATGTTATCAGCAATAAAATCCAAATAGTCTGTTGTACGTATAGAAGGCTGCAGCTGCTCTCATTCACGTAAAATACTGTGTGTTGCTTCAGGGCACACGTGAGGTTTTGATGTCAGTTCTTTAGTCCCAAAGAGCAGCAATTTCTTTCTGAACTCACCAGGTTGTGCTGAGATTCAACAGGGGCAAAAATCAATTGGAAAAAAAAGGTAAACACACCAGTCTGTTTTGGACTTTTTTCAGTAATGCAATCCAGCTGCAAGACATGTTGAAATCCACACTAAAATGATCTGAAACAACATGTCTGCTGCTCTTTCTAAAAATCAGGCTTTTGAAAAAAATTAAAATAAAATGTTTAAAAAATACAGGAAACATACTGTATAAAGACATACAAACAGCACATAAGGCAGTTACAGATAAACCGCACTGTACATTACTGATTGATGATACCACAATATGAAGAGATCACAAAGTCGTTTTTTACTTTTTCCTGTCCATTTGTGCTCATATGATGTCATCTCTTTTGTTAACCTCTAGCATTTCAGACCAGTTTCCATTTATATTTAATGAGATTCTCTACACAAGTGATTTGTACTGGTGAGTATCTTGTTTATTCTCTTTGACTGTGCGGCATGCTTACTCCGTAGTCGTTCACAAGATCCAGCTAAAGGAGCAAATGGGATCCCCACTATCTCTGCTATACATGTGTGTGGGAGTGAATGAGAGACAGAGAAAGATAAAAGGAGACAGTGAGGAAAAGAGACTGAAATAGAATTGTGTCTAGAGGTTGTTTGCTAAGAAAACTCAGCAGTCAGTTTCTTGGCTGCCCTCCTCTTTGTCACACATACCTCTCTAGGCCTCTAGGAGAAAAGAACACTGGGCTAGAACAAACAACTACCTGGTTGAAGGTACACATGAGAAAATACATTTTGTTGTACCTGTGACCTACAAACAAACAACTCTCTGGCTGGTAATTACACAGAGGCACCAGAGATAGCACTAAGAAAACACACTCTGATGCTTGCATGCACACAAAAATGCACATGCTGATGAATGGTCACACATGTGTAAATAAGCACACACAAAGAAGGACCCAAATACAAATCTCTTATAATCTGCTTAGTGAACTCTTGAGAGATTGCCGTAATTATGAAGCATTTTCTATAATTTCAGTATGAGGTGGATATATATACTGTATCCCAAGGGTAAAGAATTAGATTAGATACATCTACCATGCATTATTAGTGAGCTTGGGAGAGTCTGTGCAAATGGGAGACATGGGAGATTCCCTTACAAGATAGTTCATTGGCTTATCACTTAAATCATTTTGACTCCAGGGATTTTCATTTTCATTTTCACAGTAGGATTTTCTTTGCTAAACTTCTGCCTGGTGAACTGTGGCACAGTGACTAGACGCCCTTCGGCCGGATGATTCTCATTCAAGCATCCACCTTGCTGAGTGTCCTTGAGCAAGCTCTTTATGACTGCCAGCTCCATTGCCACTGGTCTGACCCTGCAGTGATGTTGTTAGGCTAAACATCTGAGGCTACAGCCCTGAATGTGTTACAGCCCCACATCTCAAAAATAAAATCTATTCATCTGTCATTCCGATCATGCATTAAAGCCCTCGAAAATAACATGATAACGGTGAAAAAAACAAGTATGTTTGGGGTACTTTCTGTGTCATTCAAGCAGCAGACCTGCTATACTTCACACTACTTGGCACACACGCATGCTGTGTGACTGCGAGACAGAGAAAAAGAGTGAGCGCACCAGGTTGTCATTGTTGGTGGTAGCCACCAGCTAATTCACTAAGGCATCACTTGAAGGCTAGGGATATAAGCTTTTCAAAAAGAAAAAGGATGAGGGCAATGAGGCGCTGGCGAGGCTAAAGGAGGTGGAGGAAGAGTTCTCTCCCGTTGCTGTAGCAGCTCATGAGTCAGGACGTCAGAGTGCCACTGCCTCATCTGCAAGATCAGGTTGGTGAAGAAGAGGGCTCTTTAGTCAGCTAGCTACTATAGCATAAAGCACATAAATAACAGGAGTTTATGAAAAAAAGATTTGAAGATATGAAGAGTTGGATCTGGTTAGATTTTGGTTGGCATATTCTGATAGCATCCCGTTTATGACTTGGAAGAGAGTAGAAGAGAACAGGAGAGAGGAGAGGAGATGAGGACTGCGACAGACAGACGAGATACCAAAAGAGCTGCTGGAGAGGTGAACAAGAGGACAGTGTCAGATAGATAGATAAGACACAGAGTTAACACAGTTTGTCACTGTTTGAATTCATCACAGTTCAAAAAGAGCCCTTGTAACACCGTAGAAGCAGAAGCAGAAGCTATGAGACTGGTGTGGGTCAAAATTCAAAACTAGTAGACAATATAGCATATGACTGCTTCATCAGTGCCAAGGCTTTTGTTTTTTCTAAGAGCTTTACTCCTGCTGCTGAAAATAGAAAAATAATATTGAAGTTGAATGAGAACTCAGATTGAACTCATTTGTTTATTTTCATTTCAGTTGGTAGAGCACAGTGTCTTACATCTTATATTTATTTTACTCTGAAATACGTTGAAAATGGTGCAATTATTGGGTGAAAAATCTAAAGATTTCTGAGCTAAGTTAAGTCCCCAATGTTTCAAGATCCTATGCATTGTATGTCTTTAGAAAATGATAAAAGTATGTTCTTTTCTTTATCTTTATCAAAAAATACCTGCCTTCTGTGCATGTTTTATGTAATTGAAGAGTTATTTACAGTACCACTCCAGGATAATTCAAGGAGGAAAATGCAGCTCTCTGGCTAAAGAAACTTCATAGTGTGCAACCTTTTCCTTTCAAAGAATTTTTGCTGGACTGAAACATTAAGCTTCACTGCAAATTACTTAAAGGACCACTGTGTCAGATTTAGGGCAATCAACTGGCAAAAATATTGGCATAAATGGAATATAAAATGAATTAGTGTATATTGAAAATAAGAATTGTTGTATTTTCAATACCTTACAATGAGCCCTTTATATCTACATAGAGAATGCATCCACTTCTGCTATAACCCACAACTAAACAGACTTTCCACTTTGAGTATATGCTTGTGTGTGTAAGCATGTAGGATAACAATATCTACCCACTTATATCCTGCAGTAAGCAGAAGAAAGTGATGGAGGACCTCAGGTAATTAGAATGGAGACCCTCTCCCTTCACTACACAAATAATGATAGCACTTCACCTGCATTAGATTATCACTATGAATCTATGATCACACTCAAACACAGTCAAGTTCACACACACACACACACACACACACACACACACACACACACACACACACACACACACACACACACACACACACACACACACACACACACACACACACACACACACACACACACACACACACACACACACACACCTCACCTGCTCCAGTTTCCAGTGGAACTCAGCAGGTCTGAAAGTGTCGACTTGAGTGAAATCTCTTCTGAGCAGGAACACCAGGCGGCAGTTGTGAACATACAACGAGTAATGGTGTCGATTCATTTCTGCAACAGGAAGAACACGTTCATGGTCACACATACACAAATAAACATGGACAAAAATAAACCTAATTATACATGAAGAATAATGAATGAATTAAGAAGATTAATCAACAGGATTATGGCCTCTAACCTGAGTACTATGTTTTCTTATGGAGGCAATATAATTTACTCTGGCCCGGTTACATGACAGGCCTGGTAGAGAGGAGATTCACAGCACTGTTCAGCTACCTCAGACAACAGCAGCCAGCATGAATCCAGTGAATCCTTTTGATTACTGATTAATACAGTGAGTATTGTTAAATTCCAATCAGTATATTATGATTCTTATATCTAAATGAATGATATTTTTATGAATACATTTTACCAAAAATCTGCCACAGTGTGAACTCTAAGTAGTATTTTTGTTAAATACTAGAGAGGATATTAGAGGGATTAATGAGAGTATGAGTTTTGACCATGTGTTTAGAAATTATTTTAAAAATTATTTTTGCCACATTCCTCTTGAGATAAATGCCATAACAATGAATATGGTAGTAATTTTATTTCCAACCCTTAATGTTATCTGGTTCAGCATGAGGGATGGTACTTAATATGTCGACATTTTTGTTGCTAAAATGGCCTTCACACTGAGCCTTTGGACACCATTCACATCTTTTAGCCACAATGTTATGAAGGGAAAAATAGTTGAGAAGAACTATTCTGCAGTTTTGCCTTACAAGATCAGACTACACACTTCCTAAGCTAATAAGCCATTTGTGAGATCATTGTGAGAGTGCAATGCGCAGATGGCTTGCTTAACTACACAGTACAGCCAGCTCAGTTCAGACGTGCATTGGGGGAAAAGGTTTAAAGCTTCAAGGAGTGTTTGCCATTGTGGGCTTCAGACTTGACTTAATTCCCTTATTATTTTAGATTAGAGTACCTTTTCAAAAGTCCTTTTAGTTTTTCATCATGCTGTAATCTTAGTGTGTTTCTAATGCAATGGACAGTAAGAAAATCAAAGTCTAAAATGTTTAAACTTTAATAAAGGACCCTAACCATCAGTAGTTTTCATTTTTCACCCTCTAACATTTGTGTTAGAAGGTTTCATCTTAGATCTTATCAGTGAGCATGTGTGAAATCGTTTCCTCACCAGTTTTGTCAGAGCTACACAGTAAGGTTTCCTTCTCAGCTCTAAGTCCTGGACTGGGTCCATGTTTCATCCATGTTGCTATGGTGAACTGATCTGTCAGGTTTTGGGGCACTACGTGATCTGGGACATTAGCGGCCCGGTGTCCATCGAATTGGTAGATGAGGTCGCTGTCTCGCCCGCTGTCAGTCAGCAAAGATGCAGTCCAGTTAGTGGAAGGGCTGGGGGCAGGAAGGAGATCAGTGCTGCCTGACGCTGCACCTGGATCAACCAATCAGAAGAATATCACATAATCATTCATCAAAAACATCGATTTACAAAACACTGGCCGAGGTGATCTGATCACAGAGGCTCAAATAACGATGTGGTGTAAGAAAATGTTCAAAAATGTTCAAAGTGATCATTATGCATGACAAAAAAAAAAATGTGTTAAGACTTTCATTATTCCTCAGCAAGGAACTAGTTTTCTCAACAGAAATACTCTCTCTGTTAGTGATAGTATTCAGTTAATTATTAACGTGGCACTAAAGTGTTTCACATATTGTATATTTAATAGTACAAAGCAATGGTCCAGGGTATAAACGGGAAGCAATAATGAACACATGTCACAGTTTGAAATGCCGTTTGAAATTTAATTTAGAACAAAAAATGAAATTCAGAATAGTCTCCAGGATTAAAATGGCACACTGGAAATTGGCATATTAATATAATGAAGAAGTTGAGATGTCAAAGGTAATTTCTTCTTGAAAATTAAAATGTTTCTTGTCTCTCATCATTATTACCCTCTGCTCCTAAGGAGCAGTACACTATTTCAACAAGGCGTTTCATTTCATTGTTTTTTTTGTTTTTTTTCATCCTCTGGACCCCACTCATCACTTCTACTGCCACCAGTTTCTATTTTCTCTCTTCATTTCTCTCTACTCACCACAGAGTTTTTGCAAAGACTTCTCAGAGTAAGTTTCCCGGTCGCAGCCTTTCCCAATGTGATTGGTCTGCAGCTCTACCATGGCTCTCACACCAGATAAGGGACCACCGCATGTTTCCAAGTGCATCTTAGGAAAGAGTTGCTTGCTCCCAGTCCCTGGCTCATAGTCCACTCGCTTGTTCCATCCTTAAAGGGTCAAATCAATTATCCAAACTTTATATACAATAAGTAGTTTATTTCAAAATTTCAGAAGTCTCATCTAATGCAATTACAGATAATCTGGTATCACATAATTAACAATATTTATCTTGTTTGTTTGTTTTACAGTTAATTAAATTACTTTTTCATATGACATAAAACATAATAATATATTATGTACACTTTATTCAACAATACTTCAATTTAGAGCTGCCTCTCTGTGATGGTGTGTGTTGGAGCTGGACCTGGTAATCGTTAACCACATTTTAATGACTCATATTTTGCTGATGTTCTTTGAGACTTATGTCGCCTGATAAAAAAAGAGAGCAAAGAAATCTGTTGAGCCAGAATAAAATTAAAATGCTATGTGATCAGTGTATTATTGCCTGTCTGCCTACATATGCACTTAAAAATGATTTATATTCAATCTGTTTATTGTAATTTTAAGCTTTATTAGACCAGTCCACATTAATGTAGGAGACACAATGATAAGTTCTACTGTGCGTGGTTTCATAATGAGCATGCTGATCAAAAAGAAGACAAAGAAACCACACAGGTTGGCAGTTCGCTCAGTGAAGCCTTGGCCTGTGTCACATTGACGAGATGGAAATGACCCTCTGAATGATCTCTCTACCATGCCGGTTACATGACAGGCCTGGTAGAGAAGAGATTCATAATCCTATTGTGTATGGATACATGCGCACATGTGTGAACATTTATGTGTGTGTGTGTGTGTGTGTGTGTGTGTGTGTGTGTGTGTGTGTGTGTGTGTGTGTGTGTGTGTGTGTGTGTGTGTGGCTGTGTGTGTGTATACAGTACTGTACATACACATCTAGCAGCTATTACCAAGCCTACAGATTGTTATATCAAGTGTCTGGAGACAAACATTCACAAAGAGAGAAATGGACTGTTACTACATAGGTGCAGAGGAATGAGGGGTGATAAAGTATTTAGGCTCGATTTATGCCAGAAAGTCTTCTTCAATACTGACCTTCACACACAGTGTACAGAGGACTAGATGTTTGAGTGCATCTTTGAACAATGTTTTATTCATAGCTTTAAACTAGCATGGGTTAATAGTTTTACAACAAGATTATGTAGTATGGGCCCTGTTATAAGCCAAATTGCAACATATCATGAAACATTAATGGGAATGTTAGCAGGGGATAATGGGAAGTGTTTCTTTGTAATTCAAAGGTGCTGAACTGATAACCATGTGATATCTGGATCTCAGAATTTTCTCTAAGCTCTTAACTCTCCAGATCAGACTAATTATGTGTTGTCAGTGGTTTTATGTTCTATAATCAGTATGTTTTGGATGTCACGTGTGTGTCTCTTCTATTCTTAAATACATTCCTTAAGGTCTTTGGTGAGTGCTATTTCTCAGTGTTCAGATATTTTTAAATAAAAGGATGAAGAAGAGCTGAAGTATCATCTAGTGCTGCTTTCCAACTCTAAGCCACACCTTATTACTATCTCCTATAGAAGTATTGCATGAAATTAAATGACTCCAAGACATATTTAGAAAGTTAAATTATGTTGTTTTTCTACTGATTGGCTGAGCAAATTCAGATATAATGTCATACACTACATCCACAAAGGTTCTTTTATGCTAAAATATTATTAGACTTTAAAATGCTTTTCAGCATAAACGATTAAAGACACGTAGCATATGATGCAAATACATGAAATTTATAAGGGGATCTAGTCATGGACTGCAAAACAGCACTACCAGCTCTGATGTTTCAAAGATGTGACACTTCAGATTACAAGACCACTACTTTGCAGAAGATTGTGGTTTTTCTAAACAGTACACGGTAAGATATAGCCTGATCAGGTCATTTATCTCCACCTGGGTCTGTGACTGTTAGAATAACCATCACTTCTCTCCCTCACTGTAACATTGTTTCCCCTCTTTCCTCCCTCGGGTCGTCTCCTCATTCAGTCTCTTTCTTTGTCTCTTCCTCCCCGACCCCTCCTCTTATCTTTCTCTGTCTTCCTCTTTGATTCCCGTGTGAGCTTGACTCCTGAGATGCTGTCAGTGCTGACAGGTGAAGCAGCAGGGGAGACGGTCGGGCTTGAATGCCAAGCTGCTAGCTTGTTGAAGGGAAAACACACTCCAGTCAACTTTTCCTCTGGAGATTTTTGTCAGCTGCTCTAATTCTTCATTCCTCGAGAGACATTCATTCTTAAATGAGATTGAATTCCTCGAGGGAAAGGATATGCTCAAACCGCAAAGACCTGCTTGATTCAGTTTCAGTGGTATTGCTTTAAATTTAAGTGCATTACATTAAACTGTCAATTACTGCAAGATAAATGAAGGAATCTTGAAAATATTGCAGTGGTTGTTTCTTTATCTCTGACCTTGCCATCCAGGTTTGCAGACAGGCTTGACATCAATATGCACAGCAACATCCTCTCTTGCTCTCTTCTGACCGCAGTCAAAGGCCGTCACCATAATCTTGTAGCTTTGCTGCTTGTCATAGCTCAGTCGCTCTGTGTTTCTGATATTACCTAAACAAAACAAAAACAGACAGGAAATGTTATTATGATTATTTACCTACAGAGAAAAATCAGTTATGCTCATTTTGCAATAATAAAGTGAGAAAAACATTAACTGGATTTGCATTAAAGAAACTGCTCCTTAAAAATAAAGTAAGTCTTTGTACTTGTTGAAGTTTTTCACTAAAAAGTATAGGTCCAGTAACCTTGTACTGCATATGAATATTAAAGCCTCTCTGTAAACAGTCACGTAAAAGTACAATAATGTCTATAATATCTTCACCTATCATCAGGGTAAGTGTATGATAGAGGGGATTCTACAAGCCTTTGGAACAGATTGTTAAATTGTTATATGTGTAACCAAAACACTTGATCAAGTTTAATTAACGTAAACTATTAATCCTCATTGTGCACTCTCTTTTTTCTGTTAGCTCAGGCCAATTTTAAGTTAACTAGTTGTAGAATCATGGCCACAATCACAGAAAGTTCTTTACTATGCAAAACATTTGTTCAGAATGCAAAAGAATGGTGATTCCCTTTTTCCAGGAGCTGGCTGCAAATTACAGATTTTGATTTAAAATGTGAATTTGTTGGCGCATGGAGAGTATAAGTTGAGCCAAAATTTAGGTCAATAAGAGACTAATCTTGCTAATCTTCCCAGGTGTAGTGAGGAGGTGTACTCAATTGTAACCAGTAAGCACTTGGCTTACATTTGTCAAAAGTCGATGGAAGACACAATCAATCACATACGCAAACACACACAGCATGAGAGGATGAAAAGGGAGGGCCAACAGAGAGAGAATGTAGAGTGTATTTTATTGATCACTGGTTGTTTCATGTAAGGGTTGCCTTAGATACCTTTTAGATATGACGAATAAACACCTATTTTTTTCTGAGACTACCATACAGATGTTCTACAAGATAAAACAGTCTTCAAAACAATGCCATTCTTATTTTGTCTTTTTTATATTAGTCACTGCAAACACAGTGTCTCTCTGGACCTATGAGGAAAACTAAAGCTATTTTTGTTGTTAGCGCTTGAAAGCTTGGCAGTATGAAAGACTGTCACTCTGATTGCTGTCAGAAAAGAGAGGATACAAGAGGCGAGGACACCAGAGGAGAGGAGCTTCACTGAGGAAATCAGTCCAGAGCCCAGCATTAAAGAAAAGAAAAGAGCTTGAAATGTCAGAGGCAGGAAGGTGAGGAGGCCAGAATCAGACAGCTCCTACAAAAATCTCCTACAGAGAATATTTGATCCTCAGCTGGTGTGAACAACAGTACACTTAAGGCACTAGATATATGGGTCAATGACGTATAAGGATTTAGAACAACTCAATTGTAGAATAATAAAAACAAGCATATCTAATGCAGTAGTTCAAACATTCAGAATGTTGTGTACCTGAAGATCCATATTATACATTTGAAATTAAGTGTTTTTAGTGGGTTTTTCAAGATTAATTGGCACTGGCCTTAAAAAAAGTCATGTGGTGCGACTGCGATTCATCTTGAAATAAATTAATTTACTTAACACGCTTCATATCTTTTTTCACAAGTTTTCAGTAATATAAAGTGTTTGGAAACAAAGTATTTGCATTTTTTAAAAATCTTTGTAAATGATGGTCTTTTATTTATATAAGACATTTCAAGATGAATCATGGTCGCACCAAATGACTTTTTTTTAAGGCCAGTGCCAATTAATCTTGAAAAACCCCCATTAAAATCACTTTCAAATTGTAATATGAATTGTCAGGTACACAACATTCTGAATGTTTGAACTACTGCATTAGATATGCTTGTTTTTATTATTCTACAATTGAGTTGTTGAAAATCCTTATACGTCATTGACCCATATACCATTTGCCACATTTTCAACAACAGGCAGAACCTAAGACAATTTCACCTCTTGGTTTATTGAAAAGGAACCTTAGATAGCAGCCTCTCTAGGGACATACTGTGCCTACCAGGATTTAGGGGTTTCTTAATCATCAGTTGACTGACATAAGTTATCCAATCCACCAGAATCTACTACAAGTGAAGATATCTGTGTTGTGTGTCACTGCAAATGTAAGTGCTGTACTCAGTGCTGGGCATGCAGGCCGTGGTCTTCACATGATACATCAAACTATGTACACTGCTGCAATAACATCAATGTCAGCAGTCCAAGAGAACAAAACAATTTTTTTATGTTCACCTATGTAATCAGGAAAATAAGACAATTTGTGTATGGTTTTAATTTTCAGTTTATCTTTCATGTGGGTGTTAAACACCAAGTTAAACACTAGGGGTAGAGGGGAAAGAAATCAATTATTGCAGATGTAGATGAATCTGCATTAATTCACAAAAGTTAAAATCTTTTTTCTAAACAATTAGCTAATATCATGATGTTGACAGAGGGAAAAAAGCTCAAATGCGAGGGCAATGCAGCACCCCTACAGTCTACAGCGTGCACACACTAGAGTTCATCCTCACAAAAGGCAGCAGTTGGAAGCATTTTTTCATTTAATGACTTCATAATTACCTTTGCGAGATTAACATGAAGTATATTTTGAACTTTCTACGTCACTCAGAGAATAATGTTAGTGGAGCAGAGCAGCAAACTCCAGCAATAACAAACGAGAGTGCCTGACCAACACACACTGCAACAACTTATAACCAACACTGAGGTGAAGAAAAAAACTTGGTGCTTAGTCTGTTTCACCTCAACAACCCTGCGCCTGCTCAGCTTGTTGTACAGCAATGTCTTTCCTGGAGCTAACAGTGCAGCAGAGACGCTGCTCTCCACTGCGGGAGACATGACATTAATAACAACACAGTGGTGCACTCCGCCCTTGGTTTGTTATTCTCATACAGACAAGAGAGTGTAAGATGCTTTCAAATTAATGAATTCAAATGCAGTTAACTTCTTAAAATAAAAAGGCTGCAGACTTTTTATCTTATGTGCTAGTTATATGTCATATTGTATTTCAGTGGACTGAGAATTGTGCAAAAATAAGTTGTGTATAGAAAATGAAACATTTTGATGCATCAAGATGTATCAATAATCGTTTTATCATTGAATCATATCCCTCTGAATCAGAATCAAATCGAATCGAGAGAAGTCTAGAGATTCCCACCCTTACATGTGCAGTAATATAGCAAATTGAGGATGTGATACGTTGAGATGTTTCGAGAAGGATCATGATGCATCGTACAATCGAAGACAGTGAAGATTCACACCCTGATTAAACAATATCCTGTATGTAATCAAATGTTGAAACTGTGCAAACATTTGAACTTTGAAGTCTAATAATGATTGAGAGCAAATTTATTATTGGCACTCTAAACAAAGGTGTTTTTTTAAATTAATTTGTTTTTAATTCATTCTTAATTCACTGTCTGTTTTAAATGGATTATTTAAATCTGTATATGGTAGTAGACAAACACACTGCACATATACACATACAGCCTATTTACTTCGACAATTTTAACAAACTTCCCCCAGCACACGAGAAATTACCATTGTTCTGAAAAGTAGATGTACACAGTACGTTTTGTGTCTGAGTTTCTCCAAAACAATATTACTGTATCTAGGAGGAGATCAAATCAAATGAGCCAGCCTACAGTACCACACAGTGGAGGATACACTTAAAAAGCAGTGCGACAAAATAATGAATATGACCCTGAGAGAGAGAGAGAGAGAGAGAGAGAGAGAGAGAGAGAGAGAGAGAGAGAGAGAGAGAGAGAGAGAGAGAGAGAGAGAGAGAGAGAGAGAGAGAGAGAAATACAGTGAAGAAAGCTTCTATCTGATCTATTTGTGGAATTCAACATACACATACACACAAAGCCCTGCAGTCTCCCTCAGTCTGGATTACACTGTACTGAGATCAACACAGTGCGGATGTGGAGGGAGAAGCCAGCACAAAGCCCAAAGCTGAAATTTTATATAGGCAGAAACGCTCAGAATAGCACTCAATCTGAAATAAAATGTATTCCTCTAGTCATCTAGGAATTGTGTGAAGCCACAAATGTACGAAAGAAAATATGAAAAAATAAAACAGAAGGCTTTCAAAGCTGAGAGGGGGAACTTTGTCAAGTAACTTCAGCTGTGAACTGATAAAAAGCTACTTCATGGATCTCAACATTATTGCACAGAGGAATCAGCCACAATTGTCTGCTTGCTTTTTCTTTTCTGTACTTCTATTGATAGGATCATTAGATAAATTAACATTAATTTGTTGTATCTGTTGTATAAACAGATGACTGATGCAGTACCTACTGTACATACAGACAGCGATTAAACGTAAAACCAGTTATTGGAGTCAGATAATCCTTCCGATCTCATTTTTCTAGTATCTGTCCACTTATAGGCAAGATAATGTGACCTTACTCCTGTAAAGTCAGCCTAGATAGCATGATGTTTCACACAATTTTGCTTTCTAGTTTACTGTCTGCTACTCGATTCATCTGTATTCATTCGTCTGAGTCGCCGCTCTCTCATGTCTATCTTTAGCAGAGACTTGTTCATGTTCATATGAAGTTCAGCTGGCTGAGACCATAAGAAGAACATATGCAAATTCAGCTGGCTTCATGGCTTTTTACTTTTATCAAGACATTGACTATGCTGTTTGTGTTCAAGCGAGGCACAAAGTGTAGTGCCTCAAGTAAGGTTCAAATATGTTTAACTCAAAATGATTGAGTCATAATACTGCAAATATAATTTCATCATTTACCCTAGATTGTTACAATTTACACCATGATGTGATCCTGGTTCAAAGGCAAAATTTTCTGTTTCAGTTGAGAAATCAATCTCACCAAAAGGTCCATTTAGTGGCTGTAGATGTTGAAATTCCTGTTTGCTAAGTACTGCAGGGACTTTTCATTCATGTTGGCTTAAAAACAGATGTTCAGTCTGTTCTTGACCTTGTAGACAGTAGCTGAAAGCAGTCTCACCACAAGCTCTATTTAGTTCTGCATCTATTCTTTTTTTGTTTTATTTCCGGATTTTTGGTAAAAAGCAATGAGAATGTTTAGCATTTTATTGCTGTCAGACCAAAACTCATCTAAGTAAGATAAAATGTGTCCACAAGGTGTTTTTAAAAAGAGAACTCACACAATTTCATATCATAGCCAACAAAAAATGGGTCTATCTACATGTATTTCAGGTTGCATCCATCCATCCATTATCCAAACCGCTTATCCTACATCGGGTCGCAGGGAGGCTGGAGCCTATCCCAGCTGTCATTGGGCGAGAGGTGGGGTACACCCTGGACAGGTTGCCATTCCATCACAGGGCTAACATATAGAGACAAACAAACATTCACACCTACAGGCAATTTAGAGTCTCCAATTAACCTAACCCACAGACCTTTTTGGTCTGGGGGAGGAAGCCGGAGTAACCGGAGAGAACCCATGCAGGCACGAGGAGAACATGCAAACTCCACACAGAAGAACCCCAGCTGGCCGGCGGTTTTGAACCCAGAATCCTCTTGCTGTAAGGTAACAGTGCTATCCACTGCACCACCGAGCTGCCCTTTTTTAAGGTTAAGATCAATTATTTAAGTTATAAAGAACATTAATTATTTTGGGCTTGGGTTATGCCTTTGCTTTATTTAAAATAAAATCCTGCCATCTTCAAATGTCATACCAATAAATGGACCTTCAGTGTAATTAAATAAAAACGTCCCATAAATTCAGGCTCCAGGCATGCAAACTGTCCCTCTCTCTTTTGTATTGGTTTCTCTCTCTCGATATCCCTCCTAATTACATCACTATCAGCAGTCTCTATCCAGTCTCTCATTTAGCCCAGATTTAATCAAACACACACTTACCATTGCGGTCTATGGCAAATGGTGTGCCTGCAGTGACTATTTCATAGTTGCAGATCTGGCTGTACTGTGGAGAACAGTCTTGGTCCCAAGCTTCCACCTGTAACAGTTCAAAATCCAGTGATAGGCTTCAACAACTGCAGGTCAAGTGTCCTGTGACTGTTGGTAATTTTTCAACCATGTTAACCTGCACATGTATCTGCCATGTTGATTCCAGTAATAAAACAATGATAACAATAACTAAAAACATACAGTACAAACACTGAACTGTTATATTTAAATACCTGCAAAATGCTGTCATAGATCTTTCCTTCTGTTACACATGCTTTGTACAGTGGCTCCCGAAACACAGGGGAAAACTCATTGACGTCATCCACCTGGATGTGAACCACCGCCCTGGATGAAGGAAGAAATGGAAAAAGGAGAGGAGAGAGGGAGCGCAGCAGTGAAAAGGACAGAGAGATGCAAACAAAGTGGAGTGGAAATGATTTATGGAGAAAAGGAAAAGTAAGGACACAGGAAAAGAAGAGATGGATGGAGGAAGAGACAGAAGAGAGAAGAAAAAATCTCTTTAAGTCATTAGTGACGATCAAAATTAATTATGACCTATTTCACTGTCTGGTTGAAGAACATTGGTTAGATGAAGGCAGGGGAGAATGAAAGAGACACAAATATAATTAAAACATAAAACGAAGTGTATAATAAAAACAAGGGAAATAAAAGTGATAAAAGAGGAATAAGAACTTGAAAAACAACAGAATTACTATTAAAAAAAGCCTTCCTGTGAAAGTAAGTTTTGAGAAGTGATTTAAAGGAAGTACACAGCTGCGGGGCTCTAACAGAAAAACGACCAGTTAACCTTTTGTAAAGAGGCGGGCTGTGAGACCAGTTAGGGTCCTATCTGAAGAGCACAGGCGGTGGCTAGGGTCGTAGGGTGTGAGTAAACCTTAGATATAGGAAGGATCATGTGGGGCTTTTAAAGCATTTAAAGCATTGCAAGGACACGGATGGCATGGTCATGTCTCTTGCAATTCATTATTCAATTTTGGCAGCTACATTTTGTACAAGCTGGAGATGGGAGATGGCCTTTTGGCTGAATACAAAGAATTATAATAATCAATTTGTGGCCAAATTAATGCATGGATGACTTTCAAACTTGTGATTTTTTTTTAACTTTCACAATGTTCTTCATTTGGAGAAAGCATGATTGCGCTACCTTGACATTTTGTGCTTCAAAACAAATCCCAGAGTAAAAGATTATACTCGAATTGCGAGTGAAGTTCTTATCGTTGGAGGACAGTTTCCCAAGACTTTTTTTCAAGTCACTGGTCAGGTTAGGGGGACCAAATAAAGGACCTCAAATTTGGACTCATTGAGCTGCAAGAAGTTTTGTGTTATCCAGCATTTAATATCAGAGAGACAAGTCATATAATGAAAGAACCTGTATGTGTCACTACCAGTAAGCGGAACATAAAGTTGGGTGTCATCTGCATAACAGTGTAAATTAATATAATAGTCACTGTACGTATAATCTGATCCAAGGGAAGCATGTAAATAGAAAATAATCCAGTACCAAGAACTGACCCCTGGGGAACACCACATGGGAGGCGGCTGAGGATGAGGAGAATTCTCCCATTAGAACAGAGAAAAATCTGTCTCAACTTCAAACAATCACACTGCAGTGGCCAATCACAGTTGGCGATCATACTGATCACAGCTGTAAGGGGGAGGAGGGGAGGACATTTCTCTTTGTTTGATAACTGAGATTAACTGAGAGGCAAAACACTTTTCTAAATTTTTAGATAATAAAGTTAAGTTTGAAAATAGTTTTAGGGTCAAGTGTAGGTTTCTTTAGGAGAGGTCGAACTATTGCATATTTAAAACTGTATGGGAAAGAAAGAATTTGGGGGCCAACTGTCTGATATACTTCTTTTACAAATCTAGTGGGGATAATGTCTAATTGACAGGTGGACGGATTTTACTGAGAGATTAACTCCTCTAAGCCTAACATAGAAATTTGCTTAAAGTAAGGCATAGTGGTGGATGTTTCAGTACAGATGAAGAGATTTCTCATCACAGGTGTAATATGGAGCCTAATGTCATCTATTTTATTCATGAAATGGTGGAGAAACTGCTGGCATTTCTCAGTTGATGCCTGGCAAGGAGGAGGGCTAACCACTGAGTTGACTGCCTGAAATAAAATCCTGCGGCTGTGGAAGCCACTGGAAATCAGACTGGAAAAATTGGCTAAACATGCTTCTTTATTCCTGAAGAACAGGACTGAGAAGAGTTGATTAAAATGTAACTCACATAAGGTCTTGTTTCTTTGTAGATGGGTTTCCATAGTTATCTAATGTCTATCAACCTTTTATAACAGGCTTGTCTACAGCAAATATTATAAACCAAGATTGTTTTTTAAGATTTCTCTCTACGTTTTCCTTTTTTGTCTCCCCCATCTCCCTCCCTCTGAGACTGACACACACACGCAATCTCATCTGCCAGAAGGGACTGCTGACAGTATTAACAAGGCACACCGATAACATTTGTGCACTAAAGTACATAAATGATGCAATAATTCAGATGTATCATGAAGTTTTCCTTCCCTGTGACCTTCTCTGACAACAACGTGCAGTATATCTGAGGAAGCACATCTGGCTAATTAATGACATTAGCTTAATGAGGCCTATTTAGAATGTCACGCAGTGATAATGTCACACATGCACACACGTACACCGTGTGTCATTCATCTTCCACTGAAGAAATTCATCACAGATCCCTGAGCTGATAAATTTCTCTGTTGCTTTTTCCTCTTTTCCCTTCAAGACAGCAGCAGCTTATTTTAGTAGCTTTTTGTCTGTGACTGAAGAACCAGAGGGTTTGATTTGCTGCTGTCCAAGCCAGTCTGCCTGTCTGTCAATCTCATTCAAATAGTACTACCAAACACACACACAGACACACACACACACACACTATATTTATGGGCCATTAGGGGAACATATCCTGAAAACAGAACTGCAGGTCTCAGCTGTCACTGCTTCTGTACTGAGAGATCTCAGGGAAAATGGAAAACAAAAAGAAAAGGAGACAAAATTGAAAAAGCAAAAGCATAAATTCTGAAGCCATAGTACATAACAGTGAGAACTACAGTAGTGTGCTGATATTTCTACTTATGAATAGAAAACTATTTTAAAATACTTTACAGTAGCATAATTCAAATAAATATTACTGCTACTACTATATTTTAAAAATGTATATGGTGATTATGTTATCATAACAAATGTACAAACGTTTACTTCCCTTCTCATTGTTTATTTATATATTGGTGGTTTATCTGTAATTTAGTTCTAGATGGTATTTGTCATGCCTGCTTGTCATATATTGGCCTATGTATGTACATTTTCTATTTTGTGTAGACCTTATGACAAGTAGCTGCAGTGACACTAAGTTAAGTAGTAAAGGGGATTCTTAATTTTAAAAAAGACCCGCCCTAGCCTGCTCTCTCTTGCAGTGTCATGCAGCCAAAGGTGAAAAAATCACTGTTGCAGCCATGACCTCACTTAGTGTTGGCAAAAGTGAGGGTGCATTTGTGTTTGAATTGAAAATATACAAACTAGAAATAAGCATTAAATCACATTTTTGTAAATTTGATCCCAGTTATTAAAATGAAAGGAAATACTTATAACACACTCCAGTATTGTGTGTGTACAGTAATTACAGCAGTTTAAATGTTCAAGCAGTTTAGCTACGGATAGATGTTACTGTAGTTCAGCTGTGGTCAATTTAAAGGCTCTGCTGTATTTTCTTGTAATGTTACACACATATCCTGCTTTACTTCTGTTTATGTTGGTGAGGGTCAGCTATTCTTCTTAGTTAATAAAGTTTTCCTCTGCATAGCTTATGCTGTCATGATTTTGGAGACTTTTTGAGAACTTAATATGACTAATGTGCAGCTGCCTTTGAAAATTTGATACTTCAAAATCAATATTTGTTTTCATGTCATGCTTCTGTTATTTTTTCCGCCCCCTGTAAGTCAGAAATACAATAGTGGCAACATGAGTGAGTCGTGTTAAGTTAAAGTATGTGACAGCTATAATACAGGGTCTGACAATCACCGTTGTTATAACAGAGTTTTTAGGGCAGCGTACAGACACTCTCAGAGATACAAAGGAGGCAGTGTCACTATCTGAAGTGTTGATGAAGTCACAAATTGTGTAAAATTTGGCTGCATCAGAAAAGAAAAACAGTGACCAAAACTTAGTTGATTAACAACACCATAAACTCTATAGAGGTAAGTTAAACACCTTGACAATGACTTAACCCCAATTAAGAATGATATGCTTCACAAAGGAAGAATCTGTTGTAGTGACAGTGTACTTAAATAGATTATACTTGTCACTGTGCGATCTGTGCCAGCCAAAAATGTGAGATGCACATACACCACAAACCCACAGCAGCAGGCAATAGCATACGCTGTTGTATGGCAACCTCAATTGGACAAACACTCAGAACTACAATATATTGCAATACTAGAACTAAAATGGAAGGAATAATAAAGTTAATTTGTTAAGTTTAGTTATGATTATGAGTACATTTGCTAATTATTATTTTGGACAGTGGTGCATTATTGCCTGTTGTAGCCTAGAATTTGTATTTTTTTATATCAATATATTGGGCATGGGGCATTTTGAGTATATGAGAATATTGAGGGGAAAGAGTTGTGTTTTAATTATAACTCTGACTTAATACATTATCCATTCAGTATTACAGCACTCTTTGCACTCTTACTGTATCCTTGTTTACAGTCTACAGAAGTTTGACCTGTATACAGACATTGTAAGTTGTTGTCATTTGTTGTGTCTGTATGTCTATATTTGGACTAGACCACAGGGACCAGTCCTATAAACACAAATGTCTGTCCAAAATTATCAATAGCAAATGTAACCCGAACTAAACTCAGCAAATTGCCATTATTATTCCTACGAGTTCTAGTTGTGAAGGAACTGAAGGAGAGCTTGTTAACCCAAAGTGAAGAACTTGTCAGGAGACTGGGATGTCTTACGCAGGAACATTGATTGAAGCTCGATTGAGGAGAACAGATTTATAGTACAAGTGAAAACTTGTGAAAATTCTGTGGTTTGCTTCCGAACAAGATTATTTAAACTCTTCACCAGATCCTTAACCTTATTATGTGTCCAAATAAGGTTATTCATCTATTGGTTATTGAACTATAAATAACACTATGCTGACTAAAGTTAACTGAATTCACGAAGTCTTTACACAGGTCACATGTTATCCATTTTAAGAGGACATCAATTTGACCATCTGCACAAAGCACAGCAAATCTCAACCTGACCCCGGCTGCTGTGGGACACAGCCGGCCTTATCATGACAGCTGCTTATCCCTGCCAACCTTAGTACACAGAAAGATGAACCGCACTGAAACAGACAGATCATGACCGACTGCTCCCAGGATAGAAGATGACCAGAGAATGACCCAAGAACACAGATATTTCTGGCACATGGTTTACTGCAGTTCTGCATGTGGTTTGTCAAGTTGGTGTTGCCATACCTCAGCAGAAGCCATTGGTGAACTGCTGTGGATCTGTGGAACATGTGTGACTCAAATTCACAGCTGACTCGGTTTGTGTAGTACTATAAACTATAGGCTATTCCTGTTATTCTGTAAATCTCTCATTTTTTTCCTTTAACTTCAAAGTTAAAAGTTAGTATTTGGCAATGCAAGCTCCATGCATTTTGTTACAAAAATATTCTGATTGTACAACAAAACTCTGTTCAAATAGAAAAACAAAAAAACTGGTATGAAAATTAAACAGACATTAACAGATCAGTCTTACAAGGGATGAAAACCAAAAGCTCTTGTTTCGGTAGAAAAACAACATATCTGACTGATCTATCTTGTTGACCTATAAACTAGGACTGATCGAAATACACACACAAGTACTAGTGCTTGACTCACTTGTGAGATTTCTTCCAGTCAGCCCCGCTGGGTCCAGCTCCACAATCGTAGGCCTGGATAATAAAGGTGTACTCTTTCTGACTCTCACAGTCCACAGGACCACTGGCTCTCAGGACTCCTTCCCCTGATGTGCGATTCAATACCACTGCCTCGAACGGAGCCTCCTGACCATAGATCTTAAAGGCACAAATCTCCCCTAAAACACAGGAAAGAGAGAGGTATGAGGTGGTATGCTTTCACAGTTACACTGACAAAACAAACAAATATTGTTTATTTATGTTTATCTTTAGTACTGGACTATGCTTGAGGATTCCTTCACTAGACCTGATGACAGAAAAAATACATGAGAATGTGTCATCAAAACTCATTTCTTTCCACTTTGTGTCAGAATAAAAGCAGCATTTGCAGCCTACAGTGCAACCCAATGTCCTTTAGTAAGTCAGGAACAAAGTGAAAGAAAAAAAGAAACAAAAACAGTGTGAAGACAATCAAAAAGACAGCGGAAGAGATTAACATCAAGAGCCAACATTCATGTATATTGAAGACAATTTTGAAAAGGAAAGTAGTTTATCAGTAGGATGTTTTGAACAACCCTAATCTAAACCATATGAGTTCTAAAAGAGAAAAGGCTGAAAGAGAGAAATTATCAAAAACATACTGGGCTTCAACACGTCTGTTCTCCAACAGAGAATAAAAACATTGCTCAGGGTATGGGTCATCAATGGGCAGACATTTGGGGACTGAGGATGCTTGATATGGATGCCGTCTGCACAACAAACATCAGACTTGAATGAGAATGAGAAAAAAAGGCTCAGCCTGCAGTTAATTTCATGTCAACTCTGTGAAGGAAAAAAACATTTTCGATAACAGGATTTTTTTTTCCTTTATTCTTTTTTTTTCATGATACTGCTGGTAAAGCTTATTATTTTTCTTTTCCTTTTTCCCCCATCCTTTGATAACACCCTGATTTAGCTACCTAACAGCTTAGACAGTTGAGGATGAGTCAAACTGTGGCTAATGAAGTAAAAACTGACAATACACACTGCTGAGGTTTTCTTAACAGCACAGCTATCACTTCAAACTTCAGTCAAGGTCCCATTTCTGGACACAGTGATATTTGTCAGCATGAGCTGCCCACAAAACACCGTATATAGCTTCTGGGGTGTAGTTGACAGAAAAATAATTTCTGATTTTGAATTATAAAAATGTACTATATATGTTTTACATAATTTATTTTTTTGCTTTTTATATATGTTGGATATTAATTACTATTTCTATTATATGAGCCCATTCACAGCCCATCCTCATCTATACTCACCTGGACTGTCCTTACTTTTCCTCCCTATAACCTGTGCTTAAGGCACCTCATTAATCTTCTGGCTATAAAAATATTTGAAATTCTAGTCATAGTGATGTAACTGCAAAATATACCAATGAAATGAAAAAAACAAAACAAAGAACAATCCAGTGGACATTGATCAGTGATGATGGCAAATCACTGTGCATTACGGTGGAGACAAACTTGGTCACCCATCCAGTATACTCTGTGGTTTGGCCTAATGGAAGAGGAGAACCAGGAGACCAAACGTGCAACCAGGTTGCAGTGGTAGATTTACACCGATCACAGATGGGATCAGTGTTTGGGTATGTCCTTGCCAGTTTATCCTTGGTGAGATGGAGACAGTGAACACCTGTGGGGGTACTTGGGGGTCACTCTGGAAGAGGGTGGTAGTGTTTTTGTAAAAAAGTGTCTAATCTGTAGGTACTGAAAGAAATGGGACCATGGTAGTGATTACTTTTTGCTCCAATGATGCTAATCCCCAATATGTATAAATCCTTAGCAGCTTTAATACTGTTCTCATGCCATGTGGTCTGGATGGAGAAATATCAGTGAAATTGCTCTTTTTTCTGTTTCCATAAGCAAAATATAGGTTCAAAAATCTAAAAGTGGGTCATAAGGGTAAATGGCAAATCAGCTGCTAAATATCACTATTTATATTTCCCTTTCTCTTATGCAACTGCCTGTCTTTGACCATGGCAGCAAGATTTTAGATTTTAGACTTGTATCAGTTTGCACACAATTTACAAATAATAAAGATTATATACATAAGCAACATAAGATTTGAAGACCTCTGGGAGTCTTATTTTAGGCACTCTCCAGTGCAAGGGTTACATTAATCAAAGAAAAAGTAGAAAACTAAGATTATTAGAAGGAAGGTCAAAAGAGAGAGATTAAGATTTCACAAGATAAGAGATTTACATATATGCTGTACAATTGCATGAAGAAAACTAAAATTAGGATTAGCGGGTTGTTTACAAAGATAATCCATAAGGATAACTGCTGTGATAGAAACAAACCTTTTACAGCTTTCTTAAAATTTGCAAGTGCTGAATTAAGAAATTGTGATGGTAATGCATTCCAAATCACTGAACCTCTGTACATTAGACCAAACTGTAACTGAGATGTTCGACAGATAGGAGGCCTGAGTTAAAAGTTGTTGAATAGTTATGAAATTGGTGACAGTAGGAATACAATTCATGATAGAATGATAAAACCAAACACCCAATACAAAGTCATGGTGACTAATCAAGGGAACAGACTGTCTATTCCACCTCCATGGTTCAAAGTCTCAAACGTCAGCTCAAGAAGCAAGCGTGTTAAGTCGTTGTGAGCATGTAGGGGCGGTCAAGCCGGCGCTCATCACAGCCCCCTGCTCGCAGAATTTTGTTCTGTATGTAGATCTGGTTGTGAGTGTGGAATCATCTGCGTTTATCCCCTGCACATTTCAGGGATTTGTGAAATCTCCTTGCAGAGGGAACAAAAGCTGCAGCGCTCTGACCCTGTGCTAGCTGATATCTCTCAGAACTCAGAATTTGACTTCCTTTTAACCTGATTCAATTTTTCAAATCCCCCTCTTGGTGAAATATTGATGCTGCTAAACATGGTGGGCTTCAAGGTCTGAGTCCCAACCGATTTTCAAGATGTCTGGTCTTTATATCCAACCCTCTTGAGGTCTTATCAAAATGAAAAAGGTCTCCAATATGGCAGGGGAAGTATGTATAGAAATATAATAATACACACAGTTGGTGGTATGGAAAAATAGCGATAAGCATGACAGTGATCCTGCCTGCATGTATGTATACACATTCTTGCACACACACTGAGCAAATATGGTCTTACATGCAACTAAAATATGGTTTGAAAATACCAGCAGTTATAATATACCACTGTAGAACATACATAAACCTTGACTATGTGGTGGAAAGCAGGAAGAGGTACTTCCACTTTACAGTTTGGGGTTTGGATGCAAATCCATTTTCCGCTCCATCTGTGGTGGCAAATACATTTTTCTGGATTACATTTTACAGTAGAATGTAAGAGTAATGGAGGGGAGAAAAGATAGAGAAGTAGGAAGAGAGAGATGAGGAGGAGTATGCCAATGTATATGTAAATGGTAATGACAATGATTTGAGAGGGATTCCTACTGTGTCAGCAAATGTCTACTTTACGCACACATACACACTTTCTTTACTGCCACATAGTTTGCTTCTCACCAGCCCCAGCAGAGGAAACACTAAAATTTCACTCAGTTGAGGTATATGGACGAAATTAAGTCCAATCTTTTGGCCTCTACGTCATCAGGGTAAGGAGTTATTTTTCAAAGTAAATATCAAAAGCATAGATTTTTGCTGCAGGGAGTTGGCTTGTTGCCATGGCAGATTGAGAGTAAAGAGTCAGCGAAAAATGGCTCGATAATAATAATCATCTAAAATAGATACTCCAAAGAGAGCTTGAGCAGCATGAACTGCATTGACAGAGAACTTGTATTTCACGGGATATTAAATTGCCAATATAATGGAAAAAGACAAGATGGATACAGTTTCTTTTTTGATTATTTTTTAGGCACTTTGCCTTTATTTGACAGACAGTGTAGAAAAGTAGACTTAGCGAGACAGAGAGAAAGAGAGAGAGAGAGATGAGAGATGACGCAGGTCCCTCAGCCAGGACTCGAGCCATGGACATTGTGGTTATGTGGTACAGTATGTGGTATGCGCCTTAATCATTAGACCACCAGGGCTCCCCAAGATGGATACAATTAATTACAAAATGATGCTAAACAAACTAACACAAGGAGCTGAAACTAATTTTGTGTATTCCTACCATAAGTAACAAGAGTTGACAGAGCATTTAATTTCACTGGATAGAACAATTGATTATACTTTAAATTAAGGATTTAATCTTGAACTGAATACAGTTGTACATGCCTCTTAGTATATAATATAATATTTTATACTTTCTGTGTTTTGTAATTTGAGGTTTTGCACATATTTTTACAGGCAAGTTTAAAAACTGTATGTATGCATGCTATATGAAATCCTGCATTCTGTCCACAGTTTGATTTGATTGAACACATTTTTATGTAATTAAAAATAAATAAATTAGTACATCTAAAAAGTGTTACAGATGTATAGTGACAACACTAATGAACAATTGAATAATGAACACTTATAAACTTTATACCAAGGCCCTTCTTCAAAAAATGATGAACTGGTTTCTAATACATCTCAATACATGATACTGTGGAGGACATAATCCTGTCAAAACAGATGTACAGTTGTTTGTGGACATATTTAATTAAAAGAGGCATTTGCTATAATGCAATACTCCTCTATATTAAAGTCAATATAATACTCCTAATGAAGAAAGAATTTCCAAACTAGCTTTGCAATTGCACTCCTGAATTTTCGACAGCGTTTCCTCCACTGATCAGTATTGTTTCTATAAGGGGAGACTGCAGATTTTCATAGATAATAAGCCTATACTGTATATTATACTGCTTATTCAGATAACAGAGGGTGTGGTGATTAGGATTGCAGGGCAGGAAGAAAACACCATCTTCCACAGTAGTTTAACAAACCCATCAAATTAGTTCTCCTGCACAGCACTAGCTCAACTAATCATGTCACTGGATATGTTGTACAGTATTACACTATGGAGGATTTTATTATGGGCCCGATATGTATGCATATCAGAAACTTATATGATCAAACAAAACCTTTTCCACACTTGTGTTCCATAACATGGCCATACAACTGCAACACTCTGATCATTCAAAAATACATTATTGATTAAACATATTTTATATTTAGATTGTTAGATTGAAGAAAAAGTTGCATTTTAATTCATATTCATAAATCAGCATCCAGATCAACAAACTTACTTAATTAAAGGCAGCAATAGCAACCATTTAGAGACAAAACCAGACAGCTAAAACACATAAATAAGAGTGGGCAGCTTAAGGTCGATAGAGTTCATGGAGTTGAATCACATTTAATCAGCCATAGTAGTTTTGCTCTAGTGTCCAATTTACCACATTTAGAATCTGATTAAAAAGCGCTTAAGACAGTAAAATCATAAAAGAATATATAAATCAAATAAAACTATAAAATACAGCTTAAAAAGATAAGGAAGTGAGCTTTGACCTTGATTGGTCAGGATGGATTCAACTCTTCTTTTACAGAGTGTAAACAGGTTTAACTAATACACTAACAAAGAGCCAGCAGGAAAAAAGCAACAACAACAACAAAAAAACTAAAACAAAATCTTTAAACCTGTGATTTCCATATTATGATGTGTCAAAATAAACTTTCAACTTTGTCACAGGGAAGAGCAGACTTTTTATAGACGATGGAAGACAATTACAAGCTAAGTATAGTGTGTCCAGTGCTTAAAAGTTTAAAAATATAATTAATACAGAATCTCTGTTATGCTTTCAGCAATTTAATACATTTTAATATCAGCACTAAAGTGCAAAGACTCAAATCATTCAGAGTGTGGCAGCAGAATAATGCTTGAGATGTGGATGATATAATCTAAGGATGACTAACTATGCAAGTAAATAATTAAACAATTACAGTCATCTGAACATCATGTAACAAATGCATGAATAGCTGTTTTCAAATGACAGGGCTCATCCTAGCAACAAGATAAAAGCAACATGCTCACAAGAATCAGGATAAAAAAGACTGAGACACAGGTATTACAGTACAGTGGGGGCAGGAACTTTGAATAGAAGTTCTCTCTTTGCCTTCAACTAGCAATTTTGGGCTACTCACCCTCTGATGTCAAAAAGAGAATTATGTAAAGTAGGCTGCTGAAGTCCTTCGGGTTAAAAGAGGAAAACAATTGTCAGTCATCTGCTTAAAAAAGAATGTGTCATGCTGTCCATTAATGAGACCCATATAAGTGGAAACAAATTAGGCTCAAGAATGAAGCTTCAAGTGTGTATTTGGAGTGACAATCATCATCCCACTTACAGTAACAAGCTTTCAGTGGTAAACAATGTGATGTATCACCTTGCCTCAGGGTTGTGATTCTATGACCTGTACTGTAACAGTGATGTTATAAAGCCCTGAAAGCCTCGTCTGAACCCACTTTCTCAGTCAAGCCTCAACAGAGAAACAGAACATTCAAACATGTTAATTCCTCTTCTTAATCAAATACTGTTGTGATTCCATCTGGTGTGTCTGTGCCTGTTTGTCTCTCTGTGAGGAGTATTAGACGCAAAAGCTTCTGTATCAAGATTTTAGTGTGTG
This sequence comes from Scomber scombrus, assembly GCF_963691925.1. Taxonomy (NCBI): domain Eukaryota; kingdom Metazoa; phylum Chordata; class Actinopteri; order Scombriformes; family Scombridae; genus Scomber; species Scomber scombrus. The sequence goes on from NC_084980.1 coordinate 11,716,583, forward strand.
TGTGTGTGTGTGTGTGTGTGTTATGTGTGTGTGTGTGTGTGCTTACATGGCAGTGGGGGAGCTGTAAGACCTTGATTAAAGTCAGTTTCTAAGCAGAGTATCAGGCAGTTTTAAGCCTTGATTCCTCCACTCTCTGCCTTCAGTGCTGAGCTCACACTCACCCCAGTTCCTCCCGTTTAATTAATGACTGGATTACACCCTCTCTCACACACACACACACACGCACACGCACAGGCACAGGCACAGGCACAGGCACAGGCACAGGCACAGGCACAGGCACAGGCACAGGCACAGGCACAGGCACAGGCACAGGCACAGGCACAGGCACAGGCACACGCACAGGCACAGGCACAGGCACAGGCACAGGCACAGGCACAGGCACACGCACACGCACACGCACACGCACAGGCACAGGCACAGGCACAGGCACAGGCACAGGCACAGGCACAGGCACACGCACACGCACACGCACACGCACACGCACACGCACACGCACACGCACACGCACACACACACACACACAAAATAAACTCGAAGAAAGTAAAATTAGTTTGAGGGAAGGGAGCCTCACTACTGAGTTTGATAGGAATTCAGTGTCTCAGCTTTTGCTTTATGTCAGCTGTGTTTGTGTCTTTTTTGTGTGTAAAATTTTAAAATAAATAAAAAGGGCTTTCAATACATGACACTCATATTTTAGGAAGCCAAAGGCATATTGAATATATTACATTATATTCAAAAGAGTATTCATTTAAAAATATGTAATACATAAATATTTACAAATATTAATTTGGAACTTTCTGACTAAAATATCAATTGATTACAATGAGTTTTTCTGCTCTGCTCAGGTTTAATCTTTTATTCATTTCATGGTTGACACAAGAGAATTGAAGTGAAATATACACAATACAATGTGTTATATCAGTCCAGCTGGTGACACTGAACAGTGAAAGTTTCACACAGGTATATTGGGTTGGAATGCATTAGACTGTATTGGTGTAACTAATTAACAGGTAACTCAGTGTACATTGGGTATTAGTGAGATCCCGTTCAGGGAAGAGACTCAATATCTTTCAAAATGTCAGCATGTTGTGATACATCATTTGATGCCAAGCATTTTAAACATGGATAAAACTTGAAGCTTTAAGTATTGCCTTTTGCAATATTTGAAATGTTATTGGTGGGCTTTAATTTATTTGAGCAAAGTGGTTCATTAGTCACAGTTAAAGTGTAGTTTGTATATAAGAGTCACACTGTGAATGCTCATTTTTTGTACTAAAGTTAGACATTTTACACATAATTTTACAAATTGTATTGAATCTAGTTTATATCAGCACATAAATGATACATTTAGTTACTTACAGTTATTTGGGAATTTCTCTTTCAAATTACAAAAACTAATTTCTGGCATGAATCATTAGGAAAAAAGCTCTAAGCTCTAGTTTTGTAAGATTGGGAGTAGAGGAAGAGGATGCAAAGGAAGAGGAGAAGGAAGATGAAAACAAATCAGGGTTCATGGCCTTACACTAAGCCCATCTCCTGTTGGCTTTAATGGGATTTTCTTTGAACTGTCACAAGGTTTTTAGATGAGAACAGGATGAGGACACTGAGCAGCAAGCAGTTTAACTAGAGGATAAGTTGTCAAATGTCAGTGGTGGCTCTGGAGACTTTTGTCTCTGCCTGACTTACAGCTTTTTAAATCTACACTCAAAGGTTTACTCTACTACTCCATACCAAAGTAACCTAAACAAAAGGAGCTACAGTGTGAAAAGCAAAGTTCATTGATTATACAGTAAGCACAGCTTACTAAGTCATGACAAGAATTACAGGTCTATATAGAGATAACTTGAAAAGCTGTTGATAAATGGTGCAACATGACTGAAGAAAACAATCTGTTCGAAGTTCTGCATAATGCAAACCCACACCGTCGCCCACTCTTTGAATACTAATAAATACATATGGCATTGATTTAAAAAAATCTCCACCTTCTTAAATATACACACCCACATGCAAATAATTTACAGAGATCCTCCAAACTGAGCTATAACAGGAAACGGCTCCTGGCAAGACTATAGTCTAAGTCTAATTGTACAGCCTTGCTAGCAGCTCTATGATGCTGTTCTGAGAAACATCAATGCTTTGATCTGAATGGTCACATCAGCATGCTAATATGCTCACAATGACATGCTGGTGTTAAGCAGGTACAATGTTTACCATGTTCGTATTTTACAGTGTTCACAGGCAAACATTTACAAATTAATATTAAAAACAGGATATAGCTAAGGCTGGTGGGAATATCAAAGGTAAAAATCTAAGTAATTACAGTTCATACTTTGGTTAGACATAAAGGTCTGTACCACATTTTAACAGCAATCCATATCGAGATTGTTTAATAAAGAACTTAAATGTAAACCTTGTGGTGGCGTTAGAGTACCAAAGTCTATCACCAAAGTCTATGATGCATCATATAGGCAAAATGAATTTCATGGCAATCCATCCACTAGTTGATTTTTCAATATGTACCAAAGTGGTGGACCACCAACCAACAGACCGACTGAGCTTCCAACAGACTGAGCCATCTCTAGCATGACTAAAAATGTCTTCTGATTCAAAAACATCAGCATATATTTTCCCACCTCATTCCCCCTCCAGAAAAATCTGTAATGAAAAGTCTCACTGTAAAGATATAACAACCAATCAATTTCTTTGTAGCCTGGGTGGCACAGGCTAGTATTCACACAATGTGTCTGTGTGTATGGGTGCATGCATTTGTTGTCTGTTGCGACCACGGTGTGCTCCCTGTCAGTAAAAGAGAGACATGTTGGCGCAATTCATCAGTGTCTCACTGGGCTCCTTTAGATAGCTGGCCACTTCCTAATTGCATTTGGGAGATTGTCGCCCCCTCCACTTGACCTCAGGGCGACATATCAGCAGCTCACACAGGCAAGAAGCACATGCACGCACGCAAACACACGCACACATTCAGGTTATCTATTCACCCAGCACTGTTGACTCCTTGAACAACACAATATAGGTATGGGGAGAATTCAATATCGCAGACAATACACATTCATTCTGCTGGGGGCTTTGGTGGTCTGCAATGCAATTAGTGTTAATTGTAGCCTCTGAAGATGTGGAATTAGAATTCATCAGATGAACTGTGACTGTCAGTGTTGCCTGTTAATTGAACTGCACGACGCTGTAGCTGTGTGACTTAAATGCTGAATAGGAGAGCTCTGAAAATAATTTTGGCTGAAGTGTTTAAAGTAGATACAAAGCAGAGTTTTAAGAGTAAGTTGAGACTTTTAGAAAAGCTATGGTGTGACTAAAAGATCATAGGTTTGGGTGCAATGACAGACTGTGAAATAACTCGCCTTCAGCAAGGTGCTTCACCCCAAACTTCTCTGGTGGAGATATGTAAATATGAGGACATAAATAAATAAATAAATAAATAAATAAATAAATGGATAAAGAGACAGCTATAAAAAGTTGTTTACCAAGTTAGGGAGAAAATTGAGCAAATTGTGTGCATGTGTCTGGCAGAGTGCATCAAGAGATGGACCACAAAGAAAACCCTGTGTTTTTCCTCTTCAGAGCTTCACAGTACAGTATAACAAGAAATTCTAGAAATTCAGAGCCTGGGCATGATTGTGAAAGCAGTGCAAGAAACCCCAAAAAACAAAGTGAGAACACCAGAGAAATGAGCGGCGGGGAGGATACCACTGACATGAGTACAGAAGAGGTCAAAGAGATACAAAGGAGTGGATTAAAAAGTGAGTGAGAAGCTGCGGGGGACAGCGACAGGAGGAGGAGGAGAAGGAGGAAGGATATAAAGATAACTACAGTGTAAGAAATAAGTAATGCAGGTATAAATACACACCATCAACCTCTCGAATATCTCACTATCCTCACCTTCTCCTCCCCGTGTTCCTTCTTCCTTCCTCTGCAGCAGATTTCACAGCGGTAAGCAATTATTCAGCTCTTAACATCTGCACTCAGATGCACAACTCAACCTTGCCCTCTTTTACCCCTGACACGCCTCACCCATTCTTGTTCTACCCTCTTTCTCACCTTTCTCCCCTCCTCCTCTGTTCCTCAGTTATCTGCTATTCGCCATAGCTGACAGTCCACGGCTGTCCAAGGGTCACCGGTTGACAGTTAAATGGCTTTCTGAACAAGGGGACTTTGACAGTTTGGGGATGTGTGTTGCAGTAGCTCTCTCAAACACACACATACAGTACAGTATCTGCATATAAATACACTCACAAAAAAAAGAAAAGGTGCTACAGTATGTTTAGAACTGCTGGCCTGGGTCACACTCTGATGTCTGTTGCCAAAATGCACACAAAGTTGTTTTTTTGTTGTTGTTTTTTTTGCAGTATATTATTAAATCATAGAAAACTGTGTGAAGAATATATGACATATTTATCCATATGCAATAGAAAACTCGATCAGTATGACAGATTCCCCATGATTCGGATATGCAAATAATACATCGGTCAATGCCTAACATGACATGTTTATTGTTTCCTTCTTTTGGCTAATTTGCAGCAGTGCTGTGAGCTCAATGCTAACACATCCTAATTTAGGTAACATTTGCTGGTTAGCACTGAACTACAGCGCAGCTAAAGAAAATGAAAATGTCATCGTTTTTGCACGCATTTGGTCATAAAATTATTGTACAAATTAAAAATTTCACTTGATGATGATGCTAGATGAAAATTTGTTACAATTCATTCAAATGCATTCATATAAAATTTCATGGCAATGTATATTCAGTTATTGAAACATTTCATTCAAAACAATACACAGCCTCATGGTGGTGATAAAAGAAAAGTCTTGTATATTTAGTATTATTTCCAAAAAATTCAAAAAACAAAATCAAACTAAATCTTGTTGGTGGCTCACAAGGAAACTATCTCAGATATTTCAATCTGGACCTTAGTGGTGGACCGAGCATTGACCAAAGCTGCCATCCCTGCAGCCATGCAGCTGCTGTGGCTAACTACAGGACCTTCCTGCTCTATGCAGTGGATATGGTCATTCTTGATCTTGATTGTTGCCTGCAGTGACTTTTTTAATTTTGAATGATCCTTTTTTTATACTCCACAGGAGAGAGGAAAAAGCTGCCTCTCATTTACAAAACCTCCCTTTGACCATTCTCTGAAGCCAGTCTGCTCTCCAAGTCAACCTTTTCATAACATCATCTGTTCATTATCTTTTCAACCCAATCACACCTCTTACAAGTGACAATCTTAGCGCCGTTGTTTTTTTTCTTTCTACATTTTTAACACCCCTCAGTGGGACTGCAGAGTAATAAGATTCTGAGATAATCACAGACTTCCAGGTACGGTGGGGAGTCTCCATAAGCCTCTGAGCTGTAAATGTCACAGTGGCTCCAACTACGACCCCTGTCAGCTCAGCAGCTCACTGAGAAGAGAAGGACATGGCCCAGTGGTTTATAGAAGGAACACATACACACACATTTGCATGCAGAGGAACAGTCAGCAACAATAGGAAGACTTTAAAACTAATCTTACAAAACAAAATTCTAATTACAAACTGTGTGCATATGTTACATACTGTGCAATTACAAATAATTGCTTAACATTCAATAAATATAAATCAATTGTCTACACCACCTTTTCGTATTTTGCTTTTCATTAAGAAAGTCTCACTAATGCTTACGACCTAGATCTTTAGATTAACATCTGTTTCCCAAACCACCATCACTACATTGCATGTCAAGCCCTGCACTGTTCAGCTCAACAACACACATAAATAACTGAACATTTATTCATTGTGAGGGTAGAGGCTGGAGTATGTTTTTCAGATTGAAAAGCCTTCTGAGACAGACTTCCGACTTTAGGCTTTATAAATAAAACTGACCTGACTCGGCAACTCAAGTGCAGGCATTTATTTAGAAAGCTAAAGTGGCATGGATACATTTTACAAATGGATACCAGCTTTATGTTATGAGCAAAACATTAATTCAACACATCAACCCAGTAATGAATGGCATACTGGCATCCATCCAAAGCTACCACTATTAATTTATCTCTGGTCCTGATGCTGTCTAGTTACTTTAATGATATTATATAACCGTCAAAGTTGTTTTAAAAACTGACCTGTTGCTCAGTTACACAAAATTCAAATTATGGACCCACATCCAGCACTAAAAAGATCCGTACCTGTGGTTTTATATTGACTCATGACAGAAATGCACTCTGCATATAAATACAACTCGCATAAATATCCAGTGGATGCCAGATTGCAGCTCCATAATCAAGTCATCAAGTCTAACCAGCCAAATAGCCAACTAATAAACCTTTAATCACAATATATAATCCTGGATGTGACACAGCTTCACCAGACTCATCATAATCCCCCTATAGTCATTTAACTGCAAGATGAAATAATGAAGGTAAAGCAACAGCACTTAAAAGTATGATGCGTTTTTTTAACCACTAGCAGAACTGCAGAGCAATGTTTTGATGAATAACCAAATTGTTTGATTCTTTTGATCTGCAAGAACAGAACAGAGACTGATGTTAAGCACATAGGTGATATTTCTGCTTATTGTAATAGGCAAAAATGTACATGATGATGATGTAGTTACTCTTTAAATGAAGGCTACAACAATGATAACAATATCATGGTGCATGGTGTGCCGGCTTTTTTTTAAAACCTACTATTAAGTTACCACAAAAATTCATATATTTTAAATTAGATGTTGGACTCTTTCGCTAACGGCTCATTTATGTATTGCGTCGCTTTGCACTAAATGGTGGTGTACAATCGTCCTTTGTGAGCTTTTTTGCTGAGACTGGCTACCAGCATCTTTAGATGTTTTGCCTGAAACTGGCAACCCACAACAATGAGTTGAAATCAGCTTAAAGTACATACTGGTGTCAGTTGTTCTCAGAAGGGTAAACACTTAAATGAACCCTTTTACTTAACACCAAGTCATTTGATTTATTGTTGATATTAACACATTGTTTGGTAGGGCTTTAAAATCATTTGGTGTTTGCTACTGTACTTCAGATGCCTGTAGGGCTACTGTTTCTCTATGTAGTGTCATACAAACAGAAGGAGGCTTCGCTTATCTTGTGAAGTCTATTCACAGACAGCACTAAGTGAGCAGTGAGTTGAAATAAATATTTCCCTCTGTCTCTCTTGTAGAATTCACTTTCTCCCACATATCAAAACTAGGATGGATTTAAACTTTCTCAAACTTGATGAAAATAAGAATGAGATTATTATGTTTGGATGACTCTGATGGTACTCCCAGCCCCTTACAATCAATCTTTTGTTAAGATTCTTGGTTGCGATTTGACAGCTCCTTCAAATTTTATAAACATATTAGTTTAGTTGTTTAAACTACCTTTTTTCCCAATTAAAACTTTAAGCCATGGTAAATCTTTATCTCTCTCACACACAGCTATTGATGAGTTTAATTCCTTTCAGTTTGACTATTGTAATTCTTTGTATATGAGTGTAGAACAGTTGTCTCTCCATCATCTGCAGTTAGTACAAAATGCAGCCACTCATATTCTAACTAAAAAAAGAAAGCATGATCACATAACACCAGTGCTGGATTCTCTCCAACAGCTTACTGTCCGTTTCAGGATTGATTTTAAGATTTTATTGCTTGTTTTTAAGGTTTTAAATGGGCTGGCACCACCTTATCTAGCCAAACTCTTACATCATCATAATCCAGTTAGAGCCCGGAGGTCGACCAACCAGATGCTCTTGGATGTTCCGGGATGCAGGCACAAAAATAGAGGCGACCAAGCCTTTGGGTGACTGCCCCACATCTCTGGAAAGAACTGCTCAGACCTTTTAAACCTTTAAGTTGCTGCTGAAGATCCACCTCTTCTTGCTGGCCTTAAGCTTGAGTTGAGCTTAATACCATGTCCTAATCTTGTTTTGTGCTGCAATTCTTATTATTCTTATTTTTATTGTTTTCTTTTATTCTTATTTATTTACTTTTACATTCATTTATTTTTGGTATCTTAAGTCTGTTCAGCACTTTGGTCAACTGTGGTTGTTATAAATGTGCTATACCAATACATTTTGTCTTGACTATCTCAGTCCCTCTGTCTTTCTCTGCATTTGTTGCAAATAATTGGGATTATAATCATTTTCACATTATCTGTTCTAGATGTTTAGCTATAGCATGAGTTAAAGCAAACAAACATCAATGGAATCTGACAGGTGGCATTTGAAAACCCCAAGAGACCTTTTGCATGCTAATGCACACTTATTAAAATGACATAACTAAACCATCTGAGTCAGGCGGGCCAGCAGGGGTGTGGGCTGCTGGGAGAAACCGCATGAAGCATTCATCAGGAAGGTAAATTCAGAGAAAACATGTTGAGAAGAGGTAATGAGCAGTGTAGTTTTGATATGCTGTGGAGGTTAAGATAACCTAATCTGTCATCTTTCATTGATCTCTGCATGCTAGTTATGTTTGTCATAACAGACGGCAGGCAATAGCTCATGCATGCATCGCTGTCGTGTTTGATCACTTGTCGGGTAGTCAGCTGAGGTAAAAGTGAAGGTGTCTTTTTGTTTTTAGAGAGAATGGCTTTATCCATTTACACAGATTTGCTACATTGAATCACAGAGTGAAACTGGAGAGAAGCAAGATTTTGTGCAAACCAATGTTTTTCAGTCGTGGTAAACATTAAGCTGTCATATTTACTTTGTCTGAATACTGTAATAACAACATTTCCAGGTTGAATAGGAATACCAAGTCCCATCAAATAGAGATTTAAAAGAAAACATGCATTAGACACAAAGCATGAGTGAAAATCATGATCTTGGAATAAAATTGTATCTGGGTAGCTGTTAAACAATATTTACTGCCTGTCTTTTTCTCTCTGCATTTATTTTGTATCTATATATTTAACTCTAAACTGTTCTTTTTGAAAAATAAGAATACCATATCTGCACAGTCGCATGAAAAATGTAGATAATACAATTGCAAAAAATGCCAGACACACACAGTCAAACGTCAAAGGCCAGTTAACCATATCTAGGTACCGTACCATACCATACAGTAATATCAAACGAGTATTCAAGGATTATTTAGTTGCTAATGGCATTTAATATCAAACTATAAACCTCAGTGGAAACTGTGGAAAAGTCACCTCACAAGTTAATTTTGGAACATCTTTATATATGTATATAGGCAAATAACAGACTAAACCAATAAGAAAATTATATATTTCTCTGAAGCTTCGTGTTGATTTTTTAGCCTATGAGGTTAGTAGCGGGGCTTCTTTTTTTTTTTTTATAAATGCTGCTTCACCACAGTCAAATCTATCACCCACACATAATATCCAACCCATATGGGCCGTGACCTGACAAAATCCTCATCTCATAGCGACAGCCCCACTTGTGATAGTGTTAAATGACACAAAAAGGTCAGCAAAAGGTCTTAGAAGGGCAGGAAGGGGCTGATATTAGACTGTCTTCATCTGTTCATGCCATGGGAGTTAGACAAACATAGATAAGGGAGATTTCATTATTCCCCTTTCCCTCCCTCTTTTTCCACTTTGCCTTTATTCTCTCTTGCTCTCTCACAATTAGCAGAGACAAAGACATCCTCAGGAGTGTAACACTAGATAAAAACCTGTGAAAGAATACTAATAACACTAGAGGAAATCATACGTTTAAATTAGTTCCTCAGCTGCAGTGCTGCAGAGCTCAAGGTGCTTTACATGCTATCACTATACTGTACAAATTGTGTACCAGTATGAGAAGCGGAAGATATTGAACAGAGTGTATTTTCTTTTCTTTTAGTTTCTCCTTTTAACTATTTATGAACAATTACAAGAACTGCAGTGAACACATTTTTTATTGATCCACTCCCTCTAATTATTAAACACATGAAAAAAGTTCAAAGTAAGAGAAGAACAAATTTGTCTTTTATGTGTTTATTCTTCAGTTCCTGTTCATCTGTGGTCTAACTGGAAGCGAAGCACTAAAAGGTCATTTCATCTAATAGTTACTTTGAGCTGATATTTACATTGTTTCTGGGATTGTCTTATGATATCAACAGAGGAAAAATAGCACTTTTTATTATTATTAACATTTTTATTTGTGTTTTATTTGCTTCATGCTATAATTCCCTTTAAATGGCAGATGATCATAGGAAGCCACCTTTGAGAGACTATTCCAAAACTAGTCCTTCATACAACTTATATGTATTGTGAATAACTTTTCAAAGTAATTTCCTGCTACAGTGTTCTGCCTGTAAGGGAAATTGAGTCATTTGCAGGTTTTGCAGAGGTAGGAGAGTGGCTGTACTGTAAGTATATGTTAGCTAAAACTCTGACTTAGTTCTGTTCAGCACTTGACTGATGGCCCTCGCTGCCCTCATCCATTACTCTGCCACTTGTTTGAAATTGCCTTTCAAGCATTCTGGCATTTCTGGAAAAGTGAGTACTCCTCCTTTTTGTCTGAATAGCCGGGAGAAGGCACAGTGGCAGGTGAAGACGCACAAAAATCTCATTTCACTTACACAGCTGTCAGATCCTGCGGGACCACTTCAGAGGTCATCTAGCTGTGTACTGTGATTGGAAAGTCATAATGTAAGCAAAATACACTGAGCAAAGCAAGTAGAAAAGACATTGGGGAAAAAAAGACATGCAGACACACACTGCAAGAAATGTTACCAGAGATTACACTTAACTAAAATACTAAGAAATGTTGGCACAAGGCAAGCTGTCAGTACATCTGCTTTTTTGACTGGTTGTCAGAAATGACACAGATATGACTTGTGTAAGTAGCTACTTAGAACTTGGTAGATTTAGCATGAAATCCTGTGAAGAGTTAAGAATCCATACATGAGGACACCTGGTTTGTAATTCTATTTAAGGCACACATGTATACTGCCTGTAATCCCTCACACTGCATCAAGGGCAGTCTCTCCTGCCTCTCACCCTCTACTCTGTCCCTGACATGACAGCTCATTCCTAGACACTATTAATGATGGAGCGCCCCTTTTCTAGCGCTGACTATCATCTATCATCCAGAGTCATACAAGCAATCACTTCTTCACTAAATTACAACTCGCTGAATGAGACATAAAATAGGGTAATGGGCTGAAAATTAGCCAATTACAATCATTACACTGCCATAATTGACCCTGGAGACCCTTGTCCCGCAGTACACTCTCCGCCTTAAGGTTGGAGCACAAGGATGAAATCTAATTTACTGAACAGCAACAATCTAACAGCTAAGTGGCAATAAACGGGGACCATTTTTTTGTAGTTAATTAGGTGAAATGTTACTTTGCGAGACAACTGGATTCACAAGATCACCACATCATGCAAGAATCTATCTGGTCAGGCATTAAATTATACGCTTTTGTCCAAACCACTGCTAGTTCAGACCTAATCAGCAACATTGAAGACTCTTGCTTGATCTCATCATCTCTCGATCTTGTGAATCCAGCTGCCTTACCAGGTAAGACAGTGAGAGATGGTAATAGACAGATGGTTCATCCAATCATCTGCCAAGTACTTTTATGCCAGTTTCCAAGGACAACTTCTCAGATGGTTCTGTGTAATAAACCATCTGGTGTGTCAGGTTAGCCGAGATGCACTTAACAGAGAGAAGAAATGTCATTTTTTAATAAAGAGGTTGGCTGATAGATTCAGGCTTCAGAAAATCTATCAAATACGCAGAGTGCTCAACTTTAATTATTAAGTGAATAGTTTTAGTTTCACAAGCAGTTGGGGTCTCAGCATAATTTAAAGGAATAGTTTGAAGTTTTGGGAAATGCCCTGTAGTCTTGTCATCATTGTGATGTTGTCAGGTGACCAGCAGAGACTTCGGGGGTTACTGTGTGTGGTCAAAAATTAGTCAGTCATATAATCTCCCTTAAAACCATAATGTGTAATTTTTCCAAGTAAGTTTTTGTCCAGTCCAAGTTACAGTAGAACATTAGTGAGCTTTAGGTAGTAGTAGGTAGATTTAATAAATTCATAATTATTTATAACTTCCATAAGAATAACAGAGCCTGGCTAGCCGTTTTCTCCTGTTTCTGTTTCTGTCAGGTTGAACTTTATGCTGATCACGCTAACAGGCTGCTTCCTGCAGCCTTATAATTTACCGAACATAGATGGTGGTATTGAATTTCTCATCTAACTCTGGACAAGAAAGCAAATAAGTGTATTTCTCATATTGTTCAACTACATATATTGGTTTGTTACAAATTGTTGAATTATTGTCTGATACAAATGATTTCACAAAACACTGTGCTTATTTTTTCATTTCATATTTTTGAGGTGTTTAGCAATATTTTGAGGGAGAAATGTAATAAAGCGCTGGCAGTTTTAGAATCACAGCCATCCATTCAGTTCCCATAGAAAGTATTTATATGCATGTATGAATACACTTATGTTAGCTTGTCATATTACAATGGACATATTTCTTTAGAAAACAAATACTATCTATATCTCCAATTAACTTTGTTCAGGTGGTGCTGTCCTCCTGTTTACTTTACGTAATTAGGAGCTGACAAGGATGAGAGAAGAGAAGGATGAAAGGGTGGGGGCTAAGAAAATGAGAATGGGAACTGATGTGAGAAAAGGTGATAGAACAACAGAGGTCTAAGTCGGTTACAATGACAGAGATGGGGTGGAGGTGGGTGGGTGGAAGGGTCATGGATGATGGAGGATAAAGTTAGTCTGAGTGACTCTGATGTCGTACACAGGTTCAAAAGCCAGATTATCCTATTTTATGCTCACATGAACAAGGCAAATGGAGCAAAGAAGATATGCAAATTGCTGTCTAATTGGCCTGTCAGGTTACTGAAGCCCTGTCAAACCACTGTCAGAGAGAGAGAGAGCATGAGCCGGAGAACACAGAGAATTACTGGATTAGTTTCAGCTGCCATTCACTGCACATTTCATTAAGTAATTTCAGCTCACATTAGGACCATGGGTCAGCGCTCTATCCTTGAAGAGCGGGTCTTTTCCACCATCATTTAGAAAAAGAGAGGCAGCACTTACCAACACTCTACCTTCCACCTCCTGCCTGTGTCCCGCAATCAATAACACAAACATTGCCAGTATACACATTTTCACTGGCTCCTGTCCTCTGCAGATGGCAAGGAAAACAAAAACAAGTAGTGTCAAAGAAAATATTGAAATAGAAGAACAATGCTGTTCAAGTTATTCAAATTAAGGCAGGAGAAAGGTAAGATCTGACTTATTTTGTTCATGAACCCTTTGGCTACTTAGCTTACATACTTGTATTTATTTTCACTACATCATCACTTTTTTCCACACAATAGTGAAAATCTGTAACCCCACAAACCAATATATAAAGTTAATGATGTGCGTAGAGCTGCAACAATTAGTCAATTAATCGATTAGTCGATTGAAATAAAAGTGATTGGCAACTTTTTTGTGAAGTTTTTGGTTCCAGCCTCTTCCAGGCATTATGATATGATTATTCTCTTATCATAAATGTCAGTGAATTGATTATTTTAAGATTTTGAACAATTAGACAAAATTGAAGACATTACAATGTATTCTGAGAAATTCTCAGTGCTATTTTTTCACTATTTTTAACATTTCATTGATTAAACTTTTAATAGATGTGTTCTTTGGCCTTGAAAGTACATCTTCATTAATACTATTAGCAGTTAGCATGCTAAAGTTTGTGGATTAGTTGAAGCAGACAAACACTTTGATCCATTTCTTATACTTTATAATTACAAATATTTTTGCTATACAATATTTTAGCTCCAACTTGAGTTTTTCAAACAGAAGTGGGATATACAATATTTAGATTTTTATACAGTTTATTGTTTATTGTTGTTGTTGTATTACTAGATGTATGGGGGTCAGCTGGAAAAGTTTGTGAATGAAATTATACTTTCTCTTTTAAAAAACACTGGCACCATTGACATGAAACAACTTCTTCAGCGGATTCATCATGAACCAATGAACACACACAAGCACACATATGAACACACACACAGCCTAAACTCATTTAAAAGAACACACAAAAAAAGAGAGAGAGCAATCAAGAAATTGAGAATCATTACATGGTGTCAAGAAATGAGAGACGGAGCAAGTGCAGAATAGAAAAACGGGGTAATAGGGTAATAAGGGAAGGGACTGGGTCCTCTGGAAAATCAATCAGAGGCTAAGAGGTTGTTTGACGCTGTGAGCGACTTGACAATGCATTGATGACAGAGCTCCAGTGAAGCATTAATCACTCTGACCATTGTATATGAAGCCAATTAGCTTGATTAAACATTGAAGAGGCATGGAGATTCCCATCATATAAATGGGTCAGGTTTCATATCGCAGAGCTGTGTAACTGTTACTGTATCTGTAAAGGGATTCTTTTCTCCTTGAGCTGTTTTAGTAAAATACAGGTCATTTTGGCAATGTTCTCAGATCCTGAAACAGTTTGTTGGGCGATATGACCAACATCTCATATTCCAATACCTATCCTGATATAGCACATTTTAATTCAATGGATAAATAGTTAGTCCGCTCAACCTTCAGCCATCCTTTGTGCCAATTTAATTAAATTACTCTTCTTGGTTTTTTACTCTGGTAGTTTTTATTGCACTTAAAGTAACATGAGTGTAGCTATCCAGTTCTTCAACTGGTTCGTTGTCTTTCCTGTGTGTGCAACACACACACAGAGGGCTCAGCTCCGCCCACCATGAACCATAGAGAGCAGAGGACAGCAGCGTGACCATAAATTACAGCAAAATGCAGTAGAGACTCTCACACGGAGCTGACGTGAAACGAGTGCACATAAATTTGGTAAAAAACATAAATAAAGAGAGTCTCTACTGTTTTGCTGTCATTTATAGTCGCTGCCTCGCTGCTTCTCTTCTCTCCTCTTTTCTTTCTCAGCACAGGCGGTGCTGAGCCCTCTGTGTGCAACAGCAGAGACAGACATCAGTGAAGAGTTGGAGAGTTTACAACAACTGAAGATTACTGTAAGTTACATTATTGTAAGTGCAATAAAAGCTTTGTGAATATAAAAAAATAAAAAATCTTACTATGAAGAGTGAGATTTGTGTCACAACGAAATAAATGATAGTCCAAAATATGAAACAAAAGATGTTTGTCTCTCATTACACAATATGTGTCATCATATCGCACAGCCCTAGTTGGGTAGTATGTATTATACTAAAAGGCAAAAAGCAGTAGATATGTGCATAGTCTTCACAAAGTGGCAAAATGCTTCCTGTCTGTGTTTAAATTAGCCCTGTAACTTGCACTGTGGTTGGTGTGTTGTGGACACAAGATCACAAAAGCTTTCATCACTAATACAAAGTGTCCTTCTATTTATTTCATCTTTCATCAGCTTTTAATCAGGACATTTCATGTCATGATGTAACCAGTCTCTATTAAATAAACATTAACTCTCTAATCTTTGCTGTACTGGTTTCAGTTTCAGTGATATGATCCAATTTTGGTAAAATTTACATTATTAACTATCCAAAGAAAAATATCACAAATTATCCTTAATCTTTGCGTTGCAGTCCGATTTACTTCCTTTCTTATAACAGACTAATTTTGTTGATGTCAACCTTACAAAACTTGAATGAATATCAGGATCAGAGGTTAATCTCCCTGAGAATCTCGTGGAGAATAAATAATGGAAGGAGAACAGTTTACCTTTAATCATATTCAGTTCTGAAGTCAATCTGCTGTATTTTGACATGTCATCAAAAATATACTAATTGAATCAAATGTACATTTAAGCAATTTTTTCCCTTTGCATTTTGATCAAAATCTATGTTTTAGATTATCAATGGTCTTCATATATGAGAAACAGACAACTGGCCCTGCGTGGAGACTGATTGGCAAGCTAACAAACCTGACGGCAAACATGTAAATACAGTAGATCAGATACAAGGCCATCAGAAAGCAACATCAATCACATGTGACAAACGTGATATATATCTGGTTTGTAATAAAGAGGATGTCACAGAAAGCTATGTGGAGTTGTTCAAAGGAGGATTCAGGTTCAGGGACAGAGACAGTGAGGGAAAGAGAAAATCTGAAAAGGGCTTGAAAGGACAGATAAAAGGAAAAAAAGGGAAAATGCATCGGTCCGGCTGCAAGAAAACACAATGAGATGGGTGTGGAAACACTGCACTGAACCTCATGCCCTAAGGCAAGGAGGAGATATCAATACATGCAGTCTAACAGTTCACTGACAGCAGGTCTCCTGCCCTCAACAGAAATCAATGGAGGGAGATATAGTACATACAGTACAAGTAAAATACAAGGAGAGAGGCTTGCACAAATAAAACTACTACAACTCAAGAACCTCAAGGGACTTGTGTCTGGAGCTGGCATACGTCTTTTAAAGTGTTATATCCCTTTTCTGAACTTCACCATTTTTTTGCCTATATCTTTGTGGGAGGTATAACACATGCAAACAATGCAAAAGCAACCAACATATTATTCCAATCTGTTTAAACTGTGAAAAAACTAAATTCATGTAATAACCCAACTTACATGTTATAAGCGTTATATAATCATTTAGTTTTCAGTTGAGAATGTTGCACTTATAACAACATGATAAACACTGTTTAAAGCAGTAACAATTTAATTTTTTTACCACTTGAGAGGAAATGGAATAAGCTACATTCATCAGTTAGTTTCTAAATTGTGTCTCCTATTTGGTGCTGGACAGGTAGCAGCTTCTCCCTAAAACCAAAACAATGAGCTGAAAGACACTACAAAGCTTCATAAAGGTGAAAGGAACTGCAGAATCTCTTATAATTATGTGTGGTTATGTCACTACGAATAACCTCTTTCACATTACACATAGCAATTTGAGCCATTGTTTATACAAAAGCTTTAATGATGTCATGTTATTACTGTATTTAGCAGGGGTGGGGAACTTTCTCGATTATACAATGCATCGCAATGCGGCCATGGGAAACTCTGTATCAATTCACAAAAGTCAAGATTTGATTATTTAAACGTTAGTTAATAACTTGATGTTGACGGACGACAAGGGCAGAACCAAACTGTGAGGGCAGCACACACGTGAGAGTTCATCTGTAGTTCATCTTAAAAAAGAAGCGACTGCAGCATTTTTTGATCGAATAACTAAATAATTCCGTTTGTGAGACGATTGTGAAGTTTACTGGGAACTTTCAACGCTGTCACTCAGCTAACGAGATCAGCTGACCAACACAGACTGCAGCATGAAACAACGTAAACTCTGAGGTGAAGAAAATAACTCGGTGCTCAGTCTGTCTCACTTTAACAACCCTGCAGCTGCTCAGCAATTTGGACAGTGATGTCTGTCCCAGAGCTAATGTGACGCTCATGAAATGGAAGGTCACATTTTATGTAATTTTATTTGTTTTATTTTGAAATGATTATTTCTGTGAAAGAAATGTGTTAATTTGGGTCAAAATGCTCAATAATTAACTCTTTTAGCTCATAAGAGTGAAAGCTAGAGAGTTACTCAGTGTTACCAGTAGGAGGCAGTGTGGCGATCTGCTTCTCCTCTTGGACTCATCTTCTGAGCGGACTCTTGTTTATTTCCTCATTCGACTGAGCGAAGCTGCACTGAACAGAAGCAAACTGTCGCCTGTCTCATTCTTTATCCTGTTTTACAGGTCGGTGATGTTTCAAAACATACATAAACACCCACATTATTGCTTTACATCTCAGTATGATAGTAGGTCGATTTTGTAAGGCTATTGAAATAAATGGGTTTGTGAACCGGTGGCAGAACTTATAGTTCTCGGTGTATCGCGACGACTCAAGATGGCGCCGCTGTTTACTTTTTCTTTCTGTTGTGACCAAACCATGTCGTAGTTTCTGGCTCCAGCACATTTCATTTTGGGTTAAAAACTATTATCTTGGGTACAGTATTTTGTTACCTGCGTGAATAAATTAAATGTGATAGTTATAGAGCGAGATACATATATTTTTGTCGATGTTGTAACCAGTTAAAATTGTTAAAACTTTGCAAGTCTTCAGCTCAAGCCTTCAGCTCAGGCATTTATTTTGAATCAACAGTCAGAGCAATATGCTAGTTTCTTCTTTTATTTGCACTATGAGTGAGATGAAATAAGGGGACATGTGAGGTCCTGTACAATTTATATTTCACGGTCTTATTTTCAGTAGTTGTGAACTACATAATAACTCAGTTAATTGACTGAATGCGGATGTATTAATGCAGTTGTCCACTGAACTCAGGATTATTCTTTATGAAGAATGGGTAAATGTGTGTTTATTTGGAAATAGGAGGTTTATACTGTAACCAGCTTATGTGTACAGTATTTGGGTTTTGTTTCTGATATTATGGATGTCGTACTGTTACTTGACATTTGAGTATGGAAAAGATATTTGTAAATTGATAAGTAAAGATTCGACTGAGCGAAGCTGCACTGAACAGAAGCAAACTGTCGCCTGTCTCATTCTTTATCCTGTTTTACAGGAACCTTATCTGTGGACAGTAGGGATGTCCCGATCCAGCTTTTTGCACTTCCGATTCGATACCGATATTGTAGCTTTTAGCATAGGCCGATACCGATACCGGCCGATCCAAGCATGTATTAAAGATTAAAGATATTTACTTATTTTGTTGTTATACTCATGTTGAAAAGGGTTTTACTCTTAAGAACAACTAGCCAACTTAATTAGGTTAGTTTGAATAATCCACAATGGTTGGTAATGAGAAGCTGACCTGTTTATTCTTAACAGGGTTAAATAAACACAAAATAGACAAAATAATAAATAGTCAATTAACCACACAAACTGAATTGGCATCAGTGCTCTGCTCTTGAACAACAAGAGTGTAAACCAAGGCTTAAAAAGCCATCAGTGCAAACAATATTGTAAACTGTATTAAAAAAGCAAAACACACAAAAAAGCTGAGTAGAAAATAAATAGTGGGATGCTGGACAGGTCGCTAGGTGTGCTGAAAAACGCGGACCGGATTTGGGGGGGAAACTTGAAAAAAACTGGAATGGATTACCTACAGCGGTGCTTTGAAGGAGTTTTGAAAACAAACTGGATCGGGAGTCCGGATCGGGATTTTCCCGTGCAGGCCGATCCGATATTGATATGCATTTTTTGCTAATATCGGCGGCCGATCCGATCCAAATATCGGATCGGACATCCCTAGTGGACAGGTACTCTGCCTGGGACCTGTTACACTAACAGTACAGCAGAGAGGCTGCTCTCCACTGCTGTAGACATGATAACAAACATAGCGCTGCACTACGCCCTCAGTTTGTTACTCTCATACAGGCAGGTGAGCTTCACCCCTATTAGGTCTATATTAATGACTTTATTTTGGTCTACTTATTTTAATGTGAAGACATTTATGTTTTTAACATGTATGTTGAATGTTGACATCCAGATTTTTAAATTACCCTCTAAATAAAAATGGTGTTCATATTTATCTGACTTCTTGTATCAATTGATGAGAAATTAGCCGCAGTAAGAAAGAATAATGAGGATGTCATACGTTGAGATGCATCAAAATGTATCAATAATCACTTTAAAATCAGACCGTAGCCCTCTGAATCGGAATTTAATCGAATTGTGAGGTGCCAAGAGATTCCCACCCCTAGTATTAAGGGTTCAATGTAAACAGACAAGCTACTGATAAAATGTATTTCATACTCAAGCAGGTCTACTGCAGACAGATCTGGTTTGTGGACAGGTGTCAGCTGTCAAAAGAACATACAGAATATTTGATGTTTCCCCATTTGTTTCATGTTGCACACCTGCCTTGCCATTACCTCATGACTAAGCACTTACTGCAGAAATTTAACAGCTACATAGAGGCAATGAGGACAGAGAGGAGAGAAAAAGAGAAAGAAAGAAAGAAAGAGGTAGGCTAAGTGATCTGTTCCTCTTCTCCTAGACAGAAAGACATCTGCGTTGTTTGATGAGACTGTCCCTTCAACACTCTTGCTTAACCTTTGATGATCCATCACATCATCTGTCTGTTCCCCCTCTCACTCTCTCTTTTACACACACACGCTACACATTCCAGTTTCCTGGGTCTACCTTTGTTTCTCTTTCATCTCTTCTCCCCCCACCTCCTTTTTTCTAACATTTTTTTTGTCGTTCTCCCTCTGTGCTTTACTTCCTTCTTTGCCTCACCACCTTTGAAGTGTGTCATAGCCTCTGCTTTGTTGGGTCCTACAGTTTAATTAGCAACTCTGGTTTTGTCACTTTGGTGTAGGTTTCACTCTCAGGTATTCACTGCAGGTAGACTGGGATTTGGCGGAGGGAGGGATTTTTATTGTGTGAAAATGCCTTACAGCAACAGAGCCAAAGCTATTGCTGTTATCAGTAATGTTGTACTTTTTCTCATACTGTTCTGTCCTTTTTAGATTGTAATAATATGCCATTATGCTGTTTTTGAGCAGATGGAAAATATTGAGGTTGATACACATGTACAGTATATCAGACACTGTTGTTTATGTGCTAAGAGAAAAAAATAATGCAGTTCAAGCAGCAATTCAGGCAGTACACGTAAAATGGCATTATGCAGCAATGAGAACTTATCTTTCCACCTAATAATTTGAATTATGACTGGAGAAATCACTGGAGCACTTCAGTACAGACCAATTTCTCCGTGTCCTCATTGCCGGTAATACATGATGTGCTTAGTCCTGACAGGACTGCAGGAGTATGAAAACTCTTCACTCACAATACATGAACTCAACAACTCTATTCAGCTGTATTTCATGGTGACTCATTTACAAGTAAGGTATTGAACATAATTCATGCTCATTCAATTTAAAGTATTTGCTTTTTATTAGAGGGCCCAGTAGCTGAATGCTTACTGCACATGCCACATAACTGCAGTGTCCCTGGACGAAATTTGCTGCATGTCATACGTAGCTCCCCGAAAGAAAGAAAGAAAGATGATAAAAAATGTTTTTCTCAACAGATTTTAAGGTAAAAATGGAAATGGCTTTCAACAATAGAATATGTGTAAGCATTTCTAGCCGAGCTGCAAAAGTGTAACCAAAGCAAAAATATCTAATATCAAAGTTTTCTAATAGAAGTAAGTGATCCAGTCATGATCAAGAGGTTTAGTAGCAGTTTCACATAGTAGCAGTGCAAGTGAAAGTAAAGACTTGATCAACTTTCATGGGAAAATAATGTTTTTGGCCATTTTAAAATGGTGGTTGATTTCATTTGTGAAAGTTGGCCAGACAATATTCTATGAACCCATCAGATATGACTGGTCCAGAATTTATATCGAAACATGACCTAAACTTTAACCTGTTTCTGGCAATAGATGGACTGCCACACAAGTATCGTGGGGAATTACACAATGTGTCTACTGAAGAATTGTGATCTTATTCAGGGGAAGACAAGCAGAGAAATAGCTCAGTTTGTGTATTTGTGTCTTCATCACCAGACACGTACAAAGGGATCTGAAAGTCCATACTTGAAAGTCTCTAAGATTTTCACATAAAGCGGGACATAATCACAAATTCAGGATTCAGGATTCAGAAATATTTAAAAACACAACATGTTAAGACATATAAAACGAGAAGAAATATTTAAGATTCTGCTGCAGAAACTGGATCCGTTGACCACTCCATAAGAAGATCAATCTATCAAGCTTGTTTCCCTGACAGATAGAAAAGCAACGTCATAACAGATACAGAATTTGCTAAATAAAGATAGTAAGACTCCAGCAAAAGTACTGTCAAAAGAAGACAAGTCCTATAGGTCTCAAAGGAAGAGCAGCAATTTAAACCATTTCTCAGAAGGGGAAACAAGTCCAAACACTTGGAGTGGGCTAAGAAATACCACAATTTCACAGTGAATGACTGGAAAAAGTTTTATTTACTGATGAATCCAAGTTTGAGATTTATGGCAGTAACAGGAGGGTGTATGTAAGGAGATTAACAGGAGAGAGAATGATACTGCAGTGTATCAAACCCACAGTGAAACATGGTGGTGGGAATATTCATGTGGTAGGGCGTGGGGGGCTTTGCCTATTTTGGAGTAAGAAACCTGCACCAAATTGACTACACTTTGACCAAGAAGTATCACATGCTACAGTCTCTGGTTTGCATATTTGTTAAGAAAATGTCATACTGCAGCAGGTTAATAACCCTGAAATAAACCTCAAAGCTTTGCAAGAACTACTTGAAGCCCAAAGAAGACCAAGGAGTCCTGACTGTCATGGACTTTCCTCCACAGTCATCTGACCTCAAACTCATTGAACATTTATGGGGGCACTTGAAGACTGAGAAAGCCAAGCATGCTGTGGCATCACAAAAACCTCTCTGGAACACTGTCAAACCCTGCTGAGATAACATGGGTCATCAGGTTTTGCACAAACTTGTGGAATCCATGCCAACTCCAGTGCACGCTGTCAGTTAAGCAAAAGGAGTATGAACCAAATACTTTTAATGATAGTCTAAAATTCATGTACATTTCAAAAAATTGAACTTTTTATTAAAATTGTTAAGATGATGTTATCATTTGTAATGGAAAAATGGTATTACATTCAAATGTAAAATAGAAATATCTTGACAAGTGGCCTCAGATTTTTTGGACCCTACTGTATGTCCCACTGAGGCATGACAAGTCATAATAAAAACATTAGAAACATGCTTTCTTTCACATGCAGACAGACATTATAGATATTATATTAATTATATTATATTATATTGTTAGGAGTAGGTATGAGGTGTAGATATAAGTGTTAGAGAGTCAAGTTTAGTCCAATTCAGTTACCATAGGCCTAATAGAGGCATTATGTGTGTTATAGCGTCTGACGGGAGCTGGCAGGGATAACTTCCTGTAACGTTCCTTTAAACAGCGGGGCACAATGAGTCAGTTGCTGAAGGTGCTCTCAAGTTTGTCCAGCATTTTATGAATGTTCATTGTCAGCAGTTTTGCCAGCATTGTGTCTTCAACCACCTCCCCCAGTGTGACTAGCTTTGTCAGTCTCAAAGGCAATTGTATTTGTATTATTTGTAATGCTTGATATCACAATCACAAATTTGCTTCAAGGGGCTTGCAGTGATTATGTATCGGTCTGTGAGTATGTCAAAACAGGTCTTAGCTTACAGCAGTGCAGCTGAAAGCAACCAGCATAGAGGCTAACGGAGGACTGAAGCTGCTGCATTGCTGACATGCTGGTTTGTCCACATAGCAGGTATAGAGAAGGGAGTGAAGGTACACAATGCAGTTAATATGGATAAAGGATTCATTCAATATTAGGGATAAAATGAATGATAATAATCATGTATCAACAAAACATAGGAACACATTCAATTCAACAATATTACAGACAATGCTGAGAGTTAGAGTAAAAATAACTAAACACATTCACATGCAAACCCACAGGCGCACAAATATAATTTCCAACAAATGGGAATAATCGCTCATGTTTCTTCGTGACAGCCGCTTGTGATAACCCTCTCTCATTTTCATTGTCAATAAGTCGTTTCTATTTTGTCTCTCAGCTATCCATTCTCCCTTTCTTCACAATTTTCCAACTACTTTTGTTCCTTTACCCCATGTGAGTTCTGCAGAGGAAACAATGTACCACAGCACATTATTCTGATAGCGTGATGAATGGGAGGAATCTGTGTCTGTTGACTGTGGCCTTGAGATAAAGAATAAGCAAATGAAACTGCCTGCTTGCCTCGCAGCACCCCCGAGTCCACTGCCACCATACCTCATGCTAATTTGATTGAGAACGCTCGATCAGCACATACTCCTCTACCCACACACCTTTGCTCCGAGGGAGGTGTTGGGGGGCAGAGGATAGAGGATGCCATCATGGCATGCAGTAATAATAATTTATCTCCAGGATGCCTGTTTCAGCGTATAATGTTGAAGTTAGGCCCGCTGTGGGTAGTTTACATCAAAGTGAAATGTGGTGCTGCAGGAGAGGGCAGGACAGAAAGAAAGAAAGATTTAGATAAAAAAAAAGTTGAAAGGAGGTGAAGTGAGCAGATGAGATGATATGAGAGTCACTACTGATGGAAGGCCAAACAATTGGAGGTTAAATAAAGGATGGGGGGAGAGGAGAAAATAGGCAAGTACTTAACAATCCTGGTCTGTGTTCTCACACTACAATTAATGGGAAGCCAGAAGGACAGCCTACTCCTTTCTGCACTAAAAGAAAAAACAGGATTGATGAGTGTGTCTGTAATGCATAAGCGACTGCCTGTACACACTGTAGGCTTGCTAGAAGCAAGATGTCGAGATGGAGAAGAGGAGAAAGGATTGAGAAAGAAGAAATGTGGCACTATTTGAAGAGAAAGACATGCAAAAGAATGCATTGACATAAAGATTTAAAAGAATAGCTAGACAGAGAATCCGAGAGGGGGAGGGTCGTATGTGTGAGTTTGTGCAAAACACAGGGAGAACTGTAGCAGGAGACAGTCGTAAAGCGAGATAAATGGAGACAGAGCTGCTCCTTTGATGGCCATTTTTTCTAAGTCTCCTTGGTAGCTATTGTTAAGATTTCATTCATTAGACTGCACGCAATGAAAAACATTTAAGGAGAGAAGAATCACAAGTCAGCAGCCAGAGCAAAAGCTCTACTGGACCTCTCAGGTGATATTTAACCAGGCATGACCTTGTCAAGTCAACAAACCAAATGTTAATCATTGAGAAAAACAATAACATTTTATTTCCTCTTTTGTCCACCTGCTGGTTGTTTTGCCATTAAAACGTCACTGCTTCTCAGTTAGGATTTGGTTATTTAGTTATGTATTATAAGGATAATATTCGGCATCCACATTTGTGATATGAATAAAAGATGAATTACGTTTTTTTCATGATATATTCAGTTTTTTCCCTCCAAAGATCATTACATTTTCATAAACAGTACATATGCCACATTATTTGGGTTACTGTATATGTAAACTACAAGGACCTGTGAGGAAAAGCGGGGGGAAAAGGGGCCTTTAAAATGAATTCCAGCTCTTCAAGGTCAGCTGAATGTGAACAGCTCACACATAACATTGAAAAAGTCAAAGTAATGACTGTGGCATTAGAACAAAAAAAGAAAAGAAAACGAAAACAGAGGGAGAACAAGATTAGGTCAAAACATGGTATACTTCTGGATCATGTTTGGGTGAGCTAATCTGTGGCCAATTTGATACAGGGACAGTTAGTGGTGGTGTCTATAATGTGAATTCCTGGATATTAAATGCACATTTCTGTAGTGTTTCCAGTAATATTTGTACTGAAGCAGCATATTACATGACATGATTAAGGTACGTTTCAGTCAAAAAAGCCTACCTGCAACCTCTAGTAATGTATAATAATTGTATGTGATCATAATTCATTGTGAATCCACTGTGTTCGTGATTTTTAAAGTGAGAAATTCCTCAACAGCCTACATAAGCCTCATGTTTTACTTGCAAGACTCGTGTTTTAATGCTATTGTCTGTCGTTTGTGATATGAAAACGTCAGAGAAATAACACCCCACAAGCGTTTTTCCTGCTGGCTGCTGACAACACAATCAGCCAAAGAGTCACTCACACTGGACAGCAGAGGAAGAGACGCAGAGACGCTGGTATGTGTATGTTTAAAGAGGAGTTAAATCGACTTCTTTGCATTTAACAGCAGAGCTGAGAGCTCGGAGCATATAGTTGCTCTGCATTGTGTTGTCTTCTGTTTCAATCACAGTTATGTATTAAGGTCAGTTAGAGACAAGACTGTAAAAGTTTGCAGCCTGTCATGTTGTCATACATATCCAGGGGGATAATCTCAGTAAATTTGAGAAAAATACAGAATTTGGTTATCCGTGTGATTGTGCTTCATGAAACACAGAAGTGTGGGGGGGCTGTTTTCCAAATCGCATGAGGTCCCCAGGTAATATCTACTCAATGTAGTTGTGATTTGTGTCTTATGCATGTGTTTTTGTTTTATAAATTGTAGGGGTGTGACGATACACTCAGCTCACGAGACGAGACAAGATATTGGGTTCACGAGATTGAGACGAGACGAGATGAGACGAGAACTATATTTTTAAGAAAACTTCAATGAGGAAATACATGACTGTTCTTTTATTTAAAATTCACAAAATGGAAATTGAATTGAACTGTTTTACTTAATCAGCTTGTAATGAATCACTTTAGTTCTACTTTCTAAATATATAATTATCATGTGCAGTATGCAGCACTGTAAAAGGTTTCCCTATATAGATATTTTATAGATGGATCATTTTGGTATTTATGGAAATAACAACCATAAATACAAAAGTTAGATACAATCACAAATACTAAAAAGTTAATTGTAAAGAGTATAAACAATTCTAATATATAAATATGAAATTAAATAAAGAATTCAATTATCACAAATTATAACATATTGCTAATATAAAAACACAGAAATAAAAGTAAATTGCACAAATCCTGTATCACATAAATACACAAGTAGAACAACAAATTGTGTTATAATTTGGTAGTGTGACTCATTTTACTTTTTACATCATAAGGCTTCCATAGCTCAGCTAGATTCCGTGCTCCTCCTACTTCAGGCTTTCAGTGTAGAGACCTGAGGTCAATTTACTACTGCTCCTCTCCTCATCTCATACTGCTGACTGAGATCTTCTCAGCAGGTAGAAGCTGCAACAAGGTTAATGATCCACACGTAACATTATAAAAAGAAGAAATGACGTGCGAATGATCGATAGAAAACCGATCATTTGGTTTTTTTTTGGTGCGCCCTTTAATTATAGCTTTGCGAGACAGAATTCGACAAAAATATCGTTGCGTTTCGTCTCGCGAGATCTGGTGGTACAAGATCTTGTCACACCCCTAATAAATTGTGAACCTCTTGAAAACTCCCATGGAAGCACTGTAAAAGCCCCCTGAGGATGTAATAGAAAACTTTTCACGCTGATTCATTTTGAAAGTGCAACGGCCAACGGGGAAAGTCCAACACTCTGCCAGCCGAACAATGGTGTAACTTCATCACTCAGCTACTCAGTCATTCACGGACAGCCGCATGTGTAGGGCTGGCCCTGCTGTTTTGGTCCAGCCAAAAATAGCTGATTATCAGTTTTTCCATGGTTGACAGCGTTGGGATTAATAGGAGTCATTTCACAGTAATGAGCTGTTAAGCGTTAGCTGCCAAAAAGACTCTGTTTGCCTTTGAGTCTCAGAATACTTTGTCTAATTATAACAGCTCTCTCCTTTCTGTCATTGTCATTGTCAGCACCGCTGTACCTGTATGACGGCTGTCTGATTTCAGGTCTTGTTGACAACACAATCAACATCTGAAACAATCACCTGGAGATGAGGTTTATAATGATATAATGATGTCATTAAAACCTGGGTACCTCTTCTGTGACTCAACCAGACTACTCAGGGAAATGTTACTGTTCTATTAGACTGTGGAAACCTTTTTTTCTTAAAGCTGCACTGAATACTTGAATAACTTTCAACTGCCACTAAATATTGGGTATAAAACTTTCAGTTCAGGCTTACTGATTGTATTTTTTACACTGTAAAGAGTAGAATTTTGGCTAGACATTAATTTACACAAGTCAAAACATGAATGTACATGAATGTATACATGGTGGAATAAAAAAAACAATTAGTTAAAAAACTGCGATAGGGATTGTTTAGTTAATTTTGAAAATTGAATAATCATTTTAGTCATTTGCAGAAATGCCAAATATTTGCAATTTTCAGCTTCTCAAATGTGAGGTTTTGATGCTTTTTTTGTCGTGCATTTGAGTTTTGGACTGTTGATCAGACAAAACAAGGCATTTAAGAATGTCATCCACTGTCAATTATCACTTATTCTTTTTAATTAATAATTAATTAATCAAGAAAACAATTGGCAGATTGATCAATAATGAAAATAGGTGTTAGTTGCAGCCCTAATCCAGAATTTAGGCAAATCATTTAATCTGAACCCTAATTAAAGGAGACACTAATGAATGAGAAAAAAAAGGCCTGTTCCACTTTGTGTGATTAAGGTTTCGGCTCAAAAATGAACATTGTCATCATGAAAAGCTGACATGGCACACAAGATATTTTTCCACTTTTGAGAACTTTTGGACAGGTAAGCTAGGCCAATTTAGCAGCAAGAATAAGGATGACACACTGACCTCAATTAGAGGCAGCCTTAAATAGATCCCTGTGAGGGGAATGAAGAATACATATTCTAACTCAAAACCAGACAAGATTATGAAAATAAATGCATTCTCTTAAACCTCAGCCGTCTTTCCTCCATCTGTCTCCATCTTCCTCTTATTGGAAGTTTAAAACAGCTCAACCCCTGGCCACAAGTTTTATAAACTCACTCAAAATATTAGGCACACCATTCAATTTAATACAGCCCAGCCCAGCACACCACCACCATCCACTACAGTCTCAATAATAACAAAAACTGAAAAAGTGTAAGCTTCGTAAATTTATGGCAGAGCTGTTGTAATGGATTGCATTCTATTGCACAGGTGTTCCTCATGAAGTGGCAGATGAGTGTATAAAATAGCAACACTGAAGTCAATAAAGTTTCAAGTACATTTTTTTTTTGGAAGTTTTATGAATGTTTATATTTAATCATATACTGGTGGTGCCTAATGTAAGCAGTGATAAGACAACAGTGCTCTTTATAAAAACAAAAAGAAAATCATTTGTTTTGCTTTGCTAAGGGTGATAAATGGAATTCAGTCTCCATGACAAACAGTGAGTACAGAGAACTGTTGGATCATCAGTTTTGTCCTGCGGTTTGAAGTTGCCACAGTTGCCTGCACAGAGTACTGAGGCATGCTTGTCTAATGTGTGTGTGGGAGGATGTGTACACTGCATGTGTGTTACTGTGAACTTTCCAAAATGCGTGTGCACCAAAGTGTTCAAAAACAGCAGATGTTTCTCTGTGAGCACTATGTTGTTGTGTGTCTGTGTGCATTTGCATGTCCTACCAGCAAAGGGGACCGGGGCATCCTTGTCCAAAGCTACAAGTGGAGGGTCCAGCAACACCGTGTCCATGTTCTCTGTGATCACACCATGGTAAGATGTCTCTATCCACGGCTTGTGCTTGTTGACTGTGGAAGAGAAGGAAGAAGAGGAAAAAAGGATGGATGCACATTTTAGTTGATAGCAGTTTTCTAACAGATGTTATTGTAACGCCATTACATTTTTACCCTCATGTCCATCACTGTATCCAAATGGGTCGAGTCACTCCATGAGGACAGAGTAGGAGAAAATGGAATTTAAGGAAACTTTTTTTAAACATTAAGTTGGGATAATCACTGTGGTTTGTGATTGATCTCTGAGGTTTTTACAGATGACAGATGGACTCATGTAATTCAGAGGGTGAGCATTGTGGGGGAAAATATTGATTGATATTGTATAGTTTTTTTAAAGAAAAAAGGCTTCTGTGTACTCTAACAGAGCACAGGGTTTGCAAATAACAAAATCCCTGTTTTTCTTTTCTTTTCTTTTTTTACTCAGAGTGTTGTCCTTTATTATGCAGAGTCAAATTGTTGTTGTCCATACTTACTAAAGCAAGGTGAAATGGAAGAAAAGCGGCACCACGTATGGTCCCATGCAGTATATTTTAAGTCATTCTTGTTTAGAGGATACCCCTTTTATATTTTACAAAATATGGCAGGAGGGAATGGAAATTTATTGAAATATCCGCTGCACCCGATTTATCACCACGGACTAACATCTACAGCAGATGTGTAAAGTCTCCATACATATACAGAGGATGAGAGACTATAGCCAGGCCAGAGCAGTTAGAGAGGGAAAGAGAGAGAAACACAATTTACAAGACGTATTACAAAGTTCCTTTAGCAGAGCTCTCAGTTCAGCAGCACATCAAAAGACAAAAGTGCACTGATGCAATAGCCTGTTTTTTTTTTCACAGGACTTTACCTTTCTGTTTCCCGCGGGTCCATCTTGCTATTTTTCCTGACTTTTAATGGCCTGCACTTCCTCAGGCAGGAAGGAGAGCACATTTGCAGTTGCAGAAGTGTATCCCCCTTCAACCGATATTTCAAGTTCTGCAGCAGCAACCACTCTATTCTACACACGCTCTATTAGTTTCCAGACAGGTGCAACACATGTCACAACAGCCTGCCATCAGATCTGTTTTAGCTGTACTTTATGCAAATCAGATGGACTGTCACTGGGCTTATTAACAGTTGTAGTCTAGTAAATACCCAACTAAGTTAAGAAATTACAAGCCTCTTCCTGTCACTATAACTCTCTCTGTTGGCCTTGGGAGGTTGTAGACAGTCATGTGTCTCCTCACCAGGTACTAAGCCATTTGCGCTTGATGGCATCAGCAAAGCTATAAACTTCTGCCATGACTTAGTTGGGGAAACAATAGTAGTCTCACTTTTTTTATCCATCAGCCCATTATTTTTTTGTGACACAGTTCTAAACTGTAATCTTAACCCAGACATACTGCCACAGTGATCTGCAGAATCTATATCCGACTCTGTGTTAAGCTGCGTTTTGACGCCGCCCTTCCTCCAGCACCATCATCCTCCTCTTTAGTGCTTTCTCGTTGTTTCTTTTTTCTCTCTCTGTCTATGTTTCCGCTTGTCTCTCCTGGTGTTCTACAAAAAAGAGACTGTAAGAACTGTGCCACAAATGTGATTGAACAGTTGAGAAGATGAGCTAGAGATTAACAAAGATCGCCATCACACATAATTACTGCTGGTGTAAATTAAACTTCCTCCCACTTTCTCGCAGCAGGACCTCACAAGTAGATAGAGACTGATGCACAAGCCACAAGAACAACCATATGTCCATGTGTACTTTTGTATACAGGCACACAAACGCACACACATACTGTACACAAACATCTCTGGTGTACAAGTGTCACTCTCTGCTGGGAGCTGGGATGTCAACTTGACCTTTCAATCCACTGAAGAGAAAAGCTTTGTCTCATGCCAATGAGCAGATGACATGTCCAGCTGGCAGTGATTTAAAATGCATCAAACTGTTCATAAAACCTTCTCACAGTGTTTTATCTGTTTGGACAAATTTCACCAGTTTTGCGCTACTATTGCATTACACTCCCCTGCTCGTCACCATACTGTGTGTATGGAACAGGGTCAAAGAAAAACAGGAATCCTTAATGCCTGCATAAAGGATCTATAAAGTAAATGCTTTGACTGGACAAATTTAAGTAAGCGATGTAAAGTGAGAACTAAATGTAAAAACTTGTAAACTTAGTAGTTAAACTTAGACACTTAATAACTGAAAATGCTTTTTCTGTGGTTTATTATTGTTTATAACGATGTAAACCACACCTTACAGATAAGATTAAACTAAACAACAAACGGAGATAATATCACCGGTGTATTAGTTCTCATGAATATTTGCCTTCTACTCCTTCAATCCTATGACAAAAACCTACTGATCATTTTGGATGAGACTCTCGCCCTGCCGTGAGAGTAGACAGTGGATTATAGGGAGCAAAAGGGAACCACAAGGGAAGACATTATTCATACTAGGAGTCTCATCTCATGCTCATGCAGGAGACCGAAAGCACTGCAGCACACAGCAGGACTCTGCTCTGCTGGAAAGTGGAGAGGAGCGTGGAGATCTGCCTTCAAGGGGCGTTTAGATATATTAACACCTGAAATATTTTACATGTAATGGTTGGCAAATGGTAGATTAAAGCACACTTGCATACACACTTTATTGGTGTATTGTAGGCACAGCTACTATCTTTTACTTCTAAGGCCTACCTTGGATTTTTTCTTCTGTTTTATTGTGAAAGTTGTTGTTTTGGGGGAGGGCTGGGAGGTTGTTGTGAAAAGCTGATGAAATGAACTCAAATTATCTTATAAAGAGATTCTCCAAAACCAAGACCATGACAGATTGAACTGCTGAGGTGACTTTATAATAGATTATACAAATGGTGATTTTTCATTCCTATGTCACTGTAAATACATACTGCTCATCATGCTCACATAGCTTTTTATTTACATTTGAAGATGTCTTCAGTAAGTCTAATAGCAGCCCACAGCTAGTGCAGTTTACTCATGGATGGCAGGTTCAATTTCTGGCTCAAGGTCTTACATTTATCCAAAACAAATTGGGTGGCGGTCGAGGCAGCAGAGCTTTGACTCTTTAAAGGGAGTCTAATATAAAGAGCTGTTTTGTAGAAAGAGCACACATCAGACCATGGAAATGGGCTATTTCCAAAATGGCTTTCATGACATGTAGTACTGTAAAGCCATTAGTGATGTGTTTAAGGTACTCATCTTTGGCTTCCCAGTACTGAGCTGCAGGAATGAAACAAAACATAAGGTAAGCTTACATTTGAAGTCAGCCCTGTTAAAAATACACTGCACAGTTTTCCATAGGATTATTTCTGATACTAAAAGGCCATTGTTGTAGCGTGCGATTCCTCCTTTAATAAGTGTCATTGAATGCAACATGCATGGCATCTTTCGTCATTTCCTAAGCAGCCATTACAGCATCACACTGGACATTATGGAGGACTAATTCACTTAGTAGGACAAACAGTCTAAAAGTGGATCCAGAAGGGCACTGGATAACATCTGATATGACAGTAATGTGCACACAGAAACCCAGTAACAACATTTTCTGTAAATAGCATTACTGCAGTCAACTTATCCATCGTGATACTGAAATCAAAATATCTGCTACCGCTGTCCCCTGGGACAAAACATACTACTGTAGAGACGTAGCCTGTTGATAATCTGCATTTAATTTCGGTCCCAACTCATATCCTGAGAGGCACTTCCTACTGCTCCATCAATGTACTGATCAAGTCAAATCACATCAAATCCTTTTCTGATCTGGCCTTTATTTGATTACTATGATGTCATTTGTTGCAGTGGAGTAGAGTAATCTTTTCATAGATAGAAGAAGAAGAAGAAGAAAGAAAGTTAATTTACAGGACAAAGTGCCGTCACAGACAGAAGAGCACAAATTCAAATTACCTCTGAAGGTAATAGAATATAGAAGATTAAAGCAGTAATTAGAATGAACTGAAGGCAAAACTTAAATGAAAGATGATAAAAACAAAATAAAAGATATGTATATCATGAAACGGGTAAAAATAATTTTAAAACAATGGAGAAAAGAAGAGGTATAAAGGGATAAAAATGAAGGGATATAATGTAATTGTGTCTCTATAATTACGCGTCGACCTGCTTGGAGTAACACAATACTTTGCTCACTTAATTTAGTGAAGGTCATTCTATATCCTTCAACCAGCTGACATGTGATCAGAGAGAGAAAAAAACAGTTTATTCCAAGAGAGGGAGTGAAAATTAATGAGAGATGCTTATGGTCCAGAACAGTTGGTAGTCTATTCCGACGGCCTTTACCCTAGTGATTCTCTTTACAGCCATTTGAAGACGGATTGTATCTGTTCCATCTACCCTCTCTAATTAAAGTGATGTTCTGCTTTGTCAAGGCACAATTAGATCTGCTGGCCAAGTTTTGTACAACCAGCACCAGACAGCTGCAGAAATAACCCCAGAAACCTCTGTGATTATGTTAACACCTGTTAGTTATCATTTATTATTCCACACAGTTTCTACAGCTAATCTAACAAGCATGTTAGAGATTAATGCATTAAAAACAATTTACACAGTTGAAAAATCAAAAGGTCACTAAAAACCTCTCTCTCCACTAATAACTCTCTCAGGGCCATCCCTTCCCACAAATCTTCTGCCTGTGTTTCCATGAAAAAGCACTGGGTAACATGTAATCTTTTTAACAAGTCTGGTGTCATATATCTTCTACTTCTACTGCATTCAGTGTTGCATATAAAAAGGAAAATCTAACTAAAGTACACCAGACCACATTTTAAATTCAGCTTTTATTGCATTTCAGGCACTGTGATGATATTTAAGTGCAAATGGTAATTGTATGAATCATTGTGATGCTTAGTAAAATTGTGCATTACTCCACGCGGATCTTCAATATGTTCAGGAAAGCGAATTCATCTTTAAAAGAGGCATCATCTGCTCAGGACAGCATATTTGAGCTGCTGCATAGATATTCAAACTCAAGTGCGTAATGATGGGGAAGGCCTTGTGTGTAAAGGGATGTGATTGATCATTATTGTTACAGCCTCTAACAGTAACATCTATAATGCATGGTAATATACCCTTTCTAAACATATCCACTGTCCAAGTGTGCCATAGGGCAAGCCTGGCTGTATATTTACTAAAAGTGTGTTGGCATGTCCCCCGACTCACTGGACAGAGTACACTAGACTGCCATCCTGCCTCGCTGCATGATTTACGAAAAAAAGCCCTACAGTGCATCATAAATACCCCTGGTGCAGTAATACAGCACCACCAGGCAACACAAGGGGGAAGTGAGATAATGTACACTACGCCCATAATAGAAATATGAGAGAGGAGGATGAAAGAAGTGGAGTAAATCAGAAAGGGCTGCTCAGAATAGAAATACAAACAATATCACAGACCACATAAATATTTCAGTAGTGTAACAGAATAATGATAAAACCCTGGAGAATAATATAATGAGTGGTAATTAAACTTGGGTGAGCGCACAGATAAAACACACACATGGTCACCCTCACACCTACATGCCCATGCACCAACACAGATAGATGATTAATTATAGTGTCTTCACAAAAATACAGCTCTGCATTAATGGGCGACTAGCTGTGTGACTGCAACAGAGGGAGTGAGAGCACGTCATTACAAAATGTGGGGACATGAGGAAAGTGGATGAAAAGAGGAAAAAAGAAAGGGTTAATATAGAGATGGAATTAAAAGAGAAAAAAGTAGGGAAGCAGAAGCAGGAATACTGGAGGCAATGGTTAAGGGCTAGGGTGAGGAGGGGGGATAATAGAGGAAGGAAGTCAGAGAGAAAATGGGGCACTCAAAGATAGAAGAGAGGCATAGTGATCACTTCCTGTATGAAGAAAAGCCTGTAGGCCTTCACAAATCCCTCAATTTATTTTCCTATTAAACATATTAAATTGAATTCCAATTGGAGACATTAAATGCCAGACATCACACGTCATTAAATTATAGCTCTGATTGAAGGAGACTCCATCCTTCGCATGTATGGAACAATCTACAGTAGCAGTGGCGTCCACATAATCGTCTCAATCGTCTGATCCAAGTGGATGGGGACCTTTTCCACGTGTCACTATCCTCACCTCACCCTGTGTTGCCTGTCTCTCTCTATCATCAAAAGCATCCAATAAGTGTAAAAAGGTCACATTTGTCCCATGTCATCACCCTTTTTCTTCCCTTTTTTCCCCCCCGTCGGTCTTTTCTGTCAACTGTCACGTAACAGAAAAATGCCACTAAATATTTTCAGACATAGAAAAGAGTTGCCACAAAAATGCCACAGCAGATATCTTATGAGGGGATCAGTGATGACAGTGATTTCTCCCAAAAAAATATTGTAAAGAGATATATTAAAGCAAATCAAATGGTACAAATCCGACTTTTCTGATGCTATATTCTTTTAAAAGATTATAAATATCTTTGCTATAAATTTTAATGACATCTTATTCAATGATGGTGTGGTCTTCATACATTATCTCATAGTCAGCCAGAGATAAAGCTTTCCCTTCTTTCTCTTTACAGCTTAATTTACAGAACATGAATTTTCTACTGCAGACTTGCATTCAATTATTGTTGTGCAAGCATGTTAATTTGAATAAAAATTACAAACGTGGGAGAATTAAAAATACTATTATACTATTATCTCACAAAGAATATTACACATTATTTTTTTTGTATTTGTAGAAATTTGGAAAAATGTAGATTGTCCCATTACACAGGATGGGTATTGCGATAATTAATCATGTTTTTTATTCTTCCTTCCACTAATGAGGTAGTTAAAATAAACCATCTCATCCCTGTCTCTTATAGTGATGTGTCCATGTGGGAAAGTGTTTATGATGCTGTTAGTTTCATAATAAAAAGCAGTCAGAGAATTAAAACTGCAGATTCAGATCCATTCAGCCCAGTTAGAAGGTGATAATTGCTTCAGTGGTCAATGGTGATTCTCGTTATATCACACGTCTAAGATTAATTGATGGCTACTGTATGTAGGAGTTAATTATGTGTAGCCGTTATAACACAGCATGAGCAGACATGGACAAGTTAAATACAAGTCATTAGTGTGTCTGAAAACATCCCCAGCATAATTCTTTAGATGTCACTCATTGCTGGGAAGTAAATGACTTCAACACCTCTGTGCAGAGTTTACAGCATGGAGTCAGAGATCATTAGTATGTCAAAAAATCTTTAATACTGTGTTAGTGTATGCAGAGAAAAACACATCCCCTCACAAACCTAATATGTTACTGTTAGCTGTTAGTTAAGGCAACTGCACTGTACCTTCTTACTAACATAGAGGACAACATTAAAGTCCCTTTCCACTCAAAAATCTGTTGTTCCTCTCCCTTCAGTGGGATGCTTGAGCTTCACTGTGAAAAATGATGTATGTGCAGAGTTTGACCATGGAATGCTGTTTTCACATTCACCTGCTGAAGAGGGAAAGTTTCCAGGTGCTTACCAAAAATCTGACTTCAGGAAAAATGCCTACAAGCATGATTTGTGATATCACAGCTACTTTTGAGCCAGTTGTGGTCCAGTATTAACTTACGTATGATGTGGAAATTTGAAGCCCTTTGAAAAGAAAAACATTGCATATTCTTAGATTCTGTCATTTTCAATGAGAGGCAGTGAATGTATTCTTTAAAGGTAACTGTACTTTTTGATGGAAAACCCATATCAGGTACAAATTATTATTCTAAGCAAAGTATTATAGCATGTGTAGAGGGCATCTTTAAGTATTTGTCAGAGGTCAATGTTATAACGTAACATGTAAAACAGAAACAGAAGAGTAGCTTTATATTTTAGATTGCTGTCACTCAGTGATCAAGGGGGGAAATATACTCTCCTTAAAGCTGCAATAATGAATATTTTTAAAATGAACCAAATGACTAACAAGAAAGAGCACACTTGTAGCGATATACCCAAAAGAGCCACAAAAAACCTCAAATGTACACTACCTGCCAAGCATATTTTTCTCAAGATTTTGTCAGGTGGTCAGAAACACGATATTGAATGCTAATGTTGCCCTATATCTCTTGGATGTGTAAACAGGCAACTGTTTGCTGATACATTCCCTGTCATTACTTTATAAGGTCAGAATGTCCTTAAATATAATGCAGTTTTCACCAAAATACACTACACAAGGTACTACACTTTTTTACTTAAACCTTTGCTTTACTTTACCACCTTATTTCTCAGGACACTGCAATCAGTTTATCTTTTGTTTCAGTGACCAGAAACCATACTGTTTTACAAGCAAGGTACAGCTTGCTTGTAAAACACAGTATTAGGTACATATGTAAATTAGGCAGTTTGGGGACCGTTCATAAATGTGTCAGCACTGAGAAACATTGACTTGCACAGTAAAATTACGGTTAAATGCATTACAATGAATTAGAAGGGAACCAACTACAACAGCAGTAGCACCCAAGAGAGGAGGGGGACAAATCATTACATTAGGTCCATAAGTACTGTGAGCATCAACTCTGACTTTTACAGTCCCAGTGCTCAAGTGTAAGATGCAGTTAGCAAGAACAGAGTAATTAGGTATATTGACTGCTGCATATAAGTACTGCACTTTAAGCAGAACTCTGTTGGAGCTGGCCAGTGCCAGGTCATTTTCACAACATTATTTCTTCCCACTCACTCTCTCCCAGGACCCTTCCTCCTTGTGCAGACAGTGTTGTTGTTTTTTTCTTAACAACTAATTAAAGAGTCCATAAACTCCAATCTCCGCCAACCATAAACCCCCCCTCACCTCCCCAGTTGTAAATGGATTTACAGATATTTTTGATTTAATTTGGCTTTTTCCACAATCCCATCAACTGAATTTTGAAGTTGTTTCCTATCTGAACAACAGTATGTGAGATACAGATGTGCCATAATTGCTCTGCAACGTACAGCTCCCTCCTTTTGCCTGTCCGTTGTGGACTACATCAAAACAAACTGAGGAAAGAAGCAAAGACACTTTGTTTAATTGGCATCAAATATTTTGCACATAGAAGTGCAAAGAGTATAGGCATCCACAACTTCAGAGTTATTTGAGTATATCTGAAAACAAAGTGTTTGAGTTGGTGAGCATACTGTAGAGGCTGGCCACAGAAAAAATAATAATAATGAGAACAAATTTTAAAAGGTAAAAAATGTGATTTACCCGCTATTAAAAGACAGGAGAGAGAGAAATACAAATAATCACAGAGAGAGGAATGAACAGCAAAGGAATAGGGGGATAAGAAGTTAGTAGTCTTTGGTGGTATGCATCTCTTTGTGAGTGTGAGATAAAACTCAGCCAGTTTATAATTCTGGTGGAACTGATGAGTCAGCAAAATCATATGGGGACTTGAGGTAAGTGGGTGGAGTTGTTTCAGAAAATGACAACAATTCTGAACAGGAAAAATGTAATCATCCAAATCCAAAACAGAGAGAAAGGAACAGCATGAAGAGGTTATAATTTATTTAATTTATGTTTAACAATGGATCACATGATTGTGAAAGGGATTGTTTTTAGACACAGCAGGCAGCTCTTTTTAGTGAAAAAGCTCCAACAATCAATGCTACATCTTTAGCACTAAACTGTAAACATAGAAATTAGCAACTAGCTGGTGAACACTCTAAAGTGTTTAGCAACTAATGACCCATCAGGGATGGTGGAGGTCCAGAACAGAGCTAAAAGGTACAGTAGGCACAAACTCCACTCTAAATGAACACTAGTGTTGCACTGTACCTGCTACAGTATTTGCATGTAAATAGCCAGCTGTTTGCTGACACCATGTCAACTTAAAAAGTTATAATATATCAGTATTTTGTTCACAGCTTGTTTCTGCTGCCCTCAAATCAAGTTGTTCAGCTGAAAATCAATTGTTTTTAGGTGTAAATGGGATCTACCTAAGTCTAAAACCAACAAACAGAAAAGCAGCTGAAGCTTGTCAACGGGCTTGATAACGAGTTCATTATTAGAATGTGTGTTGCAGGGCAGTAGCTCTCCAGGAGCAGGGTTGGAGACCACTGGCTTAACACATAATAGACTATATATTGCCAGTATTCAAACATGAAAGTATGACAGTAATCTAAAATTATTTTTGGACCTAATGTCATGTCATTGAAAGAAGATGACAATTCTTTACTTAATGCATCACTTTGCTACATTAAATGTTTAATTAGCACTAACTACTAACTTAACACACTATTTGCATTAAGTTCATTTCAAACAAAAGTAATTGGTGTAATTACACTTTAAAGAGTCCCCTATTATGCTCATTTCCAGCTCTAATTTTTTATTTTTGGACTCCACCAGAATGGCTTTGCATAATTCACAGTTCGAAATGCTCCTTATTTATCTTATACTTGTCCTTTATGCAGCCCCTCAGTTCAGCCTCTGTCTCTGAACAGTCCATTTCATCACCTGTGTCTTTAAGGACCCCCTCTCAGTGAGCTTATTCTGTTCTGATTGGCCAGGTTTCAGGAAGCCTGCCAAGGGGCAGCCATATCACAGTCGTGTTAAATTACCGCCAATGCAAACCAAACATTTCCTGCTTTACTGCTTTAAATCAAAAACATTTTAAATTACTAAACAAAGTGAGACTTTAA
Organism: Scomber scombrus; assembly: GCF_963691925.1. Classification (NCBI taxonomy): domain Eukaryota; kingdom Metazoa; phylum Chordata; class Actinopteri; order Scombriformes; family Scombridae; genus Scomber; species Scomber scombrus. Next base: position 11,756,217 of record NC_084980.1, read on the forward strand.
TTTACAGGAAATCAAATTTACAGCAAGTGAAATGTGTTCCTCACTGAATTAGCAGAGCTTTGTCAGTGGCACTAAAAAACATTTCAAACAACAACATATTATGTTGGAATATTTAGAACTGTTTGTTCAGACGACCAGTTAGAAATAATGCAGGGGGGAATAGTACAAGCAGAAACATGCAGAAGAACCGGAATACTACCAGCATGTAAACTACTTATTTTACTTTGCACAGCTGTGTAACAGAGTCATTGAAAAATGCCATAATTTTAACAGTGGAGCAGCGAACTCACACACTGTGCATGGAGCAGATGACCATATAAAGAAAGCTGTCACAAGCACACATCGGCTCGGGCTGAAAGTAGTAAAAAAAAACCACTGGAAATATTAGCATTCAGTAGTCTGAAGCCAGTACTATTTGCTCACAGGGATTACTTCTACATATTTTAACCTCTTATTTGATGCATCTGACATTGTAACATTATATATATGACTGAAAAGAAGAGAAAAAAAAATTTGAGGATGTTTAATTCCATAATTATGGTTTTTTGTTGTTGTTTTTTTTACAGCTGTGGCATTTCCTGATGCCAGAGCTAAAGCAATATCCGAGGAGTTACAAAATGTCAATTGTCTGCCATTAGAGTGCTTGGCATTCACTACAAGGAAATACAGAACCTCGCTTAAAGAAACCGTTTGCCCGCCTTCCAGTATTGCATTCAATGATAAACCTTTTTTGTTTTCTTCCTCATCTTCCTCTTCTGCGTGTTATGAATCATTTGTTGATTTATAGTACGAGAGAGAGACAGCGAGTTTGTGTTGGATAACCAACAATGGCTCTGATTACTTTCTGCAGAAAAAGAAATGCATAGTCCTCTTAGTGATGGCTTACTGTCGATTAGTTTCACTGAGTAGGCCAATGAAGAGGCACAACAGACGGATTTCAAAGAAGTGAAGTGAAAGTGGAGTGGTGGGTAAGGGCAACAAAGAGAGAACAGAGAAGGGTATAGGAAGGAGGAGGCGGGAGGAAGTGATATCTCCATTAACAGAAAGCAGCAGGCGGTGAGAGGAGCCAAGGTGAGGGGAAATGGATGGCAGTGTGACTGGATTGAATTAGAAACAGTTCCACCCTGGAGACTTGGGCTTCATGTGATGATCAACCAACATAAACAGTCTACTATTTGAACTTATTTCAACTTTCAACTTCAAATGCAGCAATCTTCTAAATGTCAAAAAACTTTAAATGGACATTTCACACCCTGATTGGCTAGAGTGAGTGATTCCTCCATCTGTTCTTGTCTTCTTTTGCATCCTATATTCAGGGACAGTTTTTTTTACACCTTAAATGCAAAGCAGGTGCTATATGTCAAATATCACCAGCCCTTGTGTCTTGTAATAGTACTTTTGTACCTCAAGAGGTGATAATGAGTCAGTGTAGTGTCCAGTCTGCCCTCAGTCTAACGTAAGAGGATGAAGAAGTAGGTTTGAAGAGAGAAGAGAACATGAGAAGATATTTTGAACCAGGTTAAAAGTTGTCATCTAGGATCATTATTATGTCACGTTTTCATATTTGTAAGGCAAGAAATTAAATATTATAATATAAATAAATATTATTATATTATTCACAATGTGGTCAGTTTATCCAAATAAACATTGTTTGGAAATTTGCTCTGATGTTCTCAGAGATGTTTTGGAGCTGCTGGCCAGGTGAGACAAACCGCTCACCTCAGCCACCAGCAGCGCAACACCTGGAGGATCAGCCAGTCAACATCTGTTGTCACACTGGGGAGAACATGATCTGATGAGGTAGATTCGCGTCATTTACCGCTGGCTCTAGCATTTTGATATTTTGACATAGTGCAGATTGACTGTAAGCAGTGAGCTTCTTCATCCTCACATGTTAGGTTGAACGCAGACTGGACACTACAGTGACTCAGTATTGCCTCTTGAGGTACAAAGTGGAGTAGAAACGCTGGGGCTATTCTTAATATAGCACCTTCAAAGAGTGTGGTAACTGAGAATACATTTTGACAGTATGATGAGATCTCTACAGAGTGGAAAAGTTAAATGAAAGGCGTTTGAGAAAACAGTAAAAAAAAAACGAGAAAAAAAAACATGGCACTTCATAATGTGAAATGGTAAGATAAATGTTCTAAGTAAACTGACAGTATAATTGAAATAATTTCCTGCTGTCAACATGTAGTTTACATCACCATGATCATTTTGTAATGCATGCATGTAATTATATTTTTTGACATAATTTGCTCTTGTTTTGCTGAGCCTTTCAATCAGGCAGTTCCAATCTACAAATTTTGAGTAGTTTTATGTACAAAAATGAATGGCAGCAGATGGTTTCCTCTGGAGGGCTGAAATGAAGCCCCTGGTATTTCTAACTATACTGAATGTGTGTTGACGCCAACAGGAAGCAATCTGGACAGTCTGTTCAATTTTGCAATAGCTCCATCCAACTGCTGCACAATTTGGAAGTGAATTTCTGAAGAGTTGATAAAATGCAAATCAGTATGACACTCCATCAACTACTGCTTTGGAAAATATATGTTAATGTGACAAGATTACAGCATTAATCGGGCATCAATAAGTCACATCATGGCAATTCATTTTTGCTGTTTAATTTTACTCATAATTGAACTTGTTTTGAAATTCTTTAAAAGGCCCCGAATAAACATTTTTTCAATCAGCCTATTTACTACTAGAAAATTGGGTGCCACATAAACCTTCAATTTTCTGCCCAAGTTAAAACAGTCACGAGAGATTGCATTTGTTTTTTTATCTGTTCTCTTCTCACTGATTCAAAATGAGCGGCTCAGTCGAAAAAAGGTACCTTACTGTGCACCTGTCATGGTCTTGCTCTCTAAAAGCTGGTGTCTGTACTCTGTAAAATCATTCTAACATCATCTAATGAACAAGAGAGTGGGGGTCTATCATGTTCAGTTTATAAAAATGATATTATGCCATCATAATAGTTCGGCACTGAGGCCTCAAATATTTTAAACGAGTGAAAAATAAGTAAAAAGTAAAAGTAGGCTAGACCTGTTATTTACAGTTACAGATAATTGACATTTCATTTATTTTCATCTAATTTTCTTCTTGGAGTAATCATTAAATTGCTGCCATCCAAAACTATTAAACAAAAAGGTGATTACAGATATCTGAAGTAAATACAAACACCAATTGTAATCTCTGCTATGTAGCTAAGTAACTGATTAACTAACTGTCATTGTCATTGATAAATCCATTATGTCACATCAGGTCAAAGTTCATCAAATCAAGAAGACAAACTCTGCTAAGTTGGATAGTTGGAAACCACCCTGGGTGAGAGAGAAATCACTTGCAGTCCAGACATGAAAGTTGTGCTGTGGCAGACATCTGTTTGGTTGCTGCCTCATATATCTGTATTGTTGCTGACTCACATCTCAGCTGTGTGCCTGACTGTCTCTAACTTTTCTTTAACTTTTCTAACCATTTGTCTCAGATCTTCTGTGTGTTACTGTTTGCCACTGTAAATCTGTCATCTACACCCACTTAACGCACTCTCTCTCTGTCTCAGTGATATCAGCTAACAGGTGTTCACTGTCAGTCTGACAATTTATCTTGGTTCCCATAAAAGACTTAGACAAATAAAAATGTCTTACTTACTTAGACAAATATTAAATGTCCCTGGAAAGAGCAAGCTTGAAGAAATTTAGAATGACAGTTCAGTGTCAGGGAAGACGACAATACACATATTGTAGAGGATGTGCATGGATGTTGGTGGCTATATTGATGATAATCATAACAAAGATAAAAGTGGGTTAACAGATGAGAGTTCAACATGTTTGTTGCTGTGCACTTGTCTAGCACTGTTAAAAAAATGAATACTGTAGTTATCCTCTCAACAAATGCTGTGATAAATTACTAAAATACTGTACATTCAAACGGTCAAACATCTGAATGAAGAACCAACTCAGAGAGGGAGGTTCTAACATCAACAACAGTTTTTCCTCAGACTGCTTTCAACCTGCTTTCTCCTGGCCTCTCAGTTCAGTTACTTCTAGACAACATCTAAACATCTACAAATCTACCAGAGTAATAATGGATTAAACAGAGCAGGAAGATGTTGGATTCAATTAAATACAAAATCTCTTCTGAAAGCTCTCTAACAAGGAGGAAGCAGAAAATTACTTCCACTAAGGTGTCCTCAACTGAGCTCATAGCCATGCACAGTGACTACATCAAAAGTATTCTTGGTATAAAAATGGCAAGTCTGTTCCCTTTGTGAAAATGGCACAATAATACATTCTGAAACGTTCCCTCTTTGTGACAAAGGGATACAGGTATCACTTTTAGCTGAAGCAATATAATTCCCATGGCCTGAGACATACTCTCAATTAATTTGAATAAAAAAAAATTTAAAAAAATGCTTTCCTTGTGATACATTAAAACCTTGTGTAAATGTGGTGCTGACTGTACTGAATGCCCCTTAATTAACACACTCACCATTGTAATAACAATTGAATATGTTGTCACAGGTCATGTGGTTGCTACTATTGTGATTTTAGAACTACCTGTGTCTGCAAAGTGCCCTTAACATGATAGGTAATTTTGTTTTCGGTTAAAAAGTTATTCAGCTGAACTTAAGACATGATGGAGGAACTGCTGTGTTTTCACAGTTCCAATTATCTGCCATTTTCTTATAGCACCTATACAGTTGTTTATCCGTCTTTAGAGTCTTTATTCAGATTCATTTGGTGTGTAAGAATGTGGAGGATGGAATTAACTCAGAAGGCGAATACCGGCTTAAAGAACTTTAAATATAAAAGGTATAACATATGGCCGGAAAATAGTTGCAAATCCTTGTATGGCACCATGGATAAAGAGTTAGAAATCACCCCAGGGAGGTTAAAGTTGCTGGCAGAGGCATTTTTTAAAGTGGGAGAAAAGCTTTAGTCATGGCTGAAGGGGCTTATAAGCCCCCTTAGAAAAGTATGAGCATGAAAAACAGTTACTTTCCACAGTAGACTCATTTACTACACACATATGTGTATGGAGACACACCAACACACTGAAACTCAACCACACTGACAGAATTAGTAAACTACTGCACCACTGGGAGTGAGGGTTTAAAGCTTTTAAGTATTAGTACTGTTTCTCAACAGTCCTCTGGTCACAATGGAGCGTGCACAGTGGTGTGCGCACAGTGGTGTGTGTCTTGAACCCTCCTGTTATCTTCGGGTCAATTTTGACCCGTAAAGACAGGTAAAAAAGGTCAAACACAATTGGGTGATAATTTATACACTATGCTTTATGAAACCAGATCGGGTCCATTTTGAACAGGGAGGACAAAAGTTGCATGGATGACAAGAAAACAACAGGAGGGTTAACCACTTCAGTCAAAAGAAGCCAGACAGTGATTTCAAATTATCTTAAATTAGGGAGGTTTCATTACACAATATAATGAAGAATTGACGTTACTATAGAAACCTGTTTATGAGTAAAAAAGTACATAATCACTAACATGTGAATTTAATTAAGACTACAAACTGAAAAGCTGCCATAACAATATAATCAGATTGTAGCTCACTCTTAAGATTAACATTACATACCGTATTATCTGGGTACAAAGGCGAAATGAACAAACAAATGAATGAATGTACAATTTATTTTAAAATAATCGCTGTGGTGTGGAAGTGGATGTCTATAATCCCCTCTTTCAAAGTTGTCTAAATCCTAATTGAATGAGCATCTGTGTTTACTTTTTTCCCCACCATTATGCCTCAAAATCAATTTTTTACTGGTACATTTGAAACATGGAATTGCTTGTAAATGTGTCATAGCACGTCACTTAACAAGCACATCACAAAATATTAAAGCAATGCTCAAAGTGTGGCACACAGAAATACTGATGTCCCTTATTTTAGTAATACAGTAAACATGTGTGTAATCCCCGTTCTACATGAAGCTGAACACTGTTGAGTGTGATGTCCAGCGGTCACATTCATGTGAACAGCACCTTGTTTCATTGTGTGTCTTTACAGTGTGATATTTCATATCACTGACAGTATCAATCAACTGTTCTGCATCGTCCAGTATTGTGAAACTGCATCAGACCCAGCTGGTGCCGTCCTAATGTAGCCACCTGCTATGTAACTCACTCACGGACATTAACTCATTCATGATGTACTTTGAAATAAATACAAATGTAAGTGGATACACTCATAGAGAAACACTAAATCACACATACCACTGTTGATAAATGTGTAAAATAAAGCTGCAACTTAATCTAACCCATCATAAGACATTTTCCTGGCTCTTCTGGCATCACTGAACAGGAAGTTTTTCCATGGTAGAATTTAATCACATAGTCTGCTTTTGTTGTATGTATATACAGATGGTGGGTCATGCCTTGGCGCTGGCATGCGTTTTGTGGGAAAGGTCTCTGTCGAGCTAAATACATTAATCATATTTCACAATGTTATTTTTTTACTTCAGTAACCAAAAAATGGTTTGTTTTGTTTCAGTACTGCATATGATTAATCTTCACACTTTTTGAAATGGCTTGTTTCGGAGATAAACACTGTTGATACTCAGTCTGTGTGGAGCCATTAGGACCAGAACGAGGCTTTACCTATTGGAAAACTATTAAAAATATTTTAGTATTTCCATCACTCTGTCTGTCTGTGTCTGTTTGTCTCTCTTTCTTTTATCTCTGTTCTTTCTATCCCTCCAGAATCACAAACACACAGGCACACACACTCTCACACACACATAGCCCTAGGCTATATCCAAACCACCATGGTAGAGAGGACCAGGGGTGATTGACTATTGACTGATAGAGTTCAAGCAGTCCATGTAACTCTTGGTGGTTGGCCAGTCATTTCAGCAACAGCCTTGGGCAACCTACTGCTATTCACCGTTTGTGTATGTGTGTGTGTGTGTGTGTGTGTGTGTGTGTGTGTGTGTGTGTGTGTGTGTGTTTGTGTTTGTGTTGTGTGTGTGTGTGTGTGTGTGTGTGTGTGTGTGTGTGTGTGTGTGTGTGTGTGTGTGTGTGTGTGTGTGTGTGTGTGTGTGTGTGTGTGTGTGTGTGTATGTGTTCGTGTAGATCTCAGTGTATAAACACAAAACTTGTCTGGGCCTTTAGTCCCCATGGGGACCAAAGCCCGGTCCTAATGAGGCAAAATGTCTGCTGGTTAAGGTTAGGGGTAAGGTATGAACTGAATTTAGGTTAAGGTTAGGATTAGGGTTTGAGTTAGGTTGTCCACAGTGAATGGAAGTCAATGCAACGTACTAACAAGGGTAGCTGTACAAGCTTGTGTGTGTGTGTGTGTGTGTGTGTGTGTGTGTGTGTGTGTGTGTGTGTGTGTGTGTGTGTGTGTGTGTGTGTGTGTGTGTGTGTGTGTGTGTGTGTGTGTGTGTGTGTGTGTGCATGTGTGCATCAGGATGTGTGTTTTTTTCTTGCTGCTTCACTGATGGAATTCCCAGAAGCCTGTGAGAGTGACAGGTAGGATGCCTGACAGGTGAAGATAAAATTGGACCAACAGCCAACAGTGTGGAAGCAGTGGGCTTTACAAGCACAACATGCCAAACAGACTACACTGTTTGCTCTGCATAAAAATTAATTATGTATGGGATTTCAAGGATAAGATGCTCCTGTAACATATGTGACAGCTTGGGCAAAGCGAATGGTCTGTAGAGGTATATGTAGATTATAAAAATGTGTGTGCCGGTGTGGGATCAATGTATCCTTCATGCTTTTAGATTAAATCTGAAGATTATGGAATTGTTGAAACAATATGTCCAATACAAGATTCAAAAGGGAAACATTTCAGACATCTGGATTACACAGACAGTGTTGCCGCTTACAACCTACAACTGCACCTGATCCAGGTATTATACATTGTCAAGTGGCCTGCATGTACATGGAAGAGGGCAGGAGTAGTGGGATCATAAAAGGCTAGGCAACATATCCTTAAACTGCAAGTTTCATGGTGGTAAGAGTCCTTCATCTTTTTACACTATCTTAAGAAGACACACTGATACATTTAATCCATACTACCACACGCTGCTCCTATGCCACTTCTTCCTTTACCCTTAAGTACCAACCCAGATAAGAGCAGACACCATAGGGGTCACTGCAATAAAAAGACACACTCGCACATACTCACACAGAAGTCTGAAGAGAGTCCTGATAGACTGATGAATGCACCCTGCATTGACAGTAACAAAAGAGCACACTGTGTGTATGCGGTGTGTGTGTTTGTGACGTCCATGTGTCATTTTTCATTCCCTCTCTAAGCAGGATGTCTAGATAATCTTGTGTACTGAAGGCTCAATTAGTCTCTGTAGGTGATCAAAGCAAATATAACAGTTCACACCAGTATTCATCTAAAATATTGTACACAAACTCAAGGCTTCTTCACATTGAGAATATAATATTATGTACGTGGAAGAATTGTAAAAGAATAAAGGGTAACAACTGCAGATGTTATAATGCTATTACTAAGGAGTCATAGCCTCCCTGGTGTAGATTTTTATATTGTCACTGTAAGCCAAATGTAGTTTACATTGTTCCCAGCTCCTGATCTCCAGTCTCAGTGCCTGGATTTCATCTTTAAACACAGATTTCTTGTAAAGCAACGTCCAGTGAGGGAGGCTCCTAAACTCAGTAGTCATGCTCCTGGACAACAGGTGTATGTTTCCCATCCCATATACAAGTGCTACTGGCTGATAGCAATTCCACTCAAATAGAGGGGGTACAAGTCCTTCAGCCTTTGAAGCCCCATTTTACATTCTGAAAAATAATTAGCATTTTAATTTCTGGGCTGTTTACAGCATTCAGTCTAGCTGTATTTTTATGGACTGTGAGATGACACAGTTGCACCTGGAAGGGATTATACCTCCACACAAAAAACAGTCAGGGTTAGGTTAAGGTCCTGCACCAAATCTTCTCTGTCAATGTTCTCACCAGAATTAATGAACTGGACCACATCTCAAAAAACCCCACAGTTCAAATTTGATTAACTCAACAGGTTATATTTTTAAAGCATTTTTCATGAAAAAACACAAAAAATCTAAACCCAACTTTCTACCTTTTTCCAGATTTTTTTTACCTGTATCTGACAATCTTCCTATTCTTTAATTTAATTAATTTATCCAGTGACGAAAACTGTGAGTCAGAGGCAGGTAAAAGCTGTGGAAAAAGTTAATAAGTGAACCTCTAGTTGAGAATGTAACCCAGTTAAATAAATGTTGTTACCTACTCTTTACAAACAGTAATTTATATTCTTTAAAAGAACCTGCAGACAAATTGGGTTGGTGTGCGTGCGTGTGTGTGTGTGTGTTTGTGTGTGTGTGTGTGTGTGTGTGTGTGTGTGTGTGTGTGTGTGTGTGTGTGTGTGTGTGTGTGTGTGTGTGTGTGTGTGTGTGTGTGTGTGTGTGTGTGTGTGTGTGTGTGTGTGAGAGAGAGAGCATGTTTGAGAGAGAGAGAGAGAGAGAGATAGTCGGAGAGACAAAGGAGAGGTAGGGAGCGGACAAGCCAGCTAAGATCTATGAGCTGTCAGTAACACTAATCAGGCTTTCCCCAGCAGCATTCATCTCTGGAGCAGCATCAGGAACCAGGCACTGACCAGCAGCCAGCCAGCTACAGTAACTTACTATGGGCAGCCATGGCTAAAACATCACTTCAGCTGCCCGTTGATAACCAAGCAAGAAGCATATTCTTTTACTGAAATAACGCATCGTATTGAGTTGCAACGGCATCAAACGGTTGTTGATCTTAGTTATGTTCTCCTCATTTTAAAAACTATGTGTCCACTTTAAAAAGCTTTTTTGCCTTTTAGTTGTCGCCAAGCTGCCCAATGAGCTCACTGTTAAAAAGACAATAAATTAAATAGCCAACAGGGTATTCTGAGATTGTGTTAGTTGGAGAATGACACAACATTATAGGCCAACATTGTGAGAGTGTGACAGAAGGCCATGTAAGCTACAGAATGTGAAATATGTGCACTGACTGACTTCAATGATATAATTATAAGAAAACAGTCCCTCAGCATTGCCAAACTAATAGCATCTGAACCCTTTTCATTCTTGTTGTTTTACAATTGTGTCATTTCCAGAACATCTCTGCCAGCCTTACGCTCACTTTCAATCCTCTGCAGTTTGCATCTGACTTTGTCAAAGTTGTCCGCATTACATTACATTTGAAAGAATATGTCATTGGAATAAAAGGCATGAGGGAGGAAGGGTGGGGGCCAAAGTAATCAAGGGAGCTGAAAACCGTGAAAGTACCATTACTCATAATGCCATATACACATAGCAAAGATAAATGACTGCAATCCAATGGCAGCCCTCCAATACTGGATCCAGTTAGGCGGAAAGGAAGAGAAAAACCTTCCCCTTGCCTACCGTCTTACCATTGTTCCAAATAATTGTTACATATTGGGAGCTCATATGGAAACATGTTCTAAAAGGACTTTAAAAGAACAACAGGTTATGGCTTTTTAAAACAACGGTCAGATTTGTGTTACGTTATCCCCTATCAGCACTCTTGTTTTATATCCCGTAATTTGCCAATAACGTTATTTTCAGTAATGTTATGGATGTTTTCAGGCTGTGGTATTTGCTGTAGATGTGTCACACAGTTGTAGCTGTCAAAGCAAGGCTAGCAGCCCTCATGTAAGGAAGGCAAAAGAGGCAGAAAGAAAACAGAACTCTCTCTGTAAAGAAACAAAAAGTCAGACTGAACCTGCAGCACACAACACAGTCCCTCCTTCTTCAACAGCTGCGGTATCTTCCCAGGTGACAGTTATCTCTGCCTCAGGCTACATGTTCTCTAAGGCTAGGCAGCGCATCAGGATGAGCAACTTGTGCTGGCGGAGGCTGACCGACTTAGGGAGAGGAGTACAAGAAAAGAAACGAACTGCACTGCCTCAAGGATTCTTCTGCCCAGGAAAAGTTACATATTGTAGGAACATGATATAAAAGAGCTTACTCTGACAGCTCAACACATCTGTTCAAATATGCTACAGTGGTCTTGTAATCTAATTCAAAGTGAGATGCAGCTTTATTTTGGCCTCGTCCAAAACAACAGAAAGGGTTGTGAAGTCGATTTCTAAGACAGCTAAAACTATCCAATCAATCCTGTCTGTTACACTGACATAAAAACTTCACCTGTGTTTGACTTTATGTGAAAAAAATACAGGATCTATTGTAATGTAGTTTAACATAAGCCCACTGACATTAACTGGTACTGTAATCTCAACTCTCGTTTTCAGTCTGTTAGGCACACTCATTTTCTCAACAATTACTGTGACTTGAGCAAAACACATAAAATACATATGCAAATAAAAATTCACACTTTTCAGAAGCTTCAACTCTCATAAGCATGCTGTGCCAAAATCATGTTAGAACATCATTCGTCATAGAAATGTCATTCAGTTGTCACAGTTTGTATAATGTTGGTTAAAAACAAAAGCTTTCGACACGGGCACATGACACATTCACACACCTCCCAGTGTGATTTCAGTTTTTCAGAAGTTGTTCAGCTGCTCAGAAAGCAAGCTGTGGGAGTTAAGGGGAGGGGTAACAATTGCCAACAGCAAGAGACTTTAAGAAACAATAGAGAGAGATTAGAAAAGCTAAAGTAAAAAATAAAATACTCGGAAGGGAAGGAACAGAAATATGAAGAAATAAGGAGAGTAGGTTAGGTAGCCTCTACTTGAAGGAGCCATGAGGTTCACAAAATATATGGAAAGGTGGAATGTCAATGTACCGAAAACAGCCTGCAGTAACACTGAGAAACAATGCAGTGTTACATCACGTTTGCTTCTGGGTTTCAACACAAAGGTTCTCATCATGCCACAGTCACACCTGGGTTAGGGTTGCAAATTAAAATCAGCCCATGAAATGAGTGGTGACTTCAAAGCATTAAGTATTCCAAAGAATGTCATTTTGTATAAATATAATTTACTGGCTTTGCTAATGCTTTACACCTGCTGTAAAGGTAAAAATGTTAATGCAAGCAGGGGAGCAGGTCTGTAAGAAAATGTATTTCATCACTGTAGTCTAAAATACTTGGCTAGAAGACAAATCTTTTTATTTCATTCATTCTGTCATTTGTTTCCCATAAAGAAATGTATCTTGTATTTCAGTTTTTACAAACCTAAAGGAGGAAATCAGAAAAATGAGATTTAGTTATGGCCTAAATGCTGTAGAGCAGGCATACAAAACCATCTTTTGTCACATTAACGTCACGGCAAAACTGTGACAAACTATAACATGGATGAATCTGAAAATCAAAAAAGTAATCCTACAATTCAGCATTGCACTCCCACAAAACTGTATGGATCATTTTTATATTCGACTAAATTTTCTTTTCAGCCCACATTGTTTTATCAGACTCCCTCTGGAGCCACAAACTTGTACTTTCCAAGACCTGTAAACAGACTTTGATGTAAAATCAGTGGAAGTCCCCTTTAAATAAAACGTTTTCATCTAGTTTTGTCTGCCACACTGATAAAGATTTTATTGGTCCCAGTTACTTACATCACAAGGCAATGAACTACATTCCTCTCTGCCACCCTCAATCACTTTGGGTCTCTTTCTCCTCATATTCAGTCTTTTTACACTTTTAACATACAGAAGATTGGTCTGCCTAACTATACTGGCTGGATCAGTAACATGGACTAACTCACAGACTCACTCGTGCACTCATTAAACACACAAATGCCAGAAAACATCATTTTCTTTTGATTTCCATTAAACACAAAGAATCAATTGCCAAATTAACCAATTCAAATTGTTTATTAGCTCTGTTATGAAGAAGGTACAACATTTTTTACATCAAGCAAATATAAAACCCTGACGAGTTACTGTAAAAATTGCCAATGAGAAACAGTGGGACATTTGTACTCTGATACACACACAAACACAAGACTCAAATACACAACCACACACAAAGCAAAGGTACTATATCACACACTCCAAACATACACACACCTCCGGTGTTTATCCATCCTCGCATAAAAATTTTAAGAAGAGCAGCGTTTTCAAACTCCACAGTGTTGCTTTCCCACACAATGTGTTCTCAGAGAAGAAAAAAAGATGTGTTCCTGGAAGAAAAAGTTGGCCTGACACAAAGTAGACTGGCCTGCATCAGCAGTACAGGACAGAGCTTCAAGACCTTGTCATATACTACAAAGAAATGTAAAAGATGTTTTTCTTTTTAAGATAAGAAAGAAGCACAAAAAATAAGCATTTCTGATTTTCCCAAAGATAATGTTATTGTTGTTTTACGCTGTTGTTTTATTTCAGTATGTTTTTGGGGGGTTTTCTGTACAAGCACTATGTATGTTATAGACGTATTATTATTGTTAGACCACTTTTTCTTATATTCAAGAGACACGTTATTTTTGACTATAAAAAGGGATTTCATTTAGACTTTAAATTTTTCTTCTGAAGGAATTTTATTATTGATTGAAAAATGGAAATGGACATGCAATAAAAATCCATGGACATGACCTCGGTGCTCGCAGTGGTAGTTACAGCCTAATATATGACAGCAAAAAGGGGCCACAGCACGCTGTGAACACCAGTCAATAATCCGATAAGCAGAAGGACAGACGGGACAAAGTCAGTGACGAGTGAGCTGGTCACACAGAGTCAGTGTTCATCACCAGAGCGCTTTATCCAGAGGAATTACAGCACTGAGGGGAACATCAACCAGCTCTCAGCTTGCAGCTGCTGGTCGTTGACTCTCTGTCGGATCTTTCTTATCAAATTCTATTCCATTCCCTTTTACTGTGACAGACACCAAGAGAGAATCTGGCTTACAGTGGAGATTTTAGAGGAAAGAGGTTGATAAGAACAGGCTCAGTGCGTCATTTTTAAGTGGTCACTGAGCAGGAAACTCTGTTGTCCTAGGTCCACCTCTTTCAACTCTCGGTACTGATCACGACACAACTGACTCACTCACTGGTGCTACTCATGCAGGGTTTAGTTTGGATTATATTTAGAGCCAAACGTTTTCCTTACTTTCAAGCTTTCAAAATTCATCAATATGCAAGAGGCTTTAATTAAATATGAATTATTCTTAATTGTTTTTAAACCACAATCAAAACCATAATTTGAAAGATTGTAATTTTCAAGGAGCCATGATTTTAATTATAATTTAGATGCAGTAAGCTGTAGCAAGTGAAAGTTTAAGCTGACGACCAATGAATTCACCAGCTATAATGACAACTGTCATTAATAAATTTACTGAGCTGTGGCTAATTAACATTCATTTTGTGAGTTGGCAAAACAACAACAAAGAAATATTGGCCATTATCTGATTAATATGTAAATGTATTATGTTCCCTTCGTGACAATGTCAACAGAGTGTGGAGTCTTTCTCTACGTAGACGATCTAGGTGAAGTCATTAGTCATTATTACCAAAACTGTCCAACTATGTAGCTGTTATCAAAAAATATGATGTCACTTATGACTTAATAACTTAATGTAAGCTAAATTAAAACATTTTCCTCAAATAATAAATAATATGTAGAATCTGATTGTAATCCTAACTCAAAAATTCTTATCTTACAAACTGCAGATTATCAAACACTTACAGCTATTTAACTTCAAACTGACTAATTGCACAAAAAGCATCTGTTGAAGTAATATATCATTCTCCCTTTCAAGTTTATACCCAGCTAGTCACAGTGTAGAAGAAATACATGACTGAGACAGGGTTAATGGGTACAACTACATGTGATTTGCAATGGAAACAATATTGTGATTCAAAACAACATTATTTAGCTGGTATTCACTCTGCTTCTGCCTGTGCATATTTCTGACTGGACCACAAAAGTAGGGCCAGCCCCTTAAACATGAATGTCCCTGACTGAATGAAAAGTGTTTCAGCCATATACTAGGTTTTACCTAGTCTTGTTAGTATGATGCTTGGCCTACACAGTGGTTGTGCACTAGTCATTAGGCTGTTGTGTTGGTAGGGACACCACAGTATCACTGCATGGCAACTGCATCACAGCCACTTGATAAAGGCATCAGGGCCAAAATGCAAAATAGCTACAGATAGTTATTTGGTGCTGTGGACATAGATTCTGTACACATTTGTAGTCTGCTGAAAAACTGAGCAGATGACTCACGAAGTCTAATGAGGGGAGGACAGCTTCTTTTATAACTACAAGTATGGTTAAAAGTTGCAGAGCATGACTATGTCGATGGTGTCTGTTGCAGTTATATGAGGTCAATTCAAGTCTTTTAAATAAGATCATTCTCTCAATGGGAAACTGCATCTCAAAGTAGTGCAGAAGTGTAGTCATTCATAATACCCGCTCACTTATTCCAGTACTGTGCTTGTGCATCAAGCTTTTAAGTCAGACATCTGTGTTTGTTTTAGTCTCAGAGGTCTTTATATCCATCTATGGCTGGCTTCCACTTATATGCTAACTGAGATGCTGTGTGGGGCCAGATAAGATCTGAATTTATGTTTGACTTCTCTTTGAAAGTGGATTTCAAAAAAAAAAAAAAAAAGCAAAAGATTCAGGGAAAAGCTGAGGTAACAAAGCTCATTGCATTACATTGCATCACTCCTTGTCTTCTTTTGCAGGTAAACAAGTACCTTTGTAAAAATAAAAACACCTAGAAATATAGAAATATAGAAATAAAGGCATTTGCAATCAAGCTGTCAAGAGGTCTGAAACAACTATTGAGCAGGGTGGCAATGATCTATTTGTTAAAAGAGGAAAGCAGTTTCAGTTTTTTAAAAGTGATTGCTATGCCATGAAAGCCGAACTAGTGGGAGTAGAGCTGCCTCAGTTACCGCATTACTGCGGTAACGCAATCATATCACGCCCACCGCAGAGTCTGGCGGATCACTGCTTCACTGTGAATGGCTGAAGTGATGGGACATTAGTTATTCTGTCAGGCTTGACATAAAGAATGACGTTCCTGCTGAATGCCGACAAATATCCCTGCTACGAAGTGGGCCTCTTAATGACAACACTGGAATGAAGACTGGCTATAAGGAATAGACTACTACAAGAATAAATGCATTCAAAAAGTTTACCATATTGGTAAAGTTTGGTAAACAAATATTAGGCCTTTTTTCATAGAAATATGTCTTAAAAAGTGTTGTTGTGTTATATTTGGGGTCAAGACATGTGCGTGTTCACATGAGATATTCTATTTGAATTGATAAAGTACCAGTGTAAAACCAACTTCTACACAGTGTTGCATTACGGGTTGTTTGTAGCCTTAATGTTGCTAGGCTTGTGAGTGTCTTAAAGTCTGTTTGTAGTGACTGTGTTAGAGTCAGTCAGCCCTAAAAGGGCTTCGTTGCACAAGCCTATAAACACTATAAACACACTTTTGTTTGTCCTGTTTAACTGCAGGTTAAACTAAACAGGACAAACAAAAGTGTGTTTACAGTGTTTATAGGCTCGTGTAATGTGTTTTTCTGCCAAGGAGGACATAAATTCATGACGAGTGAAAAGGAGTCCAAAGCGTCTTCCAACGTCTTAACTGCAGAAACCGAACATGTCAATCTGCCAGATACCACTGTGACTAAAGATAAGGAGCTCAAAAAGACAAACAGGCAGTCTTGTAAATGCTACGTGCTGGAGAAAATCATATTTGACTGCTTCCAAGAACCTGTTAGGAGAGTGTGTGAGTGTGTAACTATACTTTGATGTAAGTTATATTCAAAAAGTATTTTTGGGGCCAATGTGGTATTTAGGAACTAATTATTTTTTAACATCTGAGATTTAAATGATTATTTTTATGTTGGTTACTGCATGCTTTGAATGGCTTTGTTAATTTTTGCAAGAAGGAAAATATCAGTAACACAGCAGCTCTAAGCGGAAGTGTTACTCCAGGCCAAATACCAGATAAGAAATTTCACTGAAATTAAGCTTTCAACCATGGTGGATGAAAATGAATCCAACAGTGTGACGAAACCATCTGATACATATGAGGGGGCAGAGAAAACATGAGGTGGAGGGGGATGGGAGCATTTGACCAGCCAAGGTCAAACAACAGGAGGAAACTGCTTAATAGACAAACTATTCTGATGGTAAAATGTGTGTGTGTGTGTGTGTGTGTGTGTGTGTGTGTGTGTGTGTGTGTGTGTGTGTGTGTGTGTGTGTGTGTGTGTGTGTGTGTGTGTGTGTGTGTGTGCATGTATCTCAAAGAGAAAGATAGAAGCAGACAACTAAAACCAGCAAACAAGATGAAGACAGAGGGGTGAGGAAGGGAGAGCAAAGTGAAAATATTAAACAGGTCATATTCATTTTTCCATATAAAATCCCTCTGGCTGCCCCCCTCCCTACACCTACACTCCACCCATCACATTTTCTCTGGCTTTTGGCTCTCGATTTGAATTTAGACAGGGAGCAGTGAGCAGAGTTTGCAGCGGGTGATTTGTCCTTGCTACCCTTGGAGTCAGCCAGAGGGACAGAATTCAGTTTTTTTTCCAGCCAGATCTGGCAGCGGGCAGACCAGAAACCGAAACACACATTGAGGTAAAAAAAAAAAATGGTGTGCATTGGAAGGGGCGTTCTGGTCGGAAAGGGGTTTTAAAAGGGTTGTATTTGGCTTTTTCTGGTCTTCTGTTATTTATCTACTGTTAAGATATTGGACATCTATGTTACACATTGTCAAATATGCAAAACTTGTTTAGAGCAGGTTGAAGCCAGGAATTCAACATTTCATTTGTGGTGTTTTTTTCTACTTTGCTGATAAAAATTGTTTGCTAAAGTTGTTTCTTGGTTTTTCCATGTGATGGTTGCATTTTTCACTTGCATATTTTTGATTGGATTCCCAATATGTGTGGATATTTGAGAAGTGAAATCATTCTTTCTTTATTTCAATAATAAACTATAAATCATACATTAAAAAAACACACACACATTGACAATATTTTTGAAAGAAAAAAGAGATGACCAAAACTGGAGCCATAAACCAAATCACTATTATTAACCATGTAACCCTACCTGTAACCATTTATTTGCCATAATCATGACCATTCCCTAAGTACTGTAACCATACCATAGTTGCCATATGCAGATATTGTAGAAAGTAATCATCTTGAAAACATTTGGAAGTAATTTGGGATTTTGCAGAAGTGTCCAATATAAAATTCAGTGTGTATGTTTGTCATACAGCCTTAAATTGTCTCATTGGTCTGCAACAACCGTCCTCATCTCTTCTTTGTGAAAAGAAAAATGTTGCAATCTAATCAATCTACAGTATTATTAATTGTAAAGCCACAACACGATTAAAGAACTGATGCTCATCCACAATGCACACACTGCTACACATCCTAAATTGAGGACATACAGTATGCTGGGTATTTAAGTATGTAAATCTGAAGTGAAGACATACCAACATAGAATATGCTTCAGTGGCTACCTTTATTGGAAATTACTGGAGAAATATTGTATTTTCTTCTGTAAAAATTGCATTTGGGCATTTAGGATTTAGAATAACATTTTGGTAAATGGCGTGAGAGAGAAGAATGATATTGAGAAAGGCTTAGACGAGCAGAAGTGGAACCAACAATGGCAATCTGCACCATGGAAAACAAATTGAACTGTGTTGCATTTTCTTCAGTGAAAACTTGTACCAGTTGCTTAGGTGGCTTAAGCCAGTCACACTGCGAACTGTCTGTCCATGAAGGAAAGGTTTTATAATTGAGGATAAAATAAGATGTTTATTCTCCAGTGCCTTGGCGACAGAACAAGAAATAAAACATTTTGTTGTCTGTTTGATAGATTACCATCAGCCCACTATTCCCTCAGCATGATTCTCCAATCAGACACAACCATAGATCTTTCCAGATAAATCCCCTTCTCTAATACTGTAAGGGGTAGAGGAGGGGGACAGGGAAAACAAATCTGAAATCTAATTTTTTCTCACAAACAGTAGAATGTGTACATCAGATTACAATCAAATTGAATTTCCTACTCCCCATATCCCAGGTTGTCTTTTTCTACATCCACTTGTACACAAACCTCCCTGAGTTTCTGTGTTTGCTTTGATATTACGAGGCATCAGTTGGGGCAGTCCATGGGGCTTCCCTCAGCACATACTGACGGTCTGATGCTTTTCTCTGTGTCTTCTGACATTTTCATTTTCAGATGGTCGGGTTCAAATGCTTTTGCAGCTGCAGCGTTCATGAATACAATAGACACTAATCATCTGCAGGTAATTTCCCAGGGTAGAGAACTACACTCAAAGATTTCCCCTGAGGTAACTGTCTAAAAATGCTCCTACTTTTTTGCAGTTCTTGCTTTACATACTTTCTATCTTTCTCATGTTTTCATCATCCTCTCCTTGTTGCCCCCTGACAGACTCCAAAATCAGTAACATTATTTTTGGAGTCGGTGCAGGACTCAGGCTTTGCGCTGTAGGGTGTGCATTAATCATCTATACAAGTTAATTTAAAACACATACTGTATATCTAATATATTTAATTATTTCATAAAAGAGTAGCCTCCCCAAGAAAAAAGTGAGACATATTAAGCTTACATCAAAAACATGTTATTTTATATCAGCTTAGAGCTTTTCGGCATGGGATCTTTGCAACTGTGTGCGACCTGTCACATCTCAATAAAGAACCCATCTGAAATGTTATGCTACGGTGCACTTAGCCCAAATTTTATTACATGTGAAAATGACGCATGTCCACACAAGTATTTCCAGGGTGTTTTCAAAAAGATCTCTGCAATGCCAGAATATTCAGACAGACACCTTGTTGGTGACTGGGCTTTTTTTTGCAAAAACACCAGTGTTTTAAGATTCACTCTGGACACAGTTTTGGAAAGCTTTGTGGTGTCAGAAAAGGCTAGCTTAAAGACAGCTGAAATTAAAAAAAAAAAAAAAAAAAAAAAGACCAGAGTAATGTTGACTGTACAGTCCTGTATAGGTTTTTTTTATTTTTCCTAGGTTGACCTTTTAGCTTTATGGGATAGCAAATCTTCATTACAAAGCAACAAAAGAACCTTTACATCTCTTCCCGCTGTCCTTACATATATTGTTGGTTTTGCCATCAATAGGTGCTGTCATTAATTAAACTGTATCCAATCAGGTCTGAGGATCTAACTGCATACTTTTTGTGCAGCTCCTGTGAAGAGATAACAGTTCACGGAGTTCATTCTTTATAATAGAGTTCCAAGGCTGAGACCTAATCATATAGACCTTGTTGCTTTACAAAATGAAGGGCAGGCCTTGAATACAAACAGAATACAATACATTAAGCATTTAAAATAAGCTTTTGAACATAACCGTAAACTCTGGAAGCCCATAGTTAAACACTTTCAATGTCTATGGATTGAGGAAGGAGTTGAGTAATGAACAATCCCACGTTAGTGACAACTGCACAGCCGGTTCTGTAAATTATAGTAGTTATGTCGTTAACTTAGACAAAAAATTGGAGACATCTGCATGCTTTATTTTTAGTTGTTACTCAAAAATAGCATTGACTTTGAAGGTGCAGTCAGAAGTTTCATCTCTCAGTCAGATCTCATCTTATTTTACATATTTTCTCCCTTCATCACTTTACTCTCGTTCCCTTTCATATAGTGCACTAACAATCTTGTTTTTCTCTCTCTTCTTGCTATTTCTCACACTTGAACGCTTTAAGAATAATCACATTAGAGTATCCATTAGGTCAGAAGTGAATGGAAAGAAAAGGCAGCTAGCAGACAAACTGAGAACACAGCAAGGTCAGCAGATAGCAATCAGACTGCTATCAGGAAAGGTTAACAGCTATAATGCTAATATATGTGTGTGTGTGTGTGTGTGTGTGTGTGTGTGTGTGTGTGTGTGTGTGTGTGTGTGTGTGTGTGTGTGTGTGTGTGTGTTTCACAAACACGCATACATGCACACGTTTATTGTAGGTGAATGAGAGATGTGAACACAATGTAGCCTTCCAAAGTAAAGAATCATTTACGCACCTGACTTTCTGTCTGTATCTTTTACCAAAGTTTATTACCTCAAATAAAGCTCTATCCTGTTCTGTTCTGTTTCTTCTGTGGCATCCAGACACACTGATATAATATAATCATCAGCAATCTGTTTTTATGCTAGTTCTCCCAGGCCTGAAAAAAACCAGACATGGAACACTTCTGGAAAACTGCACTTTTGCGTTAATATTAACCAACCGGAGAGAAAACAGCAGCAGATGCTATATGAACACAGTAGATGTTTCTTTATCAGACATATCATAACTCAATCATGTATCAGAAGAAGCATAGAGGAATATAGTATAGAGAATATAGTAATATATATTGCATATATCAACATTTTTACTGTTATTGTGGAATAAAATGTAAATTTGATGTCCCATTTTCATGTATTGTGACATTTGCTGCTTTCACTTATTTTATTCAAAAAAAATGGTGAACAACAAGTTTCCTTTTTTTTTACTTCCAAAGTCAGTGAAATGGAGCTTGTCGATGGCACTTCAAGGGTTTACTTCAGTAGTTTAGTGATTGTATCATAAAAATGAACCCTTATTGCAATAAACAATTAAGTGTACTGAATGCTCACTGAAAAAGTGGCTGTTTTATGTATTATATACTTTGCAGGCTTGTGTGTTGGTATCATGTTATACTTCACATTGCACATCTGCTGTGTTTGTGATCTTAGTTTCCTTTCTTTCTCTTGCTGTGTTTTTGCCCTCTGCTTCCATCAGTCTGTTTATTGATCTATCTATTTTAAGTGTCTTGCTAACTCTCACATTTGTATAGCGTCAGGGTGGCAACCCTGCCATCTGTCCTCTGCACACTCCTTCCCTGTTTGCAGCTTGCTAATTTGCTGGTTAATTTTAGAAATGCAAGGGGATCAGTGCAGTCTCTTCATAACATAGGCTGCGTTTATTGTCTTTGGAAAAAGCTGAAACTAATGAAGTGATCAAACATTTTGCCTATGAGCAACTAAGTCAGGGAATGGATTAAAGTATGTGCACATTCATATCCACCTACAGTGCAGATTCTGTCGTCAGCCATGCAGGCCATTCCCGGAGAAGATGAGTAGCTTCTGTAAAATTGCTTGGGCGGCTGAATTCCAAATTGGTGTTGTGAAGCAAGGTAGCTCATCTGTAAAGTCCTCCAGCTGGCCCCAAAACATGCACTGCAATAATAGAGCACGTACTGTATCGTTTCCTTTTGCACAGTATACTCTCTGAATCTTGGGGTTTATATCATATCCTATAAATCTGTATCAGGTCACCCTGAACAAGTAAAAAATGCTTTAAATTCTTGATAAAATGACAATGGCAATGACAGAGACTCAATAAACTGAGTCACAGCATGCACAGTGTTTTTTTTTCTGTCATATCCATCATCCACACAGTCTTCTTGATTCAACAGCATGACAACCATAGTGTGTAGGTAGCAATGGAGCACGACTGCTTCTTGGCTCTACCCTCTGCTTTACAACAGCTTTCATCTGATGTGATTTAATTGAATGTTTTTCCTCAAAATGTGTTCCATAAAGAATTTTGAATAAAAGTTTAACTGAGTTAGCTAAATTTAATTCAACCATTTAATCTTCAGCTTTGCAGGCAAAAAAGTTGCAATATTGCTTGTGACTGGCTGACAACTCCAGCTCCCCGAATAGATCAGAAACATTAAAGAGCTTCACTTTCATCACTTCTCTAGCGCATGTAATAATTTGCTCATACTTACAAATGAGATATCTATTTTTTTTTTTTTTTTTTTTGGGGGGGGGGCATTTGTGTTCATCTAAGATACGCTAATACATTATATAACAATGAACATTACTAATGCAGTTTCAAAGAAGACACACATTTGTTGAAATGAGACATTACAATTCTGAGTTTGTTTTGTTATTGTTAAGACAGCCATTTAAAGTCACAATGAAAACACTGAGAAAAAAATCATCTTCCTTTATTATTCGTCATAGTTCTATTTTGGGGGTGGGGGGGTGAATTAAACCTTACGGAAACTCCTTGTAAAAGGGGTTCATGGATTTACAATGTGATAACTTCTAATTAATTCAAACAAATTGAAAAAGAAAAGTCATTTTTTTACCACATATAAATAGATAACTCTGAAGTCTTATTAAAAAGGGACCTGTGGGAATACAGGCAACAAAGCAGTTCTTTCAGACATTTTTGTGCTATAGCTGACGTTATTTAGACCTTGGGTTGCAGGTGGGATGGCAGATGTCTGACGATGAAGCTAATCAGACTTCCTGCTTGGTCTAATGGTTGAATAATTGTCCCAGCCTTAGCTGTGGTATGATAACGCCCTATCAGCCTGGCGTCGTCTTACAGAGTGGACAGGGATGGAAAGTAATGCAATAGGGAGAGCGGGCAAATTTTATTAGAGATGATAAAAAATGGATTCATAAGTCTGGATGGGAATAATAAGAACCGGGGAGCTGCTCATTGCTCTGAAAAAAAAGGCTTTCATCCTCTGACCTTTTAGATATACAGTGAAAGAGAAAGAGGATCTCATTGTGTGTGAGGAAATGTTACCTTGTGTGATGAATTATTGTCCTATGCTCAGCCATATACTATTGTAGACTATTGCATTTCTCTCCTATAAAAGCCCAGCAAAGGGGTAGACACTTTCTTTTCATTGTTAAGATGTAACAGTGCAGTTAAAAGAAAAATGCTATCTCAAACCCTGATAAAAAATATATTAATATACAATTATGGTTTTATATAAAAGGGCTTCATAACTGAGAAATCAGTTGAGTAAAGGCAATTCAAAATTATTTACTATCAACAACTCAGTGTTTTTCCACACAATGTCCAAGACAAATTTTCTGCCAGCAAGATCATTTTAGTAATTAATCATACAGGAAGACCTCCAACCAAAATTATTTCACTTATAGTAAAGTACATTTCAATAATGGCACTTTTTTACATAAAAGGATACTGCTTAGGTATAATATAGTTCATAATGATAATAATATGGTGATGATACAGTTGAAGGGCAAGACCATTTCCCTCTTGTGACAATAATATGCACGATAACCTCAAGTTATTAAAAAAAGTTTCCCTTTGTTCTTAGTTCCTACAGTAACTAAAAACACTATATGCAGTACAGAAAAGATAAATACCCTCAATAATACATTAAAATAATTCTCACATACAGAATGAAGATAGGATGTGTAAGTTGACTTAAACTTAAAAGAAAATTACCATGTATTGTTGAGACCAATGAAATGGCATTTAAGTCAAAAAATATTTCTAAGGAATATTTTCATAAAGATTCTCATTTGTAAAAAAAAAACTATTTCAGTGCATCAATGGCCTTGCCCCAGATTTACTCTGCCAATTGATCAAAAACTGTAACAGCAGTGGAGTCACGACCAGATGAGCTACAACTGCAGAAGCACAAAGCAAAACACAACTTTAAGTCATTTTTGTCAGTTTTTTCAATACAAGGCTCACAACAACAGTATGGAACCCAAAAAACATACACAAGTTTAGAGTTTTCAAATTGATGTGAACATTGAATGTGTTTTGAATGGATCTGCATGACATGCAGTACACATCTGCCTGCATACACTCACCCACGCATAGTTTCACACCTATATGTCAAAGCATACAGTCAAGATCATTACATACATATATACATATATACATACATTAACACATGCACACAGTTTGATATGTCTGCTGTTGTTTTCATTTCATATCTATCTGATTTATACGTTTGTTGGTTTTGTTGTTTTAACCTGTATTTAAAAAGCTAATGAGGGACAGGGGCAACAAATTAGTCACAGATAAATGTCCTATATGCTTCAACCTATTTAACAATGTTTTTCAGTAAACAAATAAAACTAAAAACTAAATTCTCTAACCCTCATTTCCCTTTACAATAATTCTCCTTAGTAGTCTCCTCAAAAGCCTCAGGGGTAATTAGATTTAAAAGAAATCTCTCTCTTGCACGCTCATGCGCAAGCGTGCACACACACACACACACACACACACACACACACACACACACACACAGACACACAATTTGTTTCTTCACTTTTCACATTAAAATCCCCTTACATGCTGGCAGCATGCCACTGTCTTCTTGATTAAATGAGACATTTTAAATAAGCTTGAAAGCTTTTTGGTGAAAAGCTTAAAACGTTTAAACATTTGTGGCACCGAATATTAGATCACAATGTCAACTTTTGTTGTTTTACTTTTCTATTTAAAACATGAGATTAGCAAAAGACTTTGACAGTAGCCTTGGTGCATTCACTAAAACTTGAATTCAATCCAATTGTCTGTATTTTACTGTATTCAGTGTTTGGTGTGAGGGCTGCTTTCCTCACAGCCATGAGCAATGATTGTGTAACAGCATAATGCGTATTATCTTTCTCTGCCAAACTACACGTCAATTTCTTCAATTTCAATGAGCTTCCTCGGGCTTGTGTCTTTGGAATTTTTTACAGTAAATTTTGTGAATTTTAAGGCTGTGTTTGGTGTGTGGCTGCAGTGAAAATTCATGCAGAGTCTTATCACCAGCTCACATGGTTCACCCACATTGTACACAGTGGGTAAGAAGCACAGATGTTGGATATGCAGTGTTTGTTCGACTCTATGTCTAAATTTGTTGTACGGTAGCAAGTGTGACTCATATCCACATGAAAGAAAAACACATTCATTTAAGTCACTATGTTTTACTTTGTTGACATTAAAAACAGTAGATAAAAGAAGATATTTGTTTTATATCTGTTACATTTACACTGCAGACAGGCATTTTTTTTATGCACCCTTAATTAAGAAACTATATCAGGAAAAAATTGTATTATTTTTTGTTTGGAATTTTGTGTTTGAAATCTTACCTTCAAATAGGTCTGTGTGAACTTCATCAGTTCAATTAAATGAATAAAGTCATCCTGAATCCAGCAGGGCCACCTTAAATTTAAATACTGCATATAATCAAAGTATTTTGAAAATGATACCAGTCAAAAGATTATTGCACTCATGCTTTCAGCAGTTTAAAGTAGCTTTAAAGTTTTGTAGCCAGTGGTGAGTCATGCTTCAGCAGAGTTCAGACAGCAGCTTATTGATGGGCTAAGGCTGCCAGTGTCAATCACTGATTTCACCACCCTAGGGAAAGAGCAATGATACAAGAGCAAAAGAGGAAAAAACACCCCAAACTCTCTATTTCAAACATAATGGAGTGCCCATGGATGAAGGTACGGTACGCAGGTGGATTGTTGTAGAGCTGTACATACAAATAGAGATATGTTTTTCTTTACCAGACCAATTCAATCTGTGTTAGTTGTATGACTTTATGACCACTATGTTAATCCAATTCATTAATGTTGAAGGCTGCAGTAGCAAGTTTCTGAATCACAAACAGAAATGTTTAGAGCACAAACACATATCAGCATGCCAAGCTGGGGGGGGGGCTGCAGCTCTAAATTGCACCAATTTGGACCCAGATAAGTGGCAGGAAATGGATTCATGCATCAATGTTTTGCAGTGGATGTACCACTCCTTTCCCTCCATAACCATCAAAGGAAATTATAATTTGGCAAATTATAACTATATGAAATATAACAGGCTGTATAAGCTTCAGGAGAAGCAAGAAGAAGTGCCACATCAAATAGCAAAGGCCAAATATGTAATGTAAATGTTTAAGCCAATCATATACATCATGATCTGTCAACATATGACATGGTATGACTGCCACAGTGATCAAAGCAGCAGTTCACAATTTCTGATGTGTGAGAGAAAAACTCACCGCCCTGCTGCAGGTAAGACTGAAGTTTGATTATCAGCAGTGAGCATGTTTTACCAAATAGACTCGGCATCAAGTTGAAGTTTTTGTCTTTCCTTTTAAGATTATTTATTGGCATTTTGCCTTTATTTCATCATTTGTAAGTAGCGGGACAGTAAACAGAGGTAGAAAGAATGTTATACTTTTTTTTCAGATTTATTTTTAACAGTTATACAGAACACAAAACACTAAAGAAACCCCAATCCCCTACCCTTCCTGTATAATCCCAAATTAAAAACATGGAGAAAAAAAGAAAGAAAAAGGTCAGTGCACAGAGTGAAATACAAAGAGACGCTGCACCAATACAGCGTTATGTTTTAAAAGAGGCCTTTTGGTTGACTAGAAATGATCACATCCCTATGGTGGTGTCAGTGATGTATTTATACAATATATAAAATATAAGGCTGCCAAATTTTAAAGGTGTTGTATCCTTCTCCAAGACTATATGTGATCAGTTGAGGAGGAATGCAAGTGTTAATTTCTAAACACCATCTAGTAATGAGGAACTTTCTGTGTCAGCCTTGGTGACTCTGTATCCTCCTCCGCTCCTCTCTTGTGTGGAGTCCCACAGGGCTCAGTTCTTGGCCCTCTCCTCTTCTCTCTCTATTTGCTCCCACTTGGCTCCATACTTAGGAAGCATGGCATTTCATTCCACTGTTGTGCGGACGACAGTCAGATATATGTGCCTCTTAAAAAGATTGACGCATACTCTGTCAGACTGTTACTCAAGTGTCTTGACGACATAAAGGCCTGGATGGCTCTGAACTTTTTAAATTTTAATGAAAAAAAACCGATCACAAACCTAGGGGTTAAAGTGGACTCTGAGCTTAAGCTCGATAGCCAGATCAGGGCTGTTGTTAAATCAAGCTTTTTTCAATTGAGTCAACTGGCCAAAATAAAGCCAAGTCTTTCAAGGCAGCACTTTGAGACAGTAATCCATGCCTTTGTCACCACTCGGCTGGATTACTGTAATGCACTGTATGGGGGGGGTTAGTGGGTCCTCGGTTGCCCATCTCCAGATGGTACAAAATGCCGCTGCACGTCTTTTAACTGGCACACATAAACATGACCACATTTCCCCCATTTTAGCCTCACGCCACTGGATGCCTATACAATTCAGGATCCATTTTTAAATTATTTTATTTGCTTTTAAATCTCTCAATGGTTTTGCCCCGT
Source organism: Scomber scombrus (assembly GCF_963691925.1). Classification (NCBI taxonomy): domain Eukaryota; kingdom Metazoa; phylum Chordata; class Actinopteri; order Scombriformes; family Scombridae; genus Scomber; species Scomber scombrus. Next base: position 11,784,153 of record NC_084980.1, read on the forward strand.
CCTACCATGGGCAAATTTATTAACCTACGAGATCATCTAGAGTTCTACTGAGCAATGGGAGGTAATTAGGTTTGTACAAATTTTTAAGGTCATTACCGAGGTACACCTCAGTGCCTTACAAATGGTGATAAAAACTTGTTAGTGGAATAAGTTCACCTTATATCCTGAATCCATAAGAATTTAATAGCATCTGTAATTTGGTGAGGGAGTTACCAGGGTCTGTCAAGTAAAAAATCACATCATCTACCCGGAGATTAATTTTGAGATTTGTCTGATCGACTTTGAAAACCTTTATATTAGGATCCTGTCTAATTGCTTCAGCTAGGACTAAGACAAAGAGTCCTGAAGACAAAGGGCAGCCCTGTCAACACAATCCACTCTAAGGAAACGCTGTCAAGATCTGGCCATCTGTAGTGATTTCGGCCCGTGGTTTATTATAAAGGTTTTTTTTTACCAAATTAATAAACAACTGGCCAAACCCAAACTTGACCAAGGCTTTAAATAAATATGGCCACTCCAGCCTACCAAAGGGTCTGCTCTGGATTTATTAATTGTGGCAAGTATTGGCCAAGCCTGTTAGCCAGGGATATCAATTTATAGTCTGAAATTAATAATGAAATAGGCTGAAATGAAGCACACTTCAATAGGTTGTTTTTTTGGTTTTTGGTTTTTTTTGGGGGGGTTGGTGAAAAACAGTGATTATGGCAGTAGAGACAGATTCAGGGAGAGTTTGAGTTTTAGATGCTATATTAATCACATCCATGATGGGAAAGATGAGTAAATCCTTAAATTCTCTGTAAAATTCAGGGGGGAAACCATCTTCCTCCAGTGACTTATTAGACTCTAATGAGCCAAAGGCCTTTTCGATTTCTTTCTGAGTAAAGCAAGATCAAAACTCTTTTGGTCTTCTTGGCCAAGTTTAGGCAGTTCAATAGTGGACAGAAATTCATCAATCTTACATGTTCTGGTGATACCGATGTATATACATTTGTATAAAACAGTTTAAATGTGTCTTTTATTTCTATTGGCTTATGAGTATGAATGAACCCATTTCATTTTGAGTAACATAAATTATCCTAACGCTTTCCTCTGTTCTCAGTTGCCAGGACAATGTTTTATGCCTTCCGGCCCAATTTATAATATTGTTGTTTATTTTTTTGAAATGGCTTTTTCAATTTTATGTATGTAATGTATTGTACTTGAGCTTTTTGTTTACCAGCAATTGGTATAATTCCTTGGACCAGTTCTCCTCATTCTGCCATGTATTTATTCTTAATACTAAGAGATTATTTGTTACCTTAAATAAGTCTCACAGAATAGCTCTCTCTTGTTTTTTTGAAGAAGAGTAGAGTTTAGGGGTTTTTTTGGCATCAAGATAGACAGGGTCAAAGGGGAATGATCCAACAGGGTTCTAGATTCTGATGCTTTATGAATTATCTGTGTTGACAACAAAAAAAGGTCAAATGAGAACATATGAGATTTATAGCGGTAGAAATAGAAAGGGTAGTCTGTGGTTTGAGGGTGTATTTGTCAGCACACATCTGTCAAGTTAGTTTTGGCTTCTTTTTTTTTAGTGGATACTATTGTATCCATAACAAGATCCAAGTAAAAATTAAAATCACGCCCCTACAACTACATTTTGTCACCCCTCTGATACCTTGAGAAAGATACCCTGAATAAAGGATTTATTATCATATTAGGTGCGTGTATAAGTTTAAAAGTGTCCAGCACTCTGAATAAATCCAACAATTAACTAATATTAATTTTTCATTTAAATTTCACTATCCTCTTCATCAACAATAAGTATATGCATCTATCCTGAACTACTGCTGAACATTCTGCCCCATCGACACACTTTGCACTTATCAAGCATGACATCTTGTCCAGCCCAGCACTCTGTCTGAAAATTAGAGAAAGAATTACCTTACAAAATGATCCATTATGTGAAACAAGAAATTATTAAAAATTTGAAAACACCCATTCTAATTGTCACTATGCAAATTAGTTGGCTTAAGCTGAAACCAGTCTATCAAATGTAAACTTACAGTGCTGTCAATACTTACATTATTGAGAGCATCTTGAATATAACAAGAGCGACAACAGTTTTAAGCATAAAGACCTGGCAGTTCATAAAAACTAAAACTGCCTGTCCAGTTTTCATTCTAACATTTTCATCTGCTATGTTTTCCCTGAAGAGTCACGCAGGAATGCTGTCACTTTCTTGAGTGTTTTGAAGAATCTTCTCCTTCCATCGGGAAACATTATCCTTAGTCTGGTTGGATGGAGTAGGGCAAATGTAATATTCTTACATCAAAACTCCCTCCTAATTTGTTTGTACACAGGCTTATCTATTGTGCATGACGGGACTCTTATTCTTTCTGGAGCACCATGCAGTGATGCGATCTTGACATTTTTAGCAGGCATATCAGGACAGGTCTCAGTCTCAGGTCTGCAGGTGGACAGGGTGCAAGAGGTGGGTGTGTTTATTCTATTATCAGGGGCTCAGTGAAATACTCTAGACTCGGGATCGCCAGGATCCAGTTAACAAAAAAGTTTACAGGGCCATTTGCCTTGAAGCCTTTCCAAAGATTAATGACACATATATTGTTGCGTCAGCTGTAGTTTTCCAGTTGGTCTACTTTCTCCATTAAAAAGTCAAAAGAGAGTTAAGCTCCACCAACTGGTCCTCCATCGTTCCAGTATACACTTTTCTGCTTCAGATACGCAGGAGCTCAACTTATCCAGCATAGTTTTCAGTCTGGAGATAAGCTGATTAATTTCTGTGGTTTTAGAGTTGAGTTTACTGGAGAGGGCTTGATTAGTATTTCTAATCTCTTGTAAGTAAGTGAGTCTCATCCAGTCAGGTGTTCCTGTGCCACCACCATCATACGAACTTCTTCATCACCAGTCCTGGGAATAGTTTTCTTTGCAGGTGTCGGAATTTGTTGTTTGTTCCTGAGTCTAAGGTCCATACTGCAGCTGTCCAAGCAAATCAAAAGTGGGCTTGGTGTTTTTAAAGGTTTTTAAATGAATTTGTCTGGACAGCCCCTGGGCTAGTGTCTACTCAGCTTTGTCACATCACATGACTCCCCATCAGGTGTATTTAATTACATTTTTTAATCAAACTTGCTGCTGTGAGATGACTACAGCAATTTAATAAAGTCAAAGGAAAGGAGCCTACATTCTGCATTTGTTTGGTCAGCATGAGAATGTCTGAAAAGTGGATGAGGATTAAAGTGTGAGAGTTAACAAGGTGATACTGAAGAAGATGAAGCTAAGCTCCAACAGAGTGCAATTTGGATATCAGGTGTAGCTCCGGCCCACTTTAACCCCTGAATATATAAGTACTAATAGTAGTATAGAAGTAGTAGTAGTAGTATAGAAGTAGTAGTAGTAGTAGTAGTCGTAGCTGCCTAAATCTAAGACAATGTTACGATAGTGTATTATTTTAGCTTTTATGCTGCAGAGCAGTGGAGTGAGTTTCTCAGTTTCTCCATTTTTTTGTTTGGATAAGGTCTGAAGAAATGAAAACATTATTAAACACCAGAAACCGTTTTCATGGTCCATGATTTCTGTACTATATCTCCCAACCTGCCTTTGTTACTCTTCATTCATGCAATAATGTTATTTATAAAGGCTAATGTTCCAAGACATAATCTTAAAAGCTGCCATATCAAATTACAGTCTATGGCTGTGTGTATGTGTGTGTGTGTTTGTGTTTGTGTTTGTGTTTGTGTGTTTGTGTGCGTGTCTGTGTGTGTATGTGTGTGTATGTTTGTCTGTGTACACCATCACTGCCCACAAAAAAACATGCACTTCAAAAATTAGTCATTGTTGTGGTAAATTTTCAGAAAAGCTAAAGGTCTAAATGCTCTTTTGTGAGCTTGGTAAAAAATGAAATGCTCCAACTTCTAATATAGAAAGACAGAAAACTGTTAAATACTTAAATCTGACATCAAATATCAGGTCAGATCCATAATTTTGTTTACTTATTCTCTAATCGCACAAACACACAAAAAAATAAATACTGAAACATGACATAAGTTTATATGTACATGCCAGTGCTGGAATTTGCCATTTTCTGCAACCTGCACTAACCTTTCTGCAACCTTTCAACACTGCATTAATATCCTGTGTGTATACAAGCTGAAAATTATGTGTTTGATGCCCCTATCTGTGGGGTATTAGACCACAGTAGCAGCTGGAGGTATAAAAAAATATATTCACGCCTCATTTACACTATGGAAAGCTAAAATGCAGTGATTTGAAAAGTTGGGATTGAAGAATATCTTTTAATATTGCATTAGGTAGGTTTGTTTTTATTTATCTTTTTTAACATATTTCTGTTTATTCAGCTTCCATCCCTCACATATCAATAAAACATATTGACCTGACCAAAAATCAAGTTAAATCAATTCAATCAAATCCATCTTTAAATGGACCAGGAGTCTAATTAGTTAAAGTCTCTCTATCTATCTGTAAAAGTATGTGTGATTTTTTTCCATTGAATCTCTGATAAATAATACTGATATGAACATAAATGTACTGGGTGAATCTGGAGGAGGGGGGGGGGGGGCTTAATGACTGTAATCACTAATTCCACAACAAGCCAATAATTCCATGAAGTGTTACAACTGAACAAAGTGATCATATATCTGAAACAACAAAAAATAAGGAAATTGTGCAGACAAACTGTAACTACTGCTCTGTCAAATTTGACAATTTGTCTTCACCTTTTTAGTATCGCTGAAGATTTAGTTGCACACTACACTTATAACATTATCTTCAAATTCCAACTTGTTTCCATGTGCATCCTGTAGGCATCACTTGCCAGCAGCCATGAGGATACCAACAGTTCACCCAGCATACTTGACTGTGCTTCAGTCTGAGTCTTCTGTTTTGACCTAAATAAAATATTTTTTGCCTGGTACACAGCAATCAAACAATGTCCAACTGATGTATTCTGTCTGAGTGTTTTGCAAAAAATTATATATTACCTCCCTAAATGTAGACCTGGTTCAAACATTTAAGTACTGTAAGCATGCATTTGTAGAGCCTGTGGATGCACAGTTCAGTCAGCTCAGGTTACAACAAGGTGCAGTGTTGTTCATTATCCCACAATTATCAGCTTTAAAATGGTACTGGTCCACCAGGATTTCTCCTGATCCTACTGATTACCACTCTACCACAGAGCTGAGGTAGTTCTGCTGGTTTAAAGTCTCAGTTTTGGTAAAGGAAACGTGACTAACAGTGCTGTGATGGTGTAATAGTGCTAGGAATATATCACAAAGCCTAAGCCTAGGTGTTAAAATATTGGTGTGTCATACAAGCAGCACTGCATTCATTTCTATTGGACTGCCCTGTGTTTTGTTATAGTCCAGTGTGATGTATTAGAGGTTCTGGTAGACTAATGGAGTGTATGGATGACTCTGAGTAAACATCCTGCAGATGATAAAGCTCCTGCATCCAGCAGTGATCTATTCCTGGATAGGAACACATTCTGTTTCTACTGGGACAATGCACACACACACACACACCTTTACAAACACACAGACCCATACATACACGCACACACCAAGCTATTCCTGGACACACAGCTAGACAGAGGGGCTGGCCATGTCTGGCTGGCACTTCCAGCAGCACAGCTGACACTGCAGCAGGTTCTCTCTCTCTGTTTGTGTGTGTGTGTGTGTGTGTGTGTGTGTGTGTGTGTGTGTGTGTGTGTGTGTGTGTGTGTGTGTGTGTGTGTGTGTGTGTGTGTGTGTGTGTGTGTGTGTGTGTGTGTGTGTGTGACTGCCCGTGTACATGTGTTTTTGTATGTCTATCTTTGTGAGATCCAGTTAGGACATTTTGAACAGTCTCATCTTCTTCAAAGGCCTGTTTGAGGATTAATACTTGAATTTAGGTAAGGGGATAGGAAATCCTACATTTCAATGATGATCCTGACAAGTATAGTATAATACATATATATACATATATATGTAGTTATGTAGCGTGTGCATGTGAATTTATTTGAGCTTTTGTTTTTTTGGTACTTGGAGTAACTCCATGGCCTCGAGGTGCATTGGCCTAGATAGTGAAGGTGTATGCAATCTAAGATGCATAGCTCAGTGAAAAGTAAAAATGGAGCACTGGTTTCTGGGGGAAAATAATTTAAATTTTTATGAAGACAGAAACTTAACACTTTAATGAGCAATGACTCCATGCAGTTGTGAAACATATTGAATACTTGGCCCAGTCGCAGATTTAAGATATTGTTTCCTAACATGAAAGAGCAACTGTTTTAATGAATCTTTACTTGTAGAGGAAGGTTTGCAAGGAGGTTAAAAAGGGAATAGCAATATTTTTACATGAGTTTCCATATTTCAAAAGAGTGTGTCTGCCCTCTCATCAGTAAAGTTGGTGGATGTGATCTAAAAAATATTTAAAAAACACTGGAAAATACATTTGTTTTCAATTGCACTACACTACATAAATTTAATGCTTTTAAAAATGAAAATCAGAGGAGACATTACTTTTGGGGGATACAGATCTATTTTGGGAAGGGAAATAAGGGAACACCAATTTTGGTTCAAATAAACAATAATCTCCATCTATTATTTGGTGTCAGTGGAGCAGCTCCAAGGATTATCTCATTATTTTTCCATGAAGGCATGCAAAAGAAAAGGTGGCTGATATCACAGTGCAGAGGTGTTTATACCAGTAAATTACAGCACACAATCATGATGTTAAAAAAATCTGAATAAACAAACAAGTGACATAGCCAAAATCTTCAATATTTGGAAAATAATTGTTTGTATGATATCAAATAAGATGACTATTTAAGTTTGTATGAATTTGGATGCCCTAAAATTGGGTGATTATTTATTTTTAAAAAAGGAGTTCACACTGTTAGAAATAAAGGTGAAAGTCAGCACCTTAATTGCATAGTCCTTAATAGTCTTTCATTTCAAATCATGCCTTCTGAGTCACAAGCATTTTTGATATGTTCAGCAATATAAACAGGTCTGCTGTTGGGCTCACTGACAGCTGTTTCACCTGTGTGGACAAATAATTGATCAATCGGAGCTTTGTAAGTAGGAATGGGGAAATCATACGCTAACATATCAAAACACCAAAATGGATGAGAGGCAGCTAATACCATCACGAGACCCCTTAGTCTACAAAGAGCCACCCAACAGGGTTGTCAATTGTCTCCACGGCTATTCACATTAGCAACTGAACATCTAGCCATGGAGTATCAGACATTACAACAAGGGGAATAGAATGTCACATTTCTTTTTATGCAGATCATATCATTTTGTTGCCGAAAAACAAACAAACTGTGTTCCAATCTGATGAGATTAATTGAAAATGTAGGGGATTCCAAACATTCCAAATTAGTATTAATGTTTCCTTATGAGGAAGAAAAACATCATCTCATAGTAAATGCCCCATTTATGACAACTACTGCATATGTTATGTACTTGGGTGTCAAAATCCCTCTTGAACTCAGTAAAATAATCCCAGCAAATTATGACCCCTGGTATACAGAGTAACTGAGTAAGCACTGAATTGCTGGTCCAATGTGCCTATATCTATGGTTGGATGAATAAATCTAATAAAAATTACTATTCTACCTAAATATTTATATTATGTTCATGCACTCCCACTGCCACTACCAAACATGTTTAAGAACAAACAAAGTAATTGGTCGATTCACCTGAAATGACAGGATGGTATTATATGGCTGCCAAACTGGCCTCAGCATCATATCATTTTTGTACAACTGCAACCCCACACTGGGTAAGCATTGAGCCAGAGTCCAGTAGATATTAGGACATCGAGGAAACACACAAAAAAACCTTTTCTTAAAAATACAATTTACAATTTGCTCCACACAAACATATAAGTGATGTGCCTGTATCTGTATGACTGGCCTAAGATGACAACACACTGGGGCTAAGGGGAATTTAAAAAAATTATACATTTTAAGATGTTTTTTAAACTGAAATGTGTTACACAAATAGCGTAGTTCCTTTAAGGAATAGCTCAGTGCATAGGTTATGTGAGTAGCAACTGTGCAGCAAAAAAGAGAGTGTGTGTGTGTGTGTGTGTGTGTGTGTGTGTGTGTGTGTGTGTGTGTGTGTGTGTGTGTGTGTGTGTGTGTGTGTGTGTGTGTGTGTGTGTGTGTGTGAGTGTGTGTGTGACAGTGAGGCTGGCGACCAGAGCAAAGTATGAGGTTATCAGTATAGCTTTGTACATAGCGGTGCATTGTGTGTATTTAGGCTATTTGTCAGTGAATACATGCTAAATACACTCCTCAAAACCCAAGAAGTCAAATAAGTTACAGAACAATTGTTTGTGTCGAATGCTACACTTCACTATACTACAAAATAATAACCACATAACACGTAGCAGTTACAGTATTTGAGGTTACCCCAGACCCCTGTTACATCCCAACTTTGCTTTAAACAGACGAAGAAAAGTGGGAAGATGGATGGAAGGAGGTGAAGGGGGCACGTTGGAGTGGAAGGACTGGAGAAATGTTGCATTATTAAGATTTGAAATGAGTAAAAGGGAAGGCAACTAATGTTGAAACATTAATGAGTTAGGAAAAACTTTGTTTTAGAGGATGGTAAAAGCGAAAAAAGACTTACTGATGTGGGGAGTTTTTGCAGGTCATGTTTTCAGTTTAATATGGATGTAACAGGCAAGTTTTCTGAGTAAATATAGCATATTCTCTGCGTTGTGGGTATTGAAAAGAAAAATATAATTACATTGCGAAAGATCCTTTCTACTCAATGGAGCCAATAACAAAAAAGATGTCAGTGAAAAGTTGTGTGCTTGTGTGTGTCAGTATGTGTGAGACAGAAAGAGAGACAGAGAGGCAACAGGGTGGAAAGTGAGTCACTATGTGAAAACCTGCAATCATTCAAAACAGCACAAGCTCTAACAACATCTCAAGACAAGTAATTACATTATCTCTGTAAATGTTGTATTTTTCATTGTAGATTATTTATTCATGCAAAAGGCAACTTGTTTTCTCTCCAAAATGATCAATGGTCTCGCTTTGCACTCCGGCAGTTTGTTATTTATCATCTTTCTTTCTGTCTCTCTCTCTCCTAAACCTTTTGTACCTGGGTAGAATCTGAATGTTAAACAGAAAGAAAAAGAAAAAATCAATGGATCAAATTAACTTTCCCAGAGCAGATTGTCCGACAACTTGGAACAAGTTAAATTATCCACCCCTGCTGATTTTCAGTCAATATGAATACATGAGTTTTAATAAATATTATTCAAATATTATGATGATGAATAATATGAATATTATATATCAATAATTTCCTTCTGTATTCATCAATTTATTTTGTTTGCTTTATAGAATTTCAAAATGTAGGTACTTACTGTGTGACATCAATTCATTTTGTTAAAACTTTGTAGGTACAAAACGAAGTAAAATACATCTTGTTTAGAATAGAAAGTTGGTATGTTACACTACATTTACAACCATTTTTCAGACATTAGCATTAGTTTCAACTAGCTTCATTTCAACATCATACTTTACACGCTGAGACATCTCAAAAATCATGCATAATCTAATGTATAGCAGTAAATTAGGTAAAAGATTCATCTGAATATTTCTGTCTCTGTAATTTAACTCACTTTTCTTAATATTGCTGAAATGTAAAACTGAAGGCTTGAAGATATTTTGTTGATTCCAGTAATTCTGTTTGAGGAGGAGGAGGAAGAAAGAGTTGTCTGTTCATCCTCCCCAGGCACTTTCTTGCAGTCTGAAAAAGATGCAGAGATCTCTGAATGGAGAAGTCGGTTAGTTTGCCATCTTTTTTTTTTACAGTAATAGTCCTGAGCTTTGTTGATTGATTGGTCTGACACTTAATCGCTTTAGCTCAAAGCTGCATTGACACAGCCATTATCTCTCCATCAATAACATCAGTTCACTGAAGGGAAGTGGGTGTTGTGATCCAAAAAAGTGGAGAATATGGGCATAATTTCTAATGTAGCATTGTTCTAAACAGTTTGTACTTTGTGTGAATGCTAGAGCCTTTGGTGCCATTATAATGCATCATTTACATATAATTTGTTTTATTTTAGCATCAAAACTGTCATTTTAGAGGCAATAAAGAATTATGAAATCTTCACCAATCTTCAAACAGAAATGTTATGTAATACTTATATTTAAACCAAATATTCTATAAATTAAGATGTAATTTATGATGTGCAAGTAGACAGCTGTGTTGGGATTTACTGTAGTAATTAAAAGTTAATAAGCAGTCACAGACTACAAATGTGTCTCAAGGGACATCGTGAAATTCTCTCTAGGCTCCTGTGTGTTTTGTCATATTGAAATGTGAAGTGGACTGTGGCAGTGCGTCAACAAAATTCTCTTTAGCTGAGAGTGACCATCATTCATTTCCACAACTACATCCACTTTTTCACACACACACACACACACACACACACACACACACACACACACACACACACACACACACACACACACACACACACACACACACACACACACACACACACACACACACACACACACACACACACACACACACACACACACACACACACACACACACACACACACACACACACACACACACACACACACACACACTAAATCATTCATTCACAACTCCAATCTCCTATTTCAACCATGGCACCGAGTGTCTCTCACAGATATGCATACACGTGAATGCACACTCATGTATTCTACACCTACAAATCATTCTACACGAAGAAGCTAAGAAATGCATCTCATCCTCTAACACGGTTGTTTCTGTGACATTTCCTGACTAATGAAAAGAAAGTGCATATCAGACACAAATAAACAATACATATAGAAGAAATCTATGGAATGAGAGCAAGAGTGAGGGAAGAAGTACAATTTACAGCTTTACAGCTGAGGGGAAAAGAAAGATGGGAGGGATGGTGAGAGAGAGGGATCTGTCTGGTAAATAAAACCTTGTGAAAAAATATTTATGAAGGAAAACATGTAGAGGTGACAGCAGGTGTAAAACAAAAGGGCAGTTCATCATCACATCTTGAGCAAGAATAGCAGCATACTGTCATGCGCCACAGATGAAAATATACTACAGTGACAAATTTATTTATTTATTTATCCATTCATTGAAGTTACAATAAAAATCAACTGACCTCTAAAGGAATAGGGCTTATTTAAAGCAAACCATCAATGTAAAATTATAATTAAATCACAATATATTGACTTAATTATGTCAGTTCTGAACATATTCTTTAGAGATCCACAACAGGTCAACATAAAACAGATTGCTCATTACAAAATAGGACTAATAATACACGCTAAGGGTAAGTTTACAGAGCAAATAGGCAGTGACAAAAAGATGAAGATTTTTGCATTCACTTTTCACAGTATTCAACTTGAACGATGAGTGAAATAAAACAGAGCATCTGCAAGTTCTACAACAGAGAGACATTCATCACTAAAATACTAAATGTGACAACCCATCGCCATTACTCAGCCACAAAGTTGTTCAGGGTGAAGGAACAAAGAGGGACAAAGGGGAGAGAAAAAAGTTCAAGAAGCAGGGAGTGAAGGATTATTTGTTTTTCTATCTGAGGCTGTTTTGGTCTGCCTAACTCATTCTTCCAGGAAGTGAAATCAAATCAGGAATCATTCAGTTGTCCAACAATGTATTTACTCTTATCTTACGTCGCAGCAGAAAAAGAACACATGGCAGGATAAGACAGAGAGAGCTTAGAAACCCCTCCACACAATATGACTCAGAGGTTTTGTTTCCAAAGATAGACCATCCCCTAGTTTTCTATGTATTGTGGAGACATCTAAGTTGCATATAGTGCACATGCAATCCCCTTTAACAATCAGTATGCTGATGAGGGGTGTCTTAAAAATGACAACATAACTGATAACTATTCTCCCAAAGAAACTAAAAGGGTCACACTTTTATAAGTCTGCCTCAAAACAATTGACATATCACTATGTACTCTGAAACAGTTTTTGGTCACTGTAATGGTCCCTCCTTTCTATACTAGCCAAGAAGAGATCCCTCCCTAATGGTATTCACACTGTAAGTGAAGGGGAGCAGGATCCACAGCTCCATCTCTGTGAGGCTTCCACAGTTTTGACAAGGAGAAAATCAGTTGGTTTTAACTTTATTTTTTTCTGAAAAGATTCATTTATTTTTATATTTCCCTCGAGGAAACAGTGTCCAGAAAATTCTGCACAAAAAGACTAACTCTGGACAATATCCATTTGATTTGTATAACTCAGACTGCTGAAGCCTTTTGGCTTTTATCCACCACCACTTATCTTGGAATAGTAGGAGAGATCTTTTCACAGCCAGGAAAAGAGGAATGATTATAGCTAACAATAAGTGTTTTAATTCACATACAGGCATGAGGACATTGTTTAAGACAGACTTGAAAAATTGTGAACCAATCTTTTAATGCAGACCAACGAACTGGGCTTTTTAGGTAATCCTATGGAGTCAGCACTTTGCAAAACACAAAGAGAAATGGAGATTTTTAAAAGCAGGAGTACAGAGAGTGATGAGCACTGGGCAAATCGCTTTTTTTTTCTTTTTTTTTAAACAAAAACACAAGCACCAGAACAACCAACAGCACCATCTATCATCACTGCTATCTCAGCTAACAGGGGCAACTCTAAAAAAGGCGAGAGGCTAGCGGACCACACTTCCAGCTTGGTTGAAGAACTCAAAATATATTAATGGATTATTAAGATGAAATTATATTTAAGTAGATTAATGTGATATTCAATAATAGGCTATGTTTGAAATGAATACCTATTGATAAACTTGTTATGATGTTTCAGTAGGGATATTTCCTGGGGTACACAGAACTCATACACAGATCCCAAAATGGGAAGCTCAAATAAAAGAAACTGTTGGATGTGGTCTTTGTTGCTTGTGTTTTATTGCTTTTGTTGGTCTAAGTTGGTTCCAGCTGTCAACGTGTTTTGAAGGAAAACTGCTCTTTAGCAGTTTATTTACTCTCAAGTTTATTGGATCAAAAAGAAATTAAAGGATTTATGCCCACAAAGAGTATGAAGCAATTCATTTTATTTGGCTGGACCGGCCACAGAGCAGCCCTATCACCCCAAATGTCCGTCTATCACCGACTGACTCACTGACAGGCAGCTACTGAACAAAAACATATAGAAAAATATCCCATAGGAACTATAGCCAAACATGCTAGGGTGAAAGCAGCAACAACACAAAATGTTCAACAAAAAAAGATCCAATTTAATACAGGTTAATTACAGCAAAACAAAAAGCAGCGTAAAGATGTACTTACATAAAATGCAGTGCTATTGGTTAAATTCCTGAGGACATCGAAGTGAAGGAAATCAAATTCCTACTATGAATCATTTAAATAACCTTGGACTTGTGTATATGACAGACTATGAACAACTCAAAAAGTTAGAAATTGCTCTGATTGCTAGAAATATTCTCTTTCAAACGGTTTACCAGCTTCTCAAGTCGTGGCAGTGTGCAACTACAAAGAAAATAGTTAACATTCCCATATCTCAAGATATTGTTAATACAATAGAAACATAACCTCAAACACAGATACAGCTAGAATTGTAAATGTTCAATTAAAAAGAAAGAAGTCCATAACAATCACTCACAATGACCAACTAATGATGAACTCATGCCAACCCTACAGACATGAAAGTTGGGTGTGTAGGAAATCTGGGAATGTTTTATTACGAATTCACAAGTGTTTCTATCCAGGAGTAGATGTGAGACACAACATAACCTACTCAAATGAAGACTCTGCCATCAGTTGCTCACACTCAAATCAACCCATAGAAACAGCACCTGGCGCAGGTAAAATACCAACCAGTATCTCACGGGATTGTGATTGAAATGTCAAGTCATTCCCATGTCTTCATCCAGATGGCAAATATGGCTTACGTGATAGAGAGACAGATTCCTTTTACTATGCAAGAATATTTTGAACAGACTACTAAATTCAAATTTGCTAACATGCCCAGCTATACCTTTACTGTTTTTGCTTGTAATAAAAAACATCAGATTGAAATAAATATATCTTTCCCAAACGAAAAAAACACGCACACAGACAAACAATGTACGAATTGGGTATAAAATAAATAACACCAGAATGATGAACGATGCCAATCAAAACCTGAAATCAGCTCATTAAGAAGTACCAACACAAGCCAGCAACCCTTGAGTCATACGTGTCTATTACAAATATTGTTTTTGTACCCCCTAAAAAAAGATAGAGGTGGATTGTGAGACACGTGAAACATTACAGCCTGGCCTGACTGAGGAACAACCACTACAACTGTTGACCAATTTTGCAGATCACTGGATTTCTTGCTCTTTGATGACTCCTAACCCTAACCCTAGCCCAGCGCTAGAAATCCTATCTTAGAAATAAACAAAAATCACCATTTTAAAAAATCCTGTTTGAAAAAAGGACCAAACTGTAGACTCCATTTCTCATGATTCCCCTCAGTAAAAACTCTGGCAACAGTTCAGCAAGAATTAAATGTCCTAACAATGCAGAGCTAAGGGGAAAAAAATCTTACAGAGTCATGAAAAATAAAGAAAATGAGTAAGTATTTTAGAAAATCAAGATTTCTGGAAAAAAAAATGTAGCAAAACACCAGGAAACGACAGACACTTATCTGAAATTTGTGGGCAGGTTATGGTGATTGAATACATCTTAAATGTAAGACAATTCAACGACCCTGTCACAACCGTCATACAAGATGAAATCTTGATAACAGATCTCAATAACTTAATTTCATCAGACTGCACTACAAATTGTGGCAGCATGTCAGCTCTAATGACCTCAAACAGTTCATCAATCTGAAAAAACAAGACATAGGGCATGCAATTAATCAAATTAAGGCAGAACAACTCAAACTAATTCTTACTGTGGCGAATCTTGAGGGGAACTTTCATGTTTTTTTTTCATTGATGAAAAAATAATAATTATAACCCAGAATGGATCAAAAATTGATATGCATATGTTTGGATTATTACATAGTAAGCACATCATAGACTATTACATGAAAGATGAGTAAGGAACTGTTGAATTTATTTTTAAAAAGCTTTAGAAATTGAAGAAATTGACACCCTCAGAGAAAAAAATTCATACTGAAAAACAGGCAAGCTGGAGAATGTGAAATTTACCACAAACCATCCTCTTTTTTACACCTTGAACAATCTAATATATCAGCAATCTTCAAATAAGAGAAAAATCTTCCTAACAAATCTGAGAAAACATGAGGCGGGACTTAGATAAGAAGAAGATATTGAAGTTGAAGTAAAAGATGGCAAACATCATATCAAAAAAAGAATCAATTTTGGAAAAATACATGAGACAAGCTACAGAAGTTAGTACCTTATCAAATGCACAATTTGTTCAAATATATGAATCCTGCGGCTCTGCACCAGAAAACTATGACATAATGCACGATCTGTATGAAGAAAATACACAAGACACTGAAAACATGCCTACAAATCTGCAACATATCATTTCAGAATATGAAATTATTCATGAATATCCATCCCTACCAAAAAGAGACTTCATAAGTACATCCCTCCGAACACATCCACTCCAGGACAATATAAATGGATGAAGCTTAGATCCACCACAGACATCTGCAGATAGAAACAGATGAAAGAGTGGGGGGGACTTAACAGATAATTAGAATCTTTATAATTAAATCAAGTTCTCTTTCATATCAAACATCCCAAGATATGAGTGGAAAGTATTGTTCTTTCAACTGCATTTATAAACTTTTTGGACTTCCATTGTGGTTTAACATGTGATGTGCTACTTCAGTAAACTTTACCAACAAATATTACTGGGACCACTACAGACATTTAAAGATGAACATTTCACATCCTGTAATTCCCATTATAGATGGTACCACTGACTATCCTTGTAACAAACTGGTCATAACTTTGTACATACCATACATACCATACACAATCCAGCCATATACTATGTTCTCACCTAGTCTTGTTTTCCTCATCTTTGCTTACTGAAACCAATTACTTTCCCCAAATCACTCTACTGGGAACATCCATCCTTGAAGTGTGCTGATCTGTGAGTGTGTTTGTGCCTGTGAGAAACTTTTTATGTTTGTTGCTGTGTCCTTCCTGCAGTTTGAAAGTCAAACTCTGGCTGCCCTTCCCTCCCTCAGAGCTCGTGCTGTCTGTCTTCCCACCACATGCTGGCCTGCCCGTGTCTCACTCAGTGTGTCAGTCAGTTTGCCTTTGAAATACAGTAAACCTTAGTTTTGTGCAAACGTTTGGCAGTTTGGGTGATAAGGCTCTAGTGTAATTGTGAAACTCTGCAATGTTTGTAGTGTGTACACTCCAATATTTTTACCAAAAAGAATTGCTCTAGGGAGGATTTCTGAGAGCTCAATGTCAATTTCCACCTTTGCCCTGCTGCTAGGTATGAACATTTAATTCAATACTGCAGGACAGCACTGTAATTCTACAGAAAAAGGAAAAATGAAAGAAAGTAACAATAACTTCTAAAAATTGTGCTGGAAATTGTCCATTTATGAAATCTAACACAAACTTCAAAACAACCAATCATGTCATTTTTATCAGTAATGACTTTACACCATAACAAATAATTGATTTACACAGTGACTGTAATGTCTTGAATATATGAAGAGGATTTTTTTTACTTTTTTTTTTTGTTCTCAGTCTTTACACAGACACATACTGTCATACATCATGTTTGACATTATTCCACAGTTTTAATAATTTTAACTCCTCTTGATTCATATAATTATGTTTTTTTTTTAATTCTGTTCTTAGTTACAGCTGTAATACAAATATACAGACACGTTATGGTCTGTATACTTGGTCATATTTTGATCAGAACACAGAGGCATTTTGAGAGAGTTATGAGAGAGAAGTGATTGAGCTGTTTATCTGAAAGCTGCCACCTCTTTTACCTGATCATTAGAGTAAACAGTTTCCATTAATGTGTCTCGTTGACCAGATAATCTCAGGGAAACTGACTGATATTGTTCAGTGAAATGACCGTGATCGAGGTAATCACAGCTGCTTCCATTTAATGCTTCACAACAGCTCCCATGTCCAAACAGCCCATTAACCGTTTGAAATGGAATGATGCCATTACTGGTGAAAGAAAGGGCGCTCTTCAATGTGAGGTTTTTATTCTGTTTATGGAAATAATAGCAGGGGGGGTGTGACAATGTTTTTATTTCAGCATCTGCTCACATTATGACTTGAAAGATGTTTCCGGTTTTCCCACAGCTGCCCTGCTATCTCACACTGTTTTGCATCAGTGAAATGCAGCTTGATGTTTGAAGCCTAAACAGAGGTGAAGCACTATGAATAGCAAATAAGGTTTTCAGACATTTAAGGCAAATGCACTCCATCTATTAAAAACTATGATAAGGTTAGACATTTTCATAGTCTTAGTTCAAAGGGAAGTCTATGGCTGACTTCCAAATATGTGAACTGGAAGTGTGCTTGCAGGGGTCTCAAATGGGCATAAATTAGCCAAACATTTAAACCCTGTCTTACAGGTCCCAATAGATTAGGGCTGCAATTAGACATTGATTTTCACTGTCAATCGATTAATTGTTTAGTCTATCAAATTATTCATATGGCTAGAAAAGACATCAAGTCATCAACTTTAGAAGGCATAATCATTAAATATAAAGGCATTTTTGCTTGAAAAATGAATTAACTTTCAAAATAGTTATCATCAGTAGTTCTACTGATCAAGCAATCGATGAATCGACTAATTGTTGCAGCTCTAAAACAGTCATTAGAACGAGCAGTTATTAATGTTGTTTTTAATAACACTTACCAGAACATTAAAATTAGTAACATACCATTTGAGAGTAAAAACAATACTACAATTTATCATCGAATAGGTTTTTTTTTAGCAGGAACACATGACATGAACAAACATTTTTGATAAGGATCCCTTTAATTGAAATCTTATGGAAATCAGCGGTCATTAGCACTCTACTGCAGCAGCCAACACATCAGCATGGTTGATACATTTTATCTTATGATGGATATGTTGCTATCAGTGTACATATTAGCTAATAAGTAACAATAAACTGCAATACAGAAATGCCAAAATCTGTCTAAAGTAATTTAGAAACAATCTTACCATTCACAAAGTTTGTCCACCAGAGTTTATTTTTAAATGTAAAATGTTGGTCACAATCACTTAATAACCAAACTTAAGGTATCATAATCAAAAAAATGTTTATTTATGTAATGTGTGAATATAAAAAAAAACATTAAAAAAAAAAACATAAATTATCAGATTTTTTTTCTCAGTTCTATTGACCAAAACTGGGAGATACTAAAACTCTGTAGAAAAATCTCTGTGGAAACTAAGATGCTATAAATAACACAGAAGACAACCTAGTTACAGAAATAAATATCACTTTCCACAAGTTACATATAATGTAGACTATAACTAGGCCACTTAATTATTTTCAAAGGGAAAAAACAGCCACTCAGACAGTAGCGTTCATGAGGTTCAATTTGTCATACCTCACTCTCACCTTGAGCTCAGTCGTTTGATGTTAAGAATTATGAGCGTGCTGTAGGTGTTGATGACAGCATAGGGCTGCGTGAGAAAGCGTTGATTGCAGGTGGTATACATGTCAGCAATGCAATTAACAGAATAAACAAAGACTGAAAACATTATCTTGAAAGAAACAGAAATTGGGGGATTTTTTGCAAAACACATAAAGCAAAAGGCAAACACACACACACACACACACCAGAGATTGTGCATAATATCAGAGAGAGATGTATACAGTAGACACATGCTGCTAAACAGCTGTCCAAGCACACTGTCAGGATAAAGAAATCTAAATGACGTCCTGCACCGCTTGCCTCCAGGATTCTGCTGACGATGCAGCACTGCTGACGGGTAATCATATCCCAGAGCACCTAAGGGCACATAGCAGCACGCTAACACGCTAATACTTTTCTGTAATATAGACTGTCAACTGAGTGATTACATTACATGATGACTTTGACAGCACCTCCCCTGTTTAAGCACACAGTTAAATGGATATTGTCAACATGAAGCAGTAATCAAATTGTATCTCCTATTTATCTTTAACTTATTATGTTTGGCATCTTTGGTACTAAATGCTCATTACTGTGATGCTGCACTACACCTTTACATATCATTTATCAGTAAACAGTGTGTCCTGTTGCACAACATCCTTGAGTCTCTGTACAAACCTAAATCCTAACTTTAAGAGCTAATATTGCAGTACATTCACTGGATAAAGTGATAGTCAAAGGACTGCAAAAGATTTCAGACCATTACTTCATCAGATAAATGGACAATCCATAAAATAATTTGATGGATTGGAAAAATGACCGGTTGGTGGTAGATGGACAGACCTGGACTTATTTTTGAGACAAGCAAGTCCATATGCTATACAATATTCATAGAATGACAGCAGTAAGAGAGAATGGCACTGGTTTTAGCTCCAGCCTTGGCAGACACACCACAGAGGCGATCATTAATCATTTACAACTCCCTAACTCCACACTTTGCATTAGGGACTTGGTGTACAGGAAGTGCATATGACTTTAAACTGTGTCTATATGTGTGTGTTTGTGTTTGACTGCTCCAAAAACACCCTGCCACAACTCTGTAATATACACAAAAAGCTGCAAGCATACACACGAGTACAAAAAGTTACAAGCGCTTGGGGTTTTTCCTCATACACACATAAACAACACTGAGTTTATGAACAAAACTGCTGACATTGGGATGAACAAACACTAGTGTTCATCAGTGCAAAGTGTGTGCTGTTTTCAGAAGAAGAGAAAGGTGGCTGACTGGGATTGTTACAGAGAGAAACATAAAAGAGATGTAAATGATCAAGGTTAGACATGACAGCAAATGCCACAGAGAAAGTCAGAAACATCAGAAGAGTAAAGATAGAGAATCACTAAAAATGAGTGAGTGAGAGGGAGGAGAGAGACAAACAGATGGAGACAGAAACCGACATTTGACATTTAAGACTTCTTTAATGAGTCACTGAAGCTTCGTGTAACATGACAGACAGGAGAGGGGAGTAAAAATAACCAAAAACATCAAGCAAAAAACACACCAACAGTTTGTAAATATAAAGGCAACACATGGTGTGGCCCTGCGCAAAAAACAGCATTACCCATATACAGTACCAGACATTGTCAAGAGTCAAACAGAAAAAGAGAGAAGAGACAGAAACAGAAAACGACAGAGACACATCCAGAGGACACAGCAGAGACACAACACAGGTTGAACACATTGTGACCAGCTAGCCTGGCCGGCAAAGACAGATGCCCAGAAATAGCGGCAGCCTCCGCCTCGGGTGTGCCCGGCCCTGCCTACTGTGACATTACCTGCCTACCACCACATAATCATGATGAATCGCTCTGGGCTGGCCGCCGACCGCTCACATCACCAAACAATGAGTGGCAATGGCAAACACCAGCACACCACGCATTTTCTCTCCCTCTCTTTATCTTCCCTCCTTTTCTGTCATGGTCTTCTCATTTTTTTCATTTTTTTCCTTATGTCTGCCTCTCTCTTTCTCACCAACATCTCGCTTGTCTGCTGTCCTTGTCTCCTGTACCCTCTCCACATTGTCTTTTTTTTCTTTCTGGCCCTCCTCTTCTTGCCTGGTCTGACTCTCTTCTCTCTTTTGTGTTTTCTCTGATGCACCTCTGTCCTCAATCTTTTCTTTCAGATTCAAGGAGGGCAGGCACTAAAGAAAGAAAGATAGCGGTTAGATTAATAGAAGGACACTGTAGATGACTTTTATGTGCACCGGACAAACAGGATAATTATATTTTACTTGATGATATTCAACAATTTCAGCAAGTAAATTGTGTGTTTATTATCAGCATGTTCTAAAAGAATTAAATGGAAAATGCCTATGTTCAGAGAGTGGTAATTAAGATGCAAGTAAACATTTCAGACCTCAGTGAACTGTACTTCTGGGGCAAGAAAGACATTTACGTGAAATTTCAGCAAATATATCCCTCATGGCTTTTTCCAACATTGTTTCCCAGCATAATAACTGGGTGGTGCAGTTGCTACGGGAAAGGGGGGTTGGGGTGGGTGGGTGGGGGTGGGGGGGGGTTTTATTGTTACACTTCCACAATATCATAAGTTGGAAGACTGGTGAAGGCATTTTTTGAATTTAATACCAAGCTGAGCCATATTATTTCAAGCAGCACTCAGTTTGTTTTAATATACCACAGGGATCAGGGTGGGAGAGAAAACATTGTTTATCATTACTTTTCTTCTAAAATCACTATCTGACATTGGGAATGAATCACATTTTCTGCAATAACAAAGAGGGTAGCATCACCGTTTTATATTTTTTCAAATCACACCACGGGTACAAAATTGTTCTCATTTCTAAAATACAGTCGGAATAACGCAGAACTAAATAGAACAGAGTCTGTTAATCTGATGATACCAGTCAAAAGAAAGCCTGTAAGAGCTGGTAAAATCCAAGATGGTGAATTTCTGTCACGACTTCCCAAGCAATTACCAGTATTTCCCTTCACTTTGCCCCTCTAGGCTACTGTCTAAATAAAGAAATAAGGCTTGAGAGGTAAACACTGTAGCTCTTTAATATTGTATGACGTTTCAGCCTTGTTGCTAGTGATGCGAGTAGTCCTATACTACAGTATCAGTCATCCAAGTGGGTATAAGAATGGAAGAGAGACAAAAGTCGTGGGGTTAACAAGATGAGTAAGTTGCCCATCCTCTCCCTGATTTGTCTCATCCGCAAGCATCTGTCTGATCCTTTGTGGAGCTGCCATCTTGGAGAGCTTCACCCACGGCTGATCCCTATTACTGGGGAGGACAGCAGCCTTATTACAGCGGCTGAGGAAATGCTAAGTGAATGTGTATGGGTGTGTATGTGTGTGTACGTTTAATTGTGTATGAGGGACAGAGGGAAGAAGTCAGTGCGAGGGCCATAGGGGGAAAAGGGCAGCTGTGGGAGAGGAGGCAGAAAGGAGAGAAACACAGAGAAACCCGACTAGTATACAGTAGAGGCAAACAGCCATTACTGTACATTGCTAACTCTCAGGCTGCCATATCTGCTAACAGGAACGCTTTTCCTACTGATGACAACTCAGAACCATTTTCTGGCCAATTACTTTAAATAAAGTATAATGGATGAGTGGTCACACATGGGGGAGAGGAGAGGAGGGGTGGAGAGAGGATTTATGATGTGTTTTAATGCTCATATGTCCCAAACCAATACATCAGCAGTGTGATCAGTGCTCTCTTATTCACTTCCACACACTTTGATTCCTGTTATTTCATCTGTGACCCTTTCCGCCCCTCTCTCCCTTCACACTAGGGCCTCTGGGAAATACCTCCTTAATGGCTCCTCTGGATTTGCTTTATAAAAACACTCTTCTTCTTCTACACACACTTCTCTCACTAAATATTTATCTACTGTGACATGTAATAAAGTTTAATCATGAGTTCCAAACAGCAACAATGCCAGGTTTAAATGTAAATGACAACTGATATTCAGCACAATGTAGCAGTGTAACATAAATGCCACATTTATCTTTGTAATGATCTCCAATTCATATGTACAACATATTTCTGTAAAATAGTCGACGTTGCCAGCAGATGACATAAATAGTAAAATTAAAGTTGTAAAATTTTTATTGCATGTAGAGTTGAATTTACTCATCCAATAATCTGTGAGAGAAAAAGCACACTTGTGACTGTGTTGTTCTGTTGAACAGTTTATTATTTAGTCTCAACAGGATATTAAGAGTAGGTTGCCAAAGCAAGGGCACTATTCTCTTGAAAGTTTCAATTGTTCCATCTTCTTGTTTTTAACTATCCAGTCATTTCTGCACACCGCCCTGATGTGCCAGTACGGTGGCACTGTCATTTCAACTCAAAACAATAAAGTTATTGTCTCCTTGTGAAGAAAATTGACAATGATTACAGAGGAAAGGTGCCACCAAGATATGGGGGTGAGCAATTCAGACAAAAAGCCTTGGCATTTTAATAATAATTCAACAGTTCAGTCGTGGGTTAATTGTGACAGGTAGACTGAAGAGGATGTTCTTACTTTAGATATGTCTTCTTGCCAGGCCTTTTTTTTTGAAAGACAGTCATTTCTTTTATCTGACTGCCTTTGTCTCTCAAACACAATACAGAAAAGTACACAGAGGAGTCATTTTGCTGTCTTGCAAAAACATAATACAAATACATTTGTCTGTTGCCTCTGTGTCATCAGACAGAACAGACTGTTTGAGAGAGACACACAGCGATACCATGAAAATTCAAGTTCTTTATTTACTCTTTTCAACAAAGCTATTCAGACACTAATGCATGAAAAAATATGGTAATTATTCAGCTTCACTGAATTCACCCTCAACAGAAACCAAAAAGCAAAAAACAGAAACAGAAACGTGCAAAAAATTAAGATTCACACAAACAAATAATGCAGAGGCATTAAGAGAGTCTGTGACAGCTAGCCATCATCCAGCACAGACTAACACCTTATACAGGCAATAACAAGTCCTCAGAAAAAATCATCACAGTTGAGCCATGTGAAGCAACATCAAACAGGAAATACTGCCTCATGATATGCCTCCACCAACCAGTCACGTTGCAGATAACATCCATGTCTGTCCTGACTCATATAGTAAAGACTTAGAGAGAATTTAATAAAAAGGTATTAAGTGTATTTTCCTTGTATGTGGTCACATGCTTGGCCAATGACAATGATTACAGTGATAATGATTCTGATAAAACACAAAGTTTTAGCAATGACAGTAGAAGATGCTTCAGATATGGATGCTGCTGCAAAGGACACATACTAAAATGCTTCACACACATCTTCAACTACACAGAAGATCTGTACAATCACCACAGTTTCAAGGCAAGACATCCTAGATTAGTGTCACCAATTCAGTATGCAGCCAAATGTGAAATATGGTCACAATCTCTCCTTGTGTCGCTCTGATATGGTGTTAAATAACAGCCAGAAACTGTTTTTGCAGAACTTCATGATGTCACAGTGAAGTTGACCTTGGACCTTTTGGATATAAAAATGTCATCACTTCATCATTTTATCCTGTTAGACATTTGTGTGAAACGTTGTCAAAATTAATTCTTGCTGTATGGCCAAAAACTTAACAGTCACAGTAACCTGATCTTTGTCCACCAAAATCTAATCAGCTCATCATTGATTCTAAGTGGACATTTGGGCCCGATGTATTAACATTTCCTCAAGGTATTCCTGAGATATCACACTCAGGAGAATGGGACAGACGTGAGGTCACTGTAACCTTGACCTTGACCTTTGACCACCAACATCTAATCAGTACATCCTTGATTCCAAGTGGACATTTGTGCCAAATTTAAAGAAATTCTCTCCAGGTGTTCATGATAATGGGACAGACAGACAGAACACCAAAAAATATGATTTTATGCTTTCGCCAGTGCGAAAGCATAAAATCATGACTGTCAGTGTAAGGACCCCACTTATTGTCATTATCAAAGCTTCAGCTAAGTAAATATTCATAAAAATACCACCTCACCATAAGCACATACATACTGCACACCCTTGCAATATAAAACAGTATTAACACTATGTTGTATCAGCTTTAAATAACACCCTGTTCTCAATCTCTCATCATCTTCTGTTGTACAAGCGCGTATGGGATTTTGTACATTAAAATGCACAAAGACCCAGCTGCGTTCTTGCTGATTAAAGGGATGTTTTATTTTGCGCCTGGGATGACAAATGTCAATCGATTATCAATAATGAGCTTAAAAAACCTGGGTAAGCACCATTATCAGTGCAAAAACAATGCTGAACCTGCAGAAAGATTAATAGGATTTTTTGCTGACAGAGAAGAGAGTTGTAATAGCAAAAGCTGTGGACCATGAATAAAATAAACAGAAAATGTCATTACACCAGAGTAAGTAAAAATTAAAACTCATCTGTTGTGACATGGACTTGATGGGAAATTCTGCTATGCTGACACAAGAGTGGTGGGTGGTAAAAATGTTGTTCATTCCTTTGGGACAAAGATAGAAAAAGAGTTAGAGAGAGGGAGAGAAAAAGCAGAGTGTGCGTGTGTGTGTGTGTGTGTGTGTGTATCAGGTATTCCTCATGTTGTGGGGACATAAATCTGTTTACAGAGTCATGTTGTGGGGACAAGCCTCCCTTATGGGAACAAAAAGCAAGTCCCCTTAATCATTAATTTTAGTGTGAAGACTTGGTTTAAAGTTGAGGTTAGTTTAGGGTTATGTTAAGGTTACAATAAGGTTTAGGCAAGTAGTGGTTACGAAGTGATGGAAATACGACTTTGCACGTGCGCGTGTGTTTGTGTGTGTGTCACAGAGAATTAAATAGTTAAACAGCTTGGTGGAGCACAAACAGCAAGATGAACTCTGTAGCAGATTATAGAGAAGGTTTTGACTTCGAGGCAAACAGACAATACATCAAAAACACCACAAATGGGAAAAAAAATGTAAGCAAAGTAGGGTAGCAATTTACAAATCAGAAATTGAGGCTCTGTACTCTCCTGACACGTCCAAATTCATGGATTAGAGGAAGCATGCAGCAGATGACTCACAATCACACAATGTATTTATCTTTCATTGGAATGCAGTTTAATTGGACTCATACGACCTATGCCCACACTTCATCTTAAATATAGACACACATACACAACACGGAGGAAATTAGGCTTTGAAAGTATAAAAAGGGGTTACTACAAATGAGGTCATCAAGTCCCTGGACAACACTTCCTGTTACAGTAATCGTTGACTTGGAAAATTCAATATTTGTGCAGGTGCTGCTGAACCATAGCAAGGTTGTATATGGGGAGGGACACTCATTTAAGGGCTGACAGACACTACGTTCAGATTTGTGGATTTGCTGTATATTGAGAATTCAGCAACAGCCAGATGAAAAAAAAGCTAAAAATGTTTTTTACTGAACTACAAAGACTTTTATGTGGCATTATTGTATGTATTGTATTTGGTGCCAAAAGAGCATAATAACTTCTCCCCTTTGCTCATTATACAATGAAAAACTGAAAAGCAGGACAGCATAAAAAAAGGATGTTTAGAGCCCACAGTGAAAAAGACAGAAGAAAAAGAACGTGGGTTTTGTCCAGAAATATACTTGGGGGGAAAAAAGAGAAAAAAAGACCCATGATTATAGATAGAAGAGAAAATAAACCAGTTTCTCTTATTCCCACTGGTCTCTGGGAATCATTTTTAATTAAACAACAAACATCTCCACACAAAAATATTTCAAAAGAAGTATTGCCCATTTCTCATTATGGTGTATGATAACTTCTTTCATAACATATAAACTTTTCCCAGCTCAGTGTGGATCCATTAAGTATGTCAAGCACATGTTTCTGTGCCTGATAAGACTTTAATAAATGAAAAAGTATTTCATTAAAGAGTTCATCATTTTTCAGAAGGAAATTCAATTAGGAAATTAGGAAAACAGAATTAAATTTAACTTCTGCCTAGGTTGTTTTGACTAGAAGGTATATACAACTTTCATGTTCTGTTCTTAGGTAAACAAACAAATCTTCCTTTAATTCGCATTCATTTCTTTACATGCAACATAATATCACATTACAAATGTAATCCACACCCAAGAAGCATGGAGCATCCATTTTTTTCAAATGTCTCAGGTAAGGCACAGTGGTACATTATAAGTTGTTAAAAAAAATCCATTATACACAAACAAACAACTGTTTTGGATTCAGTAATGTCACCTCAAAACAGTTATACTTCCTAAATACATCATTTAAATGATTTGCAAATGCACCACTGCAACACAAGAGAGAGAAAGACTGTTAAAGGGACGTGAGACGACAGAAAGCAGACAAGGACAAGACAATCAGACTAGAAGGGCACTGACAGAGGTGAAGACCCCCTTTCTGTAGTGAGCTGAGGCTAAGGAGTGGCAGTTTCACAAAGGAAAGAGGAGGGAAAAATGAAAGGGAACTGAGAAGAGAAACAGGGATATTTGCACTGACACACATCCAAATGTCATATTTAATGTACTGGTGCCATGAGGGGAGGAAAACAGCGACAATAACACAGACACATACATGTTGGTTCCTCATAGAGGAAGAAACAGGACGATTGAGAGAGACAGAGATAAGTCTTTTGACTGCTGACTCATGAAAATTAAAACCGTTCTTCTTGAGAACATTCTTTTTCCCACCCATGCTGTGATCCTTTTCTTCCTAAACAGTGATTGTAGCTGCAGGTAGACCAGGTGCATGAGTCTGTGCATGCATGCGGACGTGACTGAAGGTATGAAAAATACTATGCGAGGTGTGCCTTTCTTGTCTGTTTTTCACAAAAACACACACACATATTTGTGTTCAGTCTCTTCTAAAATGTACTCTTTTGTTGTTTTAAAAGTGATTTGTTTGTCAGTCACACACTGGGTTGCCTTGTAGGCAAAGCATTAGAAAACATTTAAAAGAATTTCCTTTGGCGTGACTTTGCCACACCACCTGTTATGTTGCACTACGTAGTTTGACTTTGTAGCCCACCTCTCCAATTCACCCAAACCTGGGGTTGTAAAACATCTCCAGAATAATACCTCACAATGTAAAATACATGAGTGTTTCATGGTTTCTACTTCAGGGAATCAGAAGCAATAAAAAAAATCAAATACAAAGCCATTTAAAAGAGTACAGTGAAGCTTTGGACTGACTATACAAGAGACCCACACAGGACAACTTGAAAGGAAGATGAAGGAGATGACTCAATCGAGTTCTGGGTAGCATGAAAAGAGCTTTGTGTGTATCAGTGGGTGTGTGCATGAGTGTGTATCAGTGTGTATTTTGTTATGATATTTTTGGTTGGAAATGAATACACATTTAACACATTTCATTATGTGTACAAACACACAGCGGGCTAATAAGTTTGTATTGGAATTATAATTAAAACACTGCGCAGTGGTGCATGTCTTCATAACTTGAGGCTTTATCATGAGTCACAACATGCCGCCGTCTATTGTTTAATAAAGGATTGCTGGGCCTGTGTACATAGAGAAAACAGATAACACTTCAATGACACCAGCTCACGGGACAGCTGAAACACAGCTCCTCTGTTCCGTCTGTACATCACTGTTGAACATTGCTCTACTCAGCAAAACTGATCGAGGACAAGCCATTTTTAAAATTGGTACAGTTTTGCATGCTTTTATGAAGACATAGAAGTTCAGAAGCACTCAACTTCCTTCTAGTTCGCCCTTGCAGCCAGAACATATACTATTTTTCCATTATTTAAAATGTCCAACAGAATTGGAAAAAAAAGATATTACTTTAAGAGATATAACAATTCAAATCTTACCAAAGGCTAGCGCCTTGATGTATTTATCATCAGAATCCATAACTTGTATATTGTGTAAGGTCACAAATACAAAACTCAAGGCTCGGGAATCATACATACATTAATTTTGACACACTGAAATACCACAAGATTGTATTGATAATATGTAACACAAATTCTATGCCTAAATAGACTTATGCTGTAAAATACATGTTAGAGCTGCCCCGAGTCTATCCTAGGGATCAGTATCAGGGCTGATCTGAGCATATTTTAATAGATTGGTATCGACTAAACAAATCTGATCAAATTCTGTATGCTGCTGTGTTTCATTCACCTCAGCATGCGAGTGTTGCACCACTGCTCTCCTTTAGAACAGCAGGTCTACACACCTCGAGTATTCTGAGAGTGAAAATAAGAGCATGTGAAAAATTATTTGGCCACCCGAGTGCGAGTTCTGACACTGACACTTTATTAATAAAGCAACAATTTACAAAACATTCATGTTGCAGCCTCTCATTTTTAGCCAGTGCTTACTGGCAATGTCGCTGGTTAAAGTGACAAACATCACAGGTGGCAGGTCATATAAGCTATCTTTGATTAACAGAAATTCTGTGAGTAACTTGATGACAGGCAAAATTAGTCTGCTGTCTAGCTTGTGAGCTCTCTCTGGTGTCTGTTCTAGGCCAAAAACTCCACTCCACTCAAACAGAGAGATAAAACGATCGAGCTGTCACATCAGTTTCAGGAGTGGCATTCTATTAATTAAACTTTCATCCATACCATGTCAATAATTCAAGCTTAAAAACAAAATAAAACCTAATAAAACCAGGATATCCAATATTTGGACCATGATCCCTTCATTGTACTTCAAGTTTGTTTGAGGGACGCACACCTAACGGGAAACACAATCTGACCAAATGATTTGTGTCACAGGATTCATAGTTTTTTTCAAAGTTGTCTGGACAAACCTCTAATGTCCACTCAATATGGCTCTTTTGCACTGTAGCCAGCATACCAGTGTCCACCAAATGTGGTGTCTCAGTCATGGCTCACACGCAGTTCGTCTCTCAGCTGTGCTATCTTTTTGTAGGAACAGCTCGCGTCTCTGAAGAATAAATTCACTTTTGAATGTTTATTATACTATTAATTGACAATTGAGATTAAATAAAGATTTTGAAAGGTTGCACTATAGCACCAGCATCTCAGACCAAAACAAATGTACATATTGTTTACTCAGTAAAGTTGGAGGGGGAAAAATAAAGCAGCTCCTAAACTGACAGCTCACAAAACTCAGATCAAACTGTCAAACTAAGCAACACTGCTGATAGGTATTGTTACTGCGTAGTCAATTTCTTGTCTCAAATGTTTTCAGAAACATATTTAAGTGTCCTGTTAAGTTATATGTAATATGATAATGTTTGTGACCCGGAGGGGCTCACATGCATTAACATGCACACACCACCCCATTGCTTATCAAAACAAAGAACAGAGAACACACACAGAACTCCACTATATCTTTAGATAGCTAATACTTGTTTGCTGACACCTAGTGGGGCTGAATGTCATATTGCACCTTTAACAACACATCTCATTTGTTACTGGCTTTATATATAGAGAGAAACTAAGTTTTGCTACAAAGAGCCAAAGTGAATACAGAACTTCTGGGTCTGTTTGCATTGACTTTATATGTAATTACGCTGCATCTAAAATTTGCTTCAGTTTCTGTCTGAACACACTGTAGTAACACAAATTAATTATTATTATTATTAATAATAATACAGCCTTGGGAAATAGCCTTTCTCAACATTTTGTTGTGTTGTTCAATCAATAGACAAGGAGGGAAATAAAAAAAAAGAAAGATCTAATATCTTTGTTTATTCAATATATTTGTTTAAGAAGCCTATAACAAACTGTATTTCCTAACACCCTAGATAATCACAGGATAAACATCTCCAGATTGACAAAAGAGGCAAGCCTGTTGTTGAGGCAAGGGGCCGCAGTTTGTTCCGACATGCTCAGACAAGAAGAAGAGGTTCGGTCTTTGAAGAAGACTCTCTGTCTCTCCTCTACTGCACCATCTCAGTCGTTCACTGACAACCAGCCACCTGGCGAAACTTCAAGGGAAAATATGTGTCTTTATTAAGAAATAAAAAAGTGTTTACTCAGATAGTTTTGAAGTAAAGCAATGTCAAAGGGTGTGCATGTTTGTGTGCATGCATTAGTAAAAGAACAGGGAAGAGTGTGTGAGGATATCTCTCAGAAGTCAGCACTGCATGTAATGTTTATCCACCACATATTGAGCAGTGCAGACCAGAGAGCCCCAATGGGGCCGTTGGACCAGCTGGTGTAATACTGGCATACACAAAGCCCCAAACACAAACACCTCTTTCTCTCTCTCTCTCACACACACACACACACACACACACACACACACACACAAACACACTTCAGCACACATACATCATCCTATGGCAGCCCTTCCATTACACTTCTCTCCTCCACCTTACGCCTCATCAGACATATTATAATTAGCCATACTGAGTAATTAACATCCAAATTAGGACATTCATTTGCATATATGCCCTCATTTGCATATACTTCCAGCAACACACAAACCTGACATTCCTCCACACATTTATAAATGCCAGTACAAAACACAAGGGTACTCAGTCTTTTTTTAACACAATTGTCTGCCATCACAATGTATGCACACACCTTTTCACACACAAAAACACACACATATTATCTCCTTTGAAAGCCATCAGAAAGCACAAACAGGACAGTGAAGGACAGACAAGGGTTGGGGTGCAGAGAAGTGGATTAAAGGTAAAGCAGGGTTAAAAGAAAGAGAAAATATGGACAGGCTAGCAAAGAAGGACTGAAGAGGGGATGGTAATATAGGTACCAGAGATATATTGTGAATGTGACACTCTCAAGATGAGAAAAGGCTAAGTAAGACAGAAAGAAGAGAGCCTCACCATTTATACATTGCACTTAAACCCATAAAACTTTGGAATTGAATCTCTGGCTGTGCAAAGAGAGAGAGAGCAGCAAGTCTGGAAATCAGAACGGAGGCTGTTCAAGCTTGGAGAAAGAATTGTGAAGAAGGAGAATGACGAAACACTTCTCTCTCTCTCTGACATTTGCCCTCTGAATGGCATCAGCTCAACGGAGCGCAGCAGCAAAGAGTGATGCAGAGTCAAAGGAAGAGACACAGACAGACAGGGAGAAAAACAAGTGAGAAGGCAAAAGAATGAAAGACAATAGAAAGGGCATGACAGTAAAGACGAAAAGAGCGTCAGGACAGGCAGAGCAGTTTCCACCAGACATTATTTCACCAATCATTATACAGAAGAGGAAAACCTGAGTTATGCTTCTGCGTTCCACATCGCTTTCGCGATTTATGTTCTGGCGAGGATAATGCAGCTAGACGGCTCTGTTGAAAAGACACCCATAAATCTGATCTTGTTTTCGATTTTTCCCCCCCCCCCTTTCATTCTCTTTCTGCGTCCCTCAAATCCTCTCAGCCTGTATTCTTTGGCATTCATCTGCTCTGGTCTATTTCCCGTCTTCTTATGTGAAGGTAGTCGGCAGCAAGCCTTTGTCTCATGTATATACTGTATTCTGCTGAGCTTGTAGAGCTTGTAAATACATCTACACACACAAAAACTTTCTTCATGTGTCTCTCTTATTCAGCATGCCAGTACACAAAGGCCTTGATCTATTCCTCTTAAAATGTTAAGAGGAGAGGGCTAGAGGTGGGAAAAACAAACAAACAAAAAAATAACAACAATAAACAACTCTCAGACGGATTGAGATGCAGATGTGGGCAATTCTGCTTCAATTCACAAATGACAAGAATCAATGTTTCTAAATGTTAGTTAATAATGTGACGTGGATGAAAAAGACAGAACTTAACTATGAGGGCAGTGCAGGAGCAGTTTACGGCATGCACACACTAGTGTTATCTTGTAGTTCATCTTCACAAAAGGCAGCAGTTGCAAGCAAGTCTGTATTTAATGATTAAGTATATTGTGAATACACGCAATACAATTTCTACGCCGTCACTCTAATGTTAGGGCAGCAGAGCAGCAAACATCAGCAGGTAACAAACAAGAGCAGCTGACCATCACACACTGCAGCAATAAACAACTAAAACCAACTCTGAGGTGAAGAAAAAAACTCAGTGCTCTGTCTGTTTCACCACAAAAACTCTGCATCCACTGTGTGGTGGACAGCAATGTCTTTCCTGGAGCTAACGGTGCAGCAGAGACACTATTCTCCACTGCTGGAGACATGACATTAATAACAACACAGTGGAGCACTCCTGCTCATTTTGTTATTCTCATACACACAGTATTAATGCAGCTATCTATTTTAAAATAAAAAGGCTGCAGACCGTTTAGCTTAATTGCCAATTATGTTTCATATTGCATTTCAGTGGACTAAGGACACCAAGTAATGGTTTGGCACACAGTATACTGGAGCAAGAGACTAAAAATAGTGCCTCTTTCCTATTCACTAAATCGAGAACTGATTTTGAATTAAGAATCAATTGTGAATCGACTTGGACACCAAAAGCCTGAATTGAATCAAATTATGAGATTCCCAAAGACTCCCACCCCTGGAAATGGCTTTACTAACTAAACAATGCCAAGAAAAGTCAAAGCCAATCCAGTGATTTCATAACATGCTGAATTATCTGATATTTGGCCTCAAAACCAGATTAAGTATCAGTGCACTGCATAGCCAGTGATATGTGGATACATGCTTGCAATCACAGCTGAGTTCACACATCACATTCACCTTAGAAAATTGAATGGGTCATTTTAGGCTCTATAGAAAACAGGCTCTCCTCTAAACTCAATCAAAACCTAGTTAGCCGTCATTCTGGCTCACAGCCATATTGAGGTCTGTTATAAACAGGGAAAATAATGATAATATTTGGCTGAGAGCAGACAGCCAGTCAGCCCCATGCTCTCACTCCAGAGACCCAATTAATACCACTGTAAACCGCCGCTGCCCTTCTCAGACAACACCAGTCGGCAGTGTGTATGTGAGAGACAGAGAGAGAGAAAGAGAGGAAGATGTGAGAGAGAGTATCACAGGGTGAAGATGTGATTGAATATAACGCCCTGACCATTGCTGCCCTTCTCTAGCACTAATCGATGATTGTAGACAGAAATCATCTTTAGATCACTGGCCAACCAGCCCATCATGACCAGCAACGTAACCACTGAAATCCTGAATAAATGTTGTGTTTATGGTGTTTAGCTTTTGAAGGGAAACTGGGGCATGAGGTTGCATCCTCGACATAACATTATGAGGACAGGAGTTTCGGAGTAACGTTTCAGCCTTACATTGATATTTAGCTACTATCTGATGTCCTTGTGGTATAAATAGTGGGAAACTGGTGTGAGTTATGTCTATTTGATATTTAACCCACTAGTCAATTCATCAATTGGTCCACTGGAATTAATCAGAGTAAATCTGCAGGTATTTTGATAACTTATTAATCATTAAAGTATTGTTTCCCTGGAAAACATACCAAACATTAAAGCCTCTCAATTGTGAGTATTTGCTGCTCTTTTTGCTTATGTAATAGTAAATTGAGTATCTCTAGAGTGTTATTTGGGCAAAACAAGATATTTCAAACGTTACCTTCAGACTTAGGAGATTGAGAAGGGCATTTCTACTAATAGGCTATTTTCTTATATTTAATACTGGAGGAATTGATTGAGAAAATAATCGATGGTGGAAAATAACAATTAGTTGCAGCCTAGTGTCGATACTGACGGTTATGTATCCCCCTAACATGTCACTGTTAAGCGATACCTAACAAAGCTGTAACTTTCCACCTGGCTAATTGCACACCTGTCCCGTTAATTGCCCCAGTGTCAACCGTTACACACGAACCTCGACCAACAATTACCACAGCGGGCCGGGGGAACACACGTGAGGTTAACACATATTCAGCACAACTTTACTAAAAACGGACAAAACCAACGTAAAAATACCCGAAATACCTACGAAGTTGTTAGACGGACCGTTGCTGCCAACTTGAGCAACTCAAGGGCAAAAAGAAGCAGCAACATTTTGAAACCAACTTGATTTTTTTTTTGGCTCCCATCTCTTTCTTTTTCGTTTTCCTACCTTTTCCGCTGAGAGCGCAGGAGTGGCCCCAGAAAAGCCCAGAAAACAGCAAAAAAGGGACCCCGAGTGCCTGCATGGTTATCGAGCTGTGTGCTGGGTGATGTCTCCCCCGTCCTCTCCTCCTCTGAAAACCTGGATCACCTCCTTAGCGCGAGGGTGTTTCTCCACGAGCCCAGGTTGAGAGACCTTCACGGGATGCTGGAAACGGAGAGAGAGAGCGCGCGCGTCAGTGCAGAAGCGTCAATGAGATGGAGTTTCCTGTTATTTGTCTTCAAGATAAAACTGTCTCTTGTTATTGTTATATCATGTCAAATAAGAGTACCAAAACATGGCTACTGTTATATCAGATGGTCATGTTGACTGTATTGTCACATTTGAATGATTATGGATGCACGGAAAAATGTATTTAGATAGACTACTACTAATATTTCACCTTTTATGTTGAAGAAAATAGCTTATATTCCGGTCTCAGTATGGCTTAACTGGCCTAACTTGACTATTAATGAAGCAGCTCCCCTCAGATCAGTAAAGAGAAGGCGCAAGTGGTAAAACATGAATGCAAGTAGGGGATCCACACTGGGATGAGTGTGAATGTGTTGAGTTTAGTGTTAAGAAAGGGGGAGAGTTTGACTTTGACACCCCAGGAGAGAGCTGCTGTAGCTCATGGAGAATTTGCTTCCAGTAATTGCACTCCTCTAAAGGAATACAGCTACAGTTATTCATTCAGTTAAATAAACCCCAAGCTATCAGGCATCAGAAGCTTACCACATTTACCCAAAGTGAAGAAGTGAGTGATTTATGGTAGCTGAAGGGGTCATACAGGGAAATGTAATTCCTCTGCGATTCATGTTTTTCAACACATGAAACAGCTTGTAAATCAGTGTTTCCCAACTCTTCTGGCTTGTCACCCCTTAAAGCAAAGCAACTACTTGGGAAAAGTTAAAGTAAAAAGTTTTGTTTTTTTCTCCATCTACTCAAATTTTTTAGAGACGGAAAGAGGTAAAATGATCCAGTAATTAATAAAAAAAAAAGGTGCCACACCTGAATACCTAAATGGCTATTTTGATATTCAGATTACTCTGTAACCCATGTGCATCCTAAGTCAATTCATGTAGCTGTTATCCTCCAGTTAGTTAGTTAGTTAGTTGCCTGTGTTAGCTCTACATTTTGGAAATGTTAAAAAAAAAAAATGTAAAAGCTGTCACTTTGATTAAGTGAAATGAGAACTGTGGATTTTTGCATTTTCTTTAGTGATGTTCCTTTTCTAATCAAATGAAGCAGCTGCTACAGTATGATGTTTTTCCAGCTGTATCCTCCTAACAAGAACCCAAACAGTGCAGCTATACTCCCCCTCACAGATTTGAGTCTTTCAGTTTTCACCCTGTGGCAGAATCACTGGTTTTCTCTAACGGCCGTATGTTCTTCAATTATTCCCCCTGTTCCCTCGTCTGTTGGGTGTGGGTGTGTGTTCTGGGGATTAGAGAGAGGGGGCAGACCTCAAGTGAGTTAAGAGGATAACAAAGATAGAACACACCCACAGACAAACACATGCAGGACCACATTTAGATGTACATGCAACCACTTACACACACATACTCCCAATTGGCTGTTTCCATGGGTAGTGGTAGCTAAGGGGAAAAGATGCTTTAGGGAGCACTTTGTTGCTCTACTTGTGGCCAAGTCTTCAAGTAAGCAGGGTTAGGGTTACAACAGGGGACAGTAGGTGTATTTCGTGATGGCATTAAGGTATTGCATCCTCACAATGGTTAGAACTTTAATTTTGCCAAGAACTTACATTACAAAACATTGAATATACACATGTTAAACTCTAAGATCTCAGACACTATAGTCAATGTGTGTGAATGTGGAAATGTTTTTTTTTTTTATACCAACAAACAGTGAAACAAGATATTTACCTGAGATACCATCACAATATAATATCTAGATATAGATATATAATGAATCTGAATGCTGTCTTTTTCAAGTTATTCTTTTTCTATCTATCACCGGCAACACTGGTGTGGCATCACAGATTATTGGACCAGACAAATTCATTTCTGCTGGTACGGAGGGCAGTTGTGGATTTTAACTGAGACTGACTGAACAGTCGAATGAATAACGATCTAAGGATTCAACCTAGAAGCATGATGATATTTGTTTGTTTCCTCACACACAAAAAAACAATCTTGTATACATACATCCACACTTCTGTTTACCACAAATATCTTGCTAATTAAATTCACTAATAAACAGCACTGGAAGATATGGCTACTCTATTTTCTAGTGGTACATAATAGTGGTTTCTGAAATGCCAAAATATTTACTTGAACCTTCACATACTCTGAATGTTTTTCTTGTTCGTCTACGACAAAACAGAGATATCGGAAAAGCCATTTGCGGCACAACCATTTTGTAACCAGTTGCCGGTTGCACTACAGACAGTCAATTAGTGTTTGACAAAGCTTCTTCTTTTCATCTGACAAGCAGTTAACAACAATGGAATGAAAGGTTACCAGGAGCATGAAGGTGTTTGATACTGTGCCACTGTAAAGGTCAGTTTATGATAAACTGCTGCTTTTGGCAAGAAAACGTGTTCTGCTGAAATGGATAAAGGACACTCCTCCTACTGCAACAATGTGGAATTGACAGATGGGACTAAAAGCTAAAGTCTTCTAAGATAAAGATATATGGGGTGGGGCTGGACATTTTGGACAGTTTTGTGTTGTGTTTTTGTTTTGTTTGTTGCTGTTATGTTGTCGAGTCTTAATGTATGTTGATACGGGTTCCTTTTGATATTATAAAATGAATAAACTTATCATTAAAAAAAAAAAACAAATAAGAAAGACCAGACAATGAATTATACAATGTGCATCAGTACCTTGGAGAGCTCCATCATTTTGCTCAGAATACTCTTCATCCACCAGGGGTCGCACTTCAGTCGGGATTTTTCTCTGCGGAACCTTCGTGCAGCAGCTCCTCAGATCCAGGGAGGAGAATAAGTGTGACACTTATACCCAAACAGCTACAATGTCAGAAAAGGTAATCAAGTTATTTATCACGCTTATTTTTAGGCATTTTACATGTTTATACGAGCCTTTGAATGTGCTGTTTTTCAGTTTTACAGATTTGTGCGAGTCTGTAAACGTCCCTTTGCGTGTAGTTTGGTCGGACAAGCTAATTGATATTAGCTGCAGACATCTCTGTGTACTGAACGTG
This sequence comes from Scomber scombrus, assembly GCF_963691925.1. NCBI lineage: Eukaryota > Metazoa > Chordata > Actinopteri > Scombriformes > Scombridae > Scomber > Scomber scombrus. The sequence continues at coordinate 11,821,944 of NC_084980.1, forward strand.
GTTGGTGTTTGGTATCCTATCAATTAAATTGCGCTGTTAGCAGATGTGAGAAACATGTCAACTCACTGTCTTATCAGCTTAAGTAATAAAAAGACACACAGAGGCCTCCCACATCCTAAAACAATTATCCAGTGTCTCTCAAACTGGGCATGTGCATTGTCTGTACAGATGCAACAGTACTATGAGATGTTACCTGCATTATGTAGAAAAATAGGTGAAGGATAGAGAACAAAACTGATAGTAACTGTTGGAGGGAAAAGGCTAGATGTTTGTATGTTAATAATACAATTAAGAAGATGAGGAATTTGTTAAAGTTAAATCAGACAGATCCTGGTAACATTAATAAGCCTCCAAGTAGAGTTTTGGTGAGACATCTTATGACTGAAGAATATATATTGAAGTTTGGGATTTTTCAGCACAGTATAAGACAAATAATCTTGTTTAAATGTTCAGTATGTGGACAGTAGTCAATTACTGTGGACGTGGTTATAATATGACAAAAGCTACATTCATTGTTGACATTAGGACTTTATTTGGAGATGTTTTTTATTTAAACACAGAGCTAAACATCCAGTGCTTCATCGCGAAATACATCTCAGTCAGTTGACCTCATAGCGGGCAGCCTTGATGTTTATTGTTTTATCAGTGTGCATTAGTTTGCCGTGTTGTGAGACAAGCTCAAAATGTGTTGGCCTGTTTGTTTTTTTAATACAGTATTATTATTTTTAGCCTGAAACGGTAGTTGAGCAAAAGCACACAAAAGCTGTAGGAAAACTTTGGATTAGTCATACACAAAGCAAACAGTTTAACTAACTAACTGACTAACTATGCTTAAAGTGATACCTGTCAGAGTGGCTGATTGATGCTAACATCTTTCCAATTAATGTGTACCATCAGGATGTGGTGTTTAGTATTAATTTCCCTCTAAGGCAATCTACATGTACACATTAAAATACAATCCTGCTGCAATTGTTCCCTTCCTCCAGTGTCTGACTCCAGCAAAATGCCACCACATTTGTTCTTGCCAGTGTTTCTAGTTACGCTGGGTGTCCCGATGATAAATGGGTAGGAATATATATGCCATGAGTTTGGCTCTCACTCGGGTCAGTGAGAGACAAACCCATAGCTAAAGTTGTGTAAAGTTCTCTTGAGATAAAAACTCCCACCAAAAACTCTGCAAAATGTAACAACACGACTCTAGGTAAATATGAGTAAAAACTGACTTTCAGCTATAGTAATATAAAATTTGTATTCTTTGGATGATCTAAAGAACTCTTCCTTCAGTCCGCAGTCAGCTTTGTGCCCCATTGTCTGACTACCACAAGAAATACACTAAATGACTTCTCCCTGTACTTTTCTCCAAGGTTCTTTGACTGCAGTGCGAAGTTAAACCAGGATGGCCGTCCACCGGGTTCCACTAGTCTTGTTAGCCTGCGGCTCCTTTAATCCTATCACTAACCAGCACATGAGGCTGTTTGAGCTGGCCAGAGACCACATGCACAGCACAGGTCAGATCAAACGTTTTTTTATTTGTTTTAGAGCTAGATTAAATAGAAAAAAGGTAGTAGGCTAAAGATGTCCATTTGCTTTTTAAATGTGTGCTGTTTGTGTGCATTATTTGACTCCACAGAAAGGTAACCATCAGGATCAAAGCAGTTCCTGTAAAAGTTCTTATAAGATAATGTCAAATAAAGCTCCCCTATTTTTATATAGACACTGAATCAAATGCATATGTGTATTTTGAAATATGTGGCTCACTGAAGCTATAGAGAATTATAAGCCAACTTTGGAGCTCTGAAGGCATTTTTAGACTCTTGTAGTCTCTCATTTTATGGGCCATAGTTCACATGTTCTGATCAGCCTGATTTTCAACAACAGCAGGCAACTGTTCTCAGCTATTCAAGCTATTTCCAACCTACTTTACAGTACTTGCCAGGCACCACATGGCTGACAAAGTTAGCAACTACATTAGCTGGTGAAAGAAGTCTAACATTGATGTCAAACTGGAAGAATCTAAATTTCCATTAGAGGTTTCACTGATAGATTCTATTCGCATTGGCAACCATTAATCAGCTATTTTGATTGGCTACCTGCCAGTGAAATTTCACAGTAGAGTCAGCTTTGGGCCTTCCTGCAGTGCTGGAGTGACTTGCTGCCCAGGCGTGCATACCCTAGATTTTGGCCTCATACTCTAAGTTTGGGACTCTCAGCAGTACTGCAACAGCCTCAGTGATATTAACAACCGATTTCCTTTTCTTTTTGTCATTTGTTATTTATATATTTACTTTTATTTATCTATGGTTTTTTTTAATCTTATTTACTTTTTTCTGTGTCTTCTCCATATGAGTTTCACTATGATAATTTGTTACTGTTACTATATTATTGTCTATGTTTTTTGTTTTCATACTAAATTTTAATGTTATTTTTATTTACTTATCTACTGTCACTTCTATCTTTGTTATCTGTACTAATATACAGAAATGCAGCAGTATGTTGTTCTTATTCCTTGTTGACTAGGCCTGCAGGATGGGGTATAAGTAGGGGGGTGAAGGGGTTTCTGGTTTGAGGAGAAACATGGCAAAACTGAATATTCCTTGTGTATGACTTTTCTGTTTGTGTACAACATACCGCTGTATTTTCTTCAATAAAGTATTGTTACAAAAAAAAGTATAACATCCAGTGAGATACATATGTAGATATTGTCTCAGGACAAGACAGAACTCAAAAGAGATTGAATAATACTTAAAGTCCACATGAATACTAGTTTTTTTCTGTCCTTCTGGATGTGAAAAGTACGAATTTTCATGCTAACACATTAGCCATCGCAATTTTATAATATATATCAAGGCTTTGTTCTTCAGCTCAGTCCTTTGCCCCCTGGTGGCAAATAATCAATTAACACAAATCAAAGCACTCTGGTCTATGACTGAGCTGTAGTCACAAACAAGAATAACATAAAAGGAAACATACATTTTCTAGGTATTTTACAAATGTATAGACATGCTAAACTTTACTTTAATGCAGAGACCCACAGTGAACTCTAATGTGCTGCCACACAGTCCCATGTAACAGCCGTGTCAGTGGTCTCCTTATATAAACTCAACCCATTTACCATTTATATCCTAAAGCTGATCAGAATAAATATACCGACCGTGTCACATGGTTTTAATGTGCTATACTGGTCCTGAATCAATGCCTTTATTCTACAATGCTCTATGAGTATATGCACAGTGCAGCACTTAAGTGGGCAGGAACATACATAAGGCTCTTACGGATTCCCTGTTGACCTTTACGTATAAGGTATCAGCTGACTGGTTTGAGGGTAACCGTAGGAAAATACTGTAAGCTGCATACATGAACTGCTTTCATCCAATGTTTGCTGCAGTTGCAAATCAACCTGTTCTGTACCCCTTTAACACTAGAATTAGCACAATGTGCTACTGCATTGGATTGGATTGAACAATTTTAGTTTAAAGATGTTTCTAAAACCTTGAATATTAATTAAACGATAAGCCACAAATTAATTCATTGTTTGATAACTTCTTTTCATTAACAAGTACAAAGAAAACATCAATTGCATGTGCAGTACTTCTCCAATTTGAGAGCTGACAAAGCACTAATGGTATTAACATCAGTATCTCTTCAAGATCACTGTATCTGCTGCTTTATATTCCAATTCTGTATCGGCTGTCATGACCCAGAAAAACTGTATTAATCTCCTCTCCCTTCAGGCCTTTACCAGGTGGTGGGTGGCATTGTGTCTCCAGTGAGTGACGGCTATGGAAAGCAAGGCCTGGTGCTGGCTAAGCACCGAATTGCTATGGCGAAGCTGGCGCTCCAGACCTCCGACTGGGTCACAGTTGACGAATGGGAGAGCCAGCAGCCAGACTGGACGGAGACAGTGGTCACCATGAGGTACAAAACAGCAACAGTTGTTAGACCGTTAAAACTGCTCTGTTCATGAGAGGCTGCTACAGGAAACATGCATCAAAGTATTGGATTAATTTAGTCTCTGCTGTCATCTGTTGTCAACACTATTACACAAGTTGTTTGTAATACCTGCCTTCAGTACTTCCCTCTCCCTCGGTAATTCACAGCACTCCAGTGATTAATCTGAGAGATTTACTCGTCAAATTTCACTGAATAAAGGCTATTGCTATTTACGTCCAGCTACCATGAGATTACATTTTCATGTGTGGCCAGTAAATGGATTTCAGCCTTAATATAAAGTGCAATATACTGTAGAGTGTCAGTCCTTCACTTCTTTTTTTCTGAGCTGACCTATCTTTCCCCTGCCATTTCAATATCAGCTGAAACTTCAATTGCTATATCCCAAACTGTCCCTGTCAACTACTAGAAGATACAATTTTCTTTAAGTCTAAAAACAGGGCCACCACAGTGTAACTCATTTCCTCCTATATGTTTCCTCTCATCTTCTTTATACCCAATAGGATATAAAAACTTTTTTTTCACTACAGCACCAGTACATGTCACTGAGATGTATTCTTCTATGCTGCCCCTGCTAGTCCTGCATCAAGCCAACCTCAACTGTTTATGTAACACAGTGTTGCCATGTTACCTGAACCTAAAATTACGAGGTAGTCGTCTTTTTGGGGGTTCCAGACTTGACTGGACTGATGTCAGGCTCTGGGTTTTTCATGGGGTGAAATTGGGGCCACGGGCTGCTTAATTCACTGGCCGAGTGGGAATGGTGTAGTTGTAAAAGGCTGCCCGGGACATAAATATGGGTGACGAGAGGCAGGCAGAGGAGCTGTGATGTGAATGTGAAAGAATATCTGAGTATTATTGCAACTAGTTTACTGTACAGAAATATGCTTTTTGTGCACCCCACACTACATGTTGTGAAACAATAAGCTATAAATGCTTCAAGATTTGGGAATATTTTAAAAGGATCTCTCCTACTTGCATCATTCTTCCACTTTATTCACTCTCCTTCTTCTCTGATCCCCATTTTCACATAAATTCCCGTATGAGTGCCCCCCCCCCAGCTGGTGGTCTCTAAGCCACCTTTGTGCAACATTAATACTGATCAAGGCATGAAGTGGCCTGTTGTCCCTGAGCCGGCCACGTCACACATCATCTTACACCACAATAAACACACACACACACACACACACACACACACACACACACACACACACAGATCTAATACGTCACCAATAAGAGGCTTTACTTCATAAAAATCGAGGTTTTTCTAATATCCTCTGTGACTAATGCTTTCTTCTCTATCTTTCTGTCTAATTTAGTTCAGTTTGATGAGGATTTATTGGCATAAGGTTTTGATCAAAAAAGTTTTAGTAGAAGTGAAAGAGTAAATGAGTACTTAAAAAGTAGTAATACACAGTAAATGCAGTAAAACAACCAGCTTCTGATAACTAATGAAGATAAAGTAAGAAATACTCCTGGTCAGAATAAGCAAGGATATTTTAGTTTTTATATCAGTACCATATATAACATTTAAAGGATTAAATTCTCTCTCTTCTCTCACACCTTTGGTATTTGGGCAGGTATCATTACGGCCGTATCTTAAAGGAATATGAGCAGAGCAAGGGAACGCACAACCACTCCAATGGAAACTCCACTCCTCTCTCAAGTAAGAACCTTTTACTCTTGGGAATTTAGAATAAGCTCAGAAACTCTTTGACCCCTGACTTAGTTTTAATATCCATTGCCGTCCATGAACTCTTCTCTGCATTTTGTGTTCCAGCATGGTTAGAAATTTTAAGACAAAACACACAGTTCTTGGTCAAATCTTTACTGCAGCATATTGCTTAATCACATTTTTAGCAAGCCTCCTAACAGAATGAGGGTTACGGATTTGCATCAATCTCACATAATGCGGCTGTGGTTAACACGTGCAAAGTCGAAGCGTAATGGTGGTCAGTGGTCCTGACTAACAGTTAAAGAGTATAAGGGATAGTTTTAATAGACAGCTTTTAAGACCGTGTGTGTGTGTGTGTGTGTGTGTGTGTGTGTGTGTGTGTGTGTGTGTGTGCGCGCGCGCGTGTGCACGCGCACACACGCGCGCGCTTGCTCACAGGAAGGATGAACTCACATTTACATAGCTATAACATTTGTGAGGTGTGTGACGATTGTTGTATAACTAGTAACTAGCCAATCAGAATTCAGGAACATGGTAGGGGATTATCTATGACTTATCAGAATCAGGAACAGGGATATTTGATCACTGAAATCAGAATTGTGTTTTGCAATGATGGGCATACTGAAGAAAAATATGTCTCTCTGTTTAGTGCTTTTTCCATTTCAGCCCATTTAATGTAGAGCCATATGGGTGTTGGACTGCTCGGGTAAACAGTGTTGTTATGCTTTGCTTTAGCCTGCAGCGCAATCAATATCTAAAAAGTGAAATTTCTAAAACCCCATTATTCAGTTTTAGTCATGTTCTGTTATTTGCCGTATCCAGACTCATTCTTTTTCTATTTCATTGCCATTCACATCACCATTGCCTCCAGTTTTCAAATATGCTCTTCAAAAGTCAAGGCTTCCTCTGAGGAGACAGTTGAGTAATGTAGGCAGAGTGTGTACTTTTATTGCATTCCTTATTTTTTAAGCTTGATTGAGGACTAGCCAGGTGGCAAACACCCACTGGACTTTTTCCATATATCCAAAACTAGCTCCTTTGGAAATCAAGGACAAAATGACTACTGAAATATGTCGCCATTGAATGATTATTTTTGGGTAACACCAGAAATGCGAAAATTGTGTCTTTCACTTAAATACATTTTGAAGATAAAAAACAAAGCATTTTAGGTTGTGGCAAGCTCCTTATTTTAAAGTTACATTTATAGAAATATTAGTAGATCTAAGTAGAAATATTATTCATGGGCCATTTTCCACATTGAAAATTAATCAAATCATGTTGAGTCTGTAGCTCTGGCCCCATGCTGCAAATCAACACTTCTCTTAGCTTCAAAATATCAGACATGACAACATATTTATATGTAGCCCTTTTATTTCTTTGCATCTTGAGTCCTTTTTTGAAAATATTAAAAGACAACCTGACTATTAAACCCCGTCTTCCCTCAGGCCCCGCTCCACAACTGAAGCTCCTGTGCGGAGCCGATTTCCTCGACACCTTCAAAATCCCAGGCCTGTGGCTGGACGACCACGTGGAGGAGGTGGCCGGGCGTTTCGGCCTCGTCTGCGTCAGTCGAGGGGGGCTGCAGCCCGAGCTGGCTGTACACAAATCGGACACGCTTTCAAACCACAGACAAAACATTTACCTGGTGAGGGAATGGGTGAGGAATGAAACGAGCGCCACAGAGGTGCGGCGGGCTCTGAGACGGGGGCTGAGTGTCAAATACCTGATCCCAGACAATGTGATTGACTATATTCACCAGCACAACCTCTACACCGAGGACAGCGAAAGGAGAAATAAGGGCATGGTGCTAAAGCCACTCGCCAAACAGGCACAGCAGCCAGTGAAGAGTCTGGATGACTGACAGACAGACTGCTGCAGCACTGAGCTGAACATGGAAATCCTTGAAGTGGGAATTCACTCACAGATCAGTGATTCTCTACAGGGGCTGGAAGCTCTGTTTACTTCCACTGGACTGCAGTGTGATAGAGATGCAAACATCTGCAACGACATTCATGTTTTTCCAGGCATCACTTGTTTTCAGCAGGAAGCATCTGCACAGTTCTGTGGTGTATTTTGAATCAAGGACATTCAATGTTGCAAATCCTGAGCCTCATCATTGTGCCAGTGTTGAATGAACATGCATCTCTTAAGTTTTCCATACGATATAGTTTTTCACATTGCACGTCATTGTTGAATGGAAATAAAATCCTATATATTTGGAGCCTTTTTGTCTGACTGTTATTTATCTTTGTCTCTCTGAAAAAGTATAAAATCACAAACCAAACAGAGCCATAACCCCAATTTAAAAATATTGAGTTCCAAGTCTCCCTATCAGCACCCCAACCCCAGAAACACCAGAAAGAAAGTTTCTAGAATGACTAAACCACATTACTACAATTCCATAGTTCAGACTGAAAATATTTGGCTTTGGTTTATTGATATTGTTGTAATACCTTATTTGTCTGAAAACAACATATCAGTCTTGGTCAGGGGGTTAATGATAAAGTCTTGGACTTATTGGACTTATTTCTACCATTGTACCTGGTGTTTTCACTGTCCTTTATCAAAGCAAACAGACAATCATACAATGTCTGACATTAAGCTATATAGAGAATAAGAGCTAGAGCAATAAAAAACGGAATCTTATGAATAAACTATTGATATTGATGTCAGAAAGAACTCAAGGTCAAAAACCACCAAAGACATCATAAAAGACACCAGTTATGAAATGTTCTGCAAGAATTGAAGGCATTTAGGCATTTTACTTTTCTGTGTATTTAAGTAAACTGAAGCAGAGACTTTGCAGTTATATAGTAACCACTAGGTTACTAGGATACATTTTCCAATTGTTAAAATCTAAATTACCCAGGTTAGATGTGGTAGAAAAAGAAAAAATATTGACATGAAAATCCAGCTGCTGTCAATAACTTGTGTTGTGATCATAACATAATGATTTTATCTGCAGCAGCAGCAGCCTGGTAGGCGTGCTGGTAAACATAGCCCAGCATGTATGAGCCGCGATCAGATTTCATTATCATTCACTATCTGACAACAGAAAGAGAAAAATATGTAAATGAGGACAACTAAAGCGTGAATACAGCGGTATTAAAGCACAGTTCAGGTGATGACAAAGAGCAGGACAGGCCAGAGCAGAAAATTAATATCTGCACACAGTTTGCCAACCTGTTCGGATTTCCCCTACAATATTTTATTCCACCACAAGAACCCTGGGGGTCTCCCTACCAGGTTCCTTAAACCCTACAATTATGTTGGAAAAACACAGTACACTACCGTCAAAGCTACAGTAGCGATGGCCTTGACCACGGCCTGAATTCCTGTTTCAAATTTCCTCACATCGGGAGTGTCTCAGCACTCTAGCAGCCTCCCAGCAGCATTTCATTCCGGATCTATTCAGTTCCCCCCATTATCATCCACACTGTGTGTCTGCGAGGCCTGTATGTTTTTTTCCACCAAAGGATTTAAAGTAATCCTGACAGTTGCTCAGCTACAGGAGGTGTTTTCTGTCTGAGGCCAATGGCTGAAAGCACCACTGTGATAGGCCACTGACTGGCATCCTTTGAAAGACTGTGTGTGTGTGTGTGTGTGTGTGTGTGTGTGTGTGTGTGTGTGTGTGTGTGTGTGTGTGTGTGTGTGTGTGTGTGTGTGTGTGTGTGTGTGTGTGTGTGTGTGTGTGTGTGTGTGTGTGTGTGTGTGTCTGTGTCTGCTCTCCATAGTCAGAAAGGATTTAGACTGTGTTGGCTGCAGCTGGCATGAAAGCGAGATTATCAAATTAATTGAGTTATTTAGGCAAGACAAAAGATGTGGCAGGCATATTGTACGACATTTAATTGTTCCTGGCTGTTAGATCATTTTCAGCTCAGGTGATTCTGCTTTTGTATAGTGAATACTACCCACACTGTGCCCTTCATTCAGCCTGATTCAAAAGCTGATCAGTGCTTTAATAGATCTCTGTGTGAGATGTATTCCATTAGGCTGATGTTGGTTCTGCATGATGATTACACCCCTGACATGAAGTTAATTGAAAAGGCCTCATCTTATACAACAGGAGCAGGTGCAGGCCAACTCTGCCACACGTGGAATTACATATAAGTGCCCCATGTCGATTAATTAAGGATGTATATTCATCCTAATCCCATATAGGCAGAGTAAGCATTCTGCAAAATAAAGCACACAAGTGTATTATATGTATGCATGCAGTGTGTCCTCACCATACAATGCGTGTAGGGAAAGCGTGGTGGGGATTGAGGGGTTACGTAGGGTGGATGGAGTGAGCGAGGTGGGAGGCAGTGAAACCCAAGGCAAGTAATCGGATTAAAGCGAGTCCGGTTAAAATTGAGGCTTTTGACGGCAGATTCTGCACTCAGTCACAAGTAGCCGTCCACAGCGGACCTCAACATTCACTGGAAGTAAGAACACTAGCAGAGAAACAGCCAGGATGCCAGTTGATCTGAACGGATATTGGAAAATGATTTCCAATGATAACTTCGAGGAGTACCTGAAGGCTCTCGGTGAGTTTGTTTAACGTTTTTAAAGAAAAAAGTGACAAAGTTATATGGCAAACATCAAAACTGATCAGGTTTTAAAAATCTTGATATCATGAAAAAATTTAAACAATCCTCCAATACTCATAAAGAAGCAATATTCCATCTGTGGTATAGGAAGATTTGCAGATATTTTGCAGATTACAGTCTCATTTGTTTTTTTTCCACCATAATGAAGGAAATGGAAATTTGATTTATACTTATATTCAATTTCTGTTGTGGAATAGCTATAGACGAGTTATTGTCAGGAATTCCAAAAAAAAAATGTAATCTTCAAACTTGTACAAGTATAGATGCATCTAACAGATTGAATATCTAAAAACTGGAAATCCATGTACAGTAGGGTCTGAGACCACTTCATGGGAAAGTGCTCTCAGACTTTTGGAGCCAACTGTATTCGTCTGAAGTTGCTCTAAAATTCGCAGCTCCTCACTGTCCTCTTCTTATTCATATTTCCATTTCTCCTGGGGACCTGTCGCAGATGTCAACGTTGCCATAAGGAAAATTGCCACCTTGTTGAAGCCTGACAAGGACATCAGCCACGATGGGGACCACATAACCATCAAGACCCTCAGCACTTTCAAAAACTACAACATGGACTTCTATGTGGGCAAAGAGTTTGAGGAGGATCTGTCTGGAGTAGATGACAGGAAATGCATGGTGAGCAATTTGGACTGGGGTTGGGGAGGGGGGCGGGGTTAATACATTTTTATGAATGTATACATGCTACATTGCTATTTTTACCCATTTGGAAAACCTGTTAAACTATTTGTTATATAATTCAGTTTCATCACAATTCAGAGAGTGTGAGCACCTGTGGCATTATTACATATCCTATGGGTGCAAAGCCCAGTGTGTATAAGCCTCTTGGTGGCAAACTTCCAGATTGTAATGAGCATATGGTTTGGCATGATTCAGCCATTTTATTCAAAACTTATACCTACCGACTTAAAAAACTTTTCCACCAACTTTTCACACCCTTGTCTGGAATGGAAGAACTGAACTGATTTAATGAAGACAGATGTGTCAGATCCTGCAGGAAAAGAACTTTAGTGTTGCAATAAGAAATGAGTAAAATGTATTTAATCGGATTGTGTCAGTGAATACTGAATAGGATCAAAGATTATCTGTTGTTACTCAAGACAAACCCCTTTTTTGTATGCTGATAGGCTGATTATAGATAAGCTATAAGCTGTTTAAAGGGTGGCTGAGAGAGAAGGTCACGTGCATCTGTATGTGCTGATTTTATCAGAAATTGTTCTAATTATTTAATTATCAAGAGACATGTATTATTAAGGGGGATGGAGCCTCTCAGGTCAGCATATTACATATATTTAAATCTATGAGATGTGAAAGGAAACATCCATCTACAGTGTTAAATAAATGTGGAATGTATTATATTAATACTCATGTCTCTCTCCCTCATCTGTGACCCCAGACCACCATCACCTGGGAGGGAGACAAGCTGGTGTGTGTGCAGAAGGGAGAGATTGAAGGAAGAGGCTGGACCCACTGGGTGGATGGAGATGAGCTTCATCTGGTAAGAAAACATCGGTTCCTGTCATGAATATTCATATATGCTATTGGGACATTTTAATCCATATCCAAAATGCCTCTCAGCTCTGTATGTGCAGCGCATATATTCTTATGTGTGACTCTAGCGTGAATTAGCCCAACAGCTCCAGCAGAAGTAATATTCAGCTCTTTGAGGGGCACATGCACACAGGATAAGTGACATACGAGTATATGAATGTAACTCATTTACAGGCAGATAAATCCTATTGTTTCCACATAAGGAACGGCTTCTAAAGGTACAATTTCAAAGGGAGACATATTTTAATTCTAAAGCGCTCCAGGCAGATCAAACAGAAACACTGATGGAAGATGGAAGATCAAAAGTTATTTATATATTGTGAAATGAAAAGCCATTAAGTTTCTGCCTCTCATTTATTTGGCACTTCTCTCTGTCATCGTGAACTGAGACTTCCAGTGATCCAATGCATATCAACATCAGCCTCTGCTGTGTTATTATCTTGACTTTCCCGATCTAATTTCTGTTAGAAGGACTTCAATAACTTATTTATTTATTTATTTATTTATTTATTTATGTTACATCTCCTCTGTGAAATTCATAGTGTGGCCTAGTGTGGCCTGTAATGAAAGCATTTGCATCTGAATAGACTTTAAAGTAATGACTAGCACATTACCATTTTCATTAGCTCAGCATTATCAGATTTTCCCTCTGTATGATTACTGCTATCAAAGCTAAGCAAAAATAATCTGCCAAATTATTTGGTTTAAGTGATGCCAACAGATGTTTTCAATCATCAGCCATGAAATTGGTTATTAGTGGGAAGTTCCCAAGAGCTAGTGGCACATTGGAATGTAGAGCAACAGTGGCCTCCTGTGGCAGAAAATGTATGGCAAGGTGATTGTGAAATGAAAACATCCCCAGTGTTGGTCATTCTGAATTTATCAGTTTTCTTTTGTGAGCTGAGGAAACTGTCCTTTCAAACTTAATAACCCATTTTAAAACCCACTGGATCATCTGCATATATAATTTGGATATACTGTCTCAAATTTGAAAACTCTAATCTTTATAATTTGTAGATTCATGGTTTAGTCAGGAGAACAACAAACTGTAGATTGGATTAGAAATAATTCAGAATGCCCTGAATTATGAGGGCTGCACATTCAGTGTTTGCAATACCCTCCTAGCATCCTTAATCCATCCTCAACCTGTCTTGCCCCTAGTTACCGTTGCTAAGTCTTTTGTACACAAGATTGACTTCAGGTTGTCTTAACCAGGCTGTGATTGCAGCATTGAGGGATAGGAGCAGGGCTCGCAATCGATCAATCATGAAACTGATTCCCTATATGGAATCAGTTAAAAGTGTACAATATATTGTATAGTTGTCATTCAGCTTTTGGTTGTTCCTGTTTCTTTTCCGATGATCTAAAAACTTCAAATTGCTGTTTGTTTGCAGGAGTTGAGAGCTGCAGGAGCTGTTTCCAAGCAGGTCTTCAAGAAGACTTAAATTGGTTGTTGTTGAACGAGACGGTTACCCCAGCTGACTCACAGTGACATACCACCCAGCCTCCCTTTGGTCCACTTATACATCCCTCCATCTGTGTATTTACCCACATACTTTTCTATTACAAATGTTATTTTCACCAAAAACAGATTTGCTGTATATCCATCAAGATGGTTGCCTTCTCTGCCAATGCCAATTCAAAGGGGCGGGCAGTATGTGTATTATGTTATATCCCAAAATGCAACACTGTATATCTGTCTCAGGGTGGGTGCTTCTTTGATTAACATGTTTAGATGTATTGGAGGCATTATATACTGCTAGTGTAGCTGATCTGATGATGGTGAGCCACACTGAGAGTTATGTGGTTGTGGACACAGTGAATATATATATATATATATCTTTCCCAATTCCATTGGGATCGTGCCATTGATAGTAAAATGAATCAATCAATAAAGGAAGCAGTGCTCAATAATGTAATTTGTCTTTTCCTGAGTAGTTACTTTAAACCTTGTGTTATTTATTTTGTTGAACAGACTCATTGGAAAAGGAAATGTTTTGTATGGCAAATCAGCATCCTTCTATAAAACCAGACAGCCCACTGAATTAATTGATGTTTCACAGGCCAATAGACTTAGTGTTAGAAGTGCCTTTTATCTGAAAATGCCTCTCCAGACATGCACAAGGCCTCTGAGGGCCTCTAGTTGAGAATTTCAGTGAGTGAAGAGGAGCCTGTGGAGCTTCAGCCAGAGAACTCAAGCCACGCTGTGCTCCGAATCAGCTAATCCGTCGGCTCACTTTATGCATTGCCACTACCAATTGGGCAGTCTATATAAGCTGTCCAGCTCACTTGCTCATTCTTTGCCACTGCTGCTTCGCGCCTTGCTGTTCTACCTCCTGCTGCTTCTTGTGCATTCACTCCCCGCCACCATGCCAGCATCTACCTGCAGGGTCTATTTATTTATGCTTCCCCAGGGAGTTGTTATTGATCCCTCCCTTCTCTTGCTTTAGCTGGTCCAAAACATATGCTCTCAGAGGGGAGGCCAAAGCAGAGTCTGATGCCAGAGTGTAATCAGCATTTGCATTTATTCTCAATAAAACGGACTATCAACAGACGAATAGCTCAACACGCTTAAGAATCGTTCAGTTATTGCTTAATTTTAAAGTCCCCCTTTGCTCATAAAATGTGTTTGTCTCATTGGTGCCGCTTAACCTTCACTGTTCAGAATGATGTATGTGCAGAGTTTGACACGAGAAGGCTGTTTTCATATTCATGTACAGTACTGAGGGGGGACATTTCTCTCGGTTCACCTTAAGTCTGGGTTTAAGATGTGTACCTCAAAGTTATTTTGTGTTATTTTATGAGAGTACAAATAATGTGTAAGATATTTGTGATCCAATATGAAAACAAATGCGACGCAATCATCTGAAATGCACATACTGAATGGGCTCTTAAGTGAAGTTGGAGACATCGTGTGTCCACTGTCCACATTAATGGCGTTAATACAAGTCATACAACTTGCACAGTTCCATCAAAAATTGTCAATTTACTGATCACTGAGGCAGGAAATGTGTTTTGCACAGGAACAAGGGTCCTGTGAATTCGTACGTCATTTTAATCCAGCATGGGTATGGTGATTCCACCAATGACAATGCAAACAGGTAATACGTGAGAGGACATATAACAGAGGAAATGATAGCAATACATAGCATAATAAAATTGGGTTGGATATGATTATAATCTTTAGGATTATAACCTAAAGCAAAACATATTTGCATATTTATAGATTTTAGATTTTTCAATGAAGGAGAATGAGCAGATGTGCTTGAAAGAATGTTATACTATTGAAAAAACATACAAAGCAGAGTATTTTTTATGTCTTTAAACATGTCTGCAGGGGTTCTTTAATTCACTCATCAGTCTTTAACACTTAATTGGAGTGCAAAATTGGGAAATTGCATATCAATTTGTTCATATTTTACTGCAAGACAAGCTGAACTTTATTAACCTTCTGGTTTTGTTAAGGTTTAGTTTATTCAGGCTAGTATTTGAGTTTGCCACAGAAACAATCAAACATAGAGCAGACTGTACTGGCAGATGTTACAAAATAGCTTCCCCTGTCTGTACATTGTACTGTCCATCACTGCAAAGTTCAAACTGTCACTATAGTTGCTTGTGTGTGTAAAGGTGTATGTAGGAGAAAGAGTGAGCGGTGTTGTATGTGTGTGTGTATGTGTGTGTGTGTGT
Source organism: Scomber scombrus (assembly GCF_963691925.1). Classification (NCBI taxonomy): domain Eukaryota; kingdom Metazoa; phylum Chordata; class Actinopteri; order Scombriformes; family Scombridae; genus Scomber; species Scomber scombrus. The sequence goes on from NC_084980.1 coordinate 11,837,409, forward strand.
GTGTGTGTGTGTGTGTGAGCACCCACGTGTATGCCCTTGATAACCTCCCCCCAATGACTTCCCCAACCCCCTCCAGAACAACTACCCCTGCCAATCCCATTCAACCTCTAAACTCACTTATCAATAGTTCTCCGCCCTCCTGCCCCCCGGACTCACATAAGAGCTGGAGTACACCCTGCACCTTCCCCCTCCTCACACTGTCTAAAGTCTACATACAACAGTGTCACCAGCTGCCACCATGCCTGTAGACTTCAATGGGAAATGGATACTGGAAACCAATAACAAATTTGAGGAATATTTGAAAGCACTGAGTAAGAAATATTTTTATTTTAGTGGGTTTCATTTTTGACTTTAATGTCTTAATTATATGTAAATAATTTGACATTCTGAAGTGACATGTTGGACAAGCTGTGCATCTGCCTTGGAGCTAAAGAGAAAAATAAACCATAGTTATTCTGATTTTAAAATCATGCTATAGTCAACTGCATATTTTTTTCAGCCATTTCCATAAAAAAGTATACTACAAGACTAAACATAGAAATCAATTGAACTCTCCACATTAACTAATTTCCTATCAAATATAATTTATGCACTCTGACCTGACTGTTTTAAAAACATTATATAATCAAGTCCTTCTGTGTCTTTCCCTAGATATTGACTTTGCAACACGGAAAATAGCAATCTCCCTTTCTCAGACCAAAGTGATTGTCCAAGATGGAGAGAAATTCAACTTTAAAACACTGAGCACCTTCAGGAACTATGAGCTCTCCTTCACTGTAGGAGAGGAGTTTGATGAGCACACCAAAGGACTAGACAGCAGAAACATCAAGGTATGAGAGTAGATCTCTTACATAAGGAGTCCAAGAAGAGGCAAGAGCACTAATAGTTTTTCTGATGAGTTAACATTTCCCATTCCCCTTGTTGCTTGTAGTAATGAAAAATAAGAGTATGTGAAAAATGTGAATCTGCAAAGAACTTTTACCCGACTGCAGCTCCCCTTCAGTTCTAACACTATATAGCATCTTTCAGCTCATTGTTTTGGTTTTACTGCCCATTACTTTACCGATCACACTTTTTCAATCACAAGCAACGGATTTCAGTTAAAAAAAAACAACCAACCCATGGTACACTACCTGACCAACATCAATGACAGACAGAAAAAGTTAGTAACTAGCTGATGAACATAGTGGAGCATTCAGCAGCTAAAGAGCTAATGAGTTGGTGGAGAACAAAAACAGAAGAATAGTGGTGCGGTTAAGAATGAGTGAATGAACGATAATGTTGCTCCAAAAAAAAATCTGTACACTAATTCAGTTACATAAGACGCCGACAATGGTAAGTGCTTAATCACCAGGAAAAGAAAAAATAAGTCATTTGAAAATCAAGGTCCAAAGAGAAAAGAAGGCCAGAACATTTTGCTTCTCAAAATGTCACCTTCAATTTTCATACAGAACTTGAAACAAGTAACCTGCTACCAAGACACTGCTCAAGGGCCATGTTTGATCAAGCATGGGAGAAGATGACAACTGTTGTACTATATATTTAATAATTCTGTTTGTACAAACAGAGCACATATGATTAGTTTACCCTAAAAGCTGATTTCATTCAAAGCTAGAGTAGTGACACAATAACATGAGAGAAGAGGGGGCTGGTGAATGGTAAAAGCAGTCATGAAAGAGATGGAAATAAGCAGTTTTAGGGGCTTTATAAATTAAGTATATTGTTTAATGAATGTAGTATATGTTGCCTTGTAGTGTCTGGTGATCTGGGAGGGGGACAAACTGGTGTGCACCCAGAAAGGAGAGAAGGCCAACCGTACCTGGAAGCACTGGATTGAAGGGGACAAACTCTATCTGGTGGGTTCACAGTACTGACTTTTTGTGAAAGACTTAAGTTGATAGATAAAAAAGAAATGTGTTTGAACATTATGTGACTGCCACATACTCTAAGGAAAATTTGAATGCTATAAATGTAATCATTATCCCTCTGCTTAATTTAAACATTAATAGAATCACTTTGTCTCTACCCACAGGAGCTGACATGTGAAGATGTGGTTTGTCTTCAGGTGTTCAAAAAACAAGAATAATATGTTCATGTTTTCCTAATGTTATGAACATAATTAATAAATGTGCTTTTCTGAGAATATAACATGTTGTGTATTAATACAGACAAACTTTCATACTTCACAAAATCAACTGACTTTAAGAAGAGTATAATTTTCACTTTGCAATACAATACACAGTAAAAAACACATTTTTGTTACTAAACTTGTGTATTTAATCAATTAAAGATAAAGATCGCCATCTGCTGGAAATATATGGTATTTATCCCTTAAGGTGAGATGGGATATAATAAAATAACACCACATTAATAGACATGAGCCTCAGTTAAGGCATCTCTGCTCTATGCTCATATTACATGAATCAGCAGAAATCTATTCCCCTGTCTAGTTTATCAACCACAATTCAAGAGGATCTCTATACAACGGCGTATTTGGGTCATATATGTAAAAAACTTGCAAGTTTCTTTCTCGAAGAAAGGTCAGTATTTTCTTTTTTTACATTTTTTTGTTTTTGTTTTTACATATATGGCCCTAATACGCCGTCGTAATTCAAGAAGATCTCTAGGATCTACACTTTGTAATCAAGCCAATTCTGCAATGATGCTGCATATTTGAATTATAATAATATAATAAACAGCACTACAGTATAAATGTTTGTGTGCATCTCTCAGAGGTCACTCTGGGACTTCTATTGGTTATGTTATAGCAACCTTATTCTTTTACTCTTTATTAACAACCCAATGTATTTCAAAACCCCTTTCCTCATTGCTGCATGATGAACTGTTTTATGAAGAACAAAGAGTGTGTTATAACAATATAAAGAGTCTAAAAAAGAGGCCTAGAGAGGAAGCACTGACATGCTGCTCAAATTCAAGGCCTTGCCACTGTCAAATCTCATCTGCAGTGTTAGAAACTGAATTAATTCCACTCAAGGATGTTAGATTTGAAAAAGTGCTTTGAAGACTTATGTTTATTTTCAATTACGTATTTTCAGTTAGCTATAATGACAATATAACAGTCATGTCATGATGCATTGCAATGTGTGCCTTCTATCAAAGCTCTATGAACAATTCACTGCTCACTTAATCCCTGAAAAAGGAAATAGCCTAGATGAATAAGCATCTGCCTACTACTACTCTTACCACTACTACTACTACTACTAATAATAATAATGATAATGATAATAATAATAATAATAATAATAATAATAATAATAATAATAATAATAATAATAATAAAGATACTACTACTACTACTACTACTACTAATAATAATAATAATAATAAAGATACTACTACTACTACTACTACTAACAATAATAATAATAATTAAAGCCGCAAGCGGCGATGACGGGCCCTCACTCACCCATGCCACCGCGGGGCCTGAGGCATGGCGGGGCTGTGGCGTGAAGCAGAAAGTGAGAAAAAACCTGGAAGGAGGCCAAAAATGCAATGTTTCGTTCATCCAGTAGGGGGCAGTCACAGGTAGTTACACATATGGTCTGGTGTGGTCTGGTGTGTTCAGGGCGGCCACTCATCAGTCATGTGAAGTTTGGAGTGAATTGGACAAAGCATGAAGGAGTTATGAGAGGTTGATGGTTCATCCACCAGGGGGCAGTAGAGTGTAACAAAACACAAGCGGTTGCGTTCAGGGTGGGACAGTGATTACACATGTGAAGTTTTGTGGAAATCGCACAATGATGATGTAAAATATGGCACTTCCTGTTTCCACTACGGGGCGACACAAGTGAGATCGCCAATGAGCGAATGGAGACGTTGAGGTCGGCACCCTGGACCTGTGTACCAATTTTCATGATGATACGAGTTCAATAAAGCCATCAAAAAGCCAAACGTATTTTCATGGCGAGGAATTGATGGTAGCCACGCCCCCACAGGGACGCCATTACTCGTAGCTTCACAGTGTTCATAATGTAGCTTCACCAACTGGTTCTGCATGTTTTAGAAGTGGAATGAAGTTGATGGGGTCAACTATGTATTTTTCATGAATTTAAGTTCACTTCCTGTTACCACCGGGGGGCGCTATGAGTTACGTGGGAAGTTAATATATCGGGACGTTCAGGGCGGAGCCATCATCATGTCCAGCAAGTTTGAAGCTGATTGGATGAAGTATGTGGGCGTGAGAGCCACTCGTATGTACATGGCGAGCACGCCAAAGTTAGTTGAGCCCTGGCAGACACGCCCTTTGACCTACGGATGCGCAGAGCACAACTTAAGCTCAGCTAGGTCTGGAGATGTTGCGTACCTAATTTGAACTTGATCGGGCGAACGCTGTGGGAGGAGTTAATTTTAGGCGGGAAAAATCTAAACCAAAATGGCCGCTTCCTGTTGGGTTGAGGTCATGAGGTCAATAGGCTTTTTTGCATATGTGGGTATAATACATATGTGTACCGAATTTTGTGAGCATAGGACAAAGTTAGCAAAATTCCCTATGGCCATTTTTGGACTTTGTAGGGGGCGCTATTCCGCCATTCTGCGTCGACCATGTGCGACCACCCAAAAATATCGAATTTCGGATGAGGCCGGACGTCCGTGCAAAAGTATAAGCATTTTCGCATTTGGGAAAGGGGCGAAATTGGGGCACGAAATGTCGGAATAATAATAATAATAATAATAAACATTACAATTTCAATAGGGCTTTCGCCAGGCGACTTGCAGTCGCCGCTCGGGCCCTAATAACAATAATAATAATAATAATAATAATAATAAGAGGAAAAGAAGAAGAAGAACAAGAAGAACAAGAAGAAGAAGAAGAAGAAGAAGAAGAAGATATAACCTAAAGAAAATAACAAATTAAGATTAAAAAAGCCTTCCTGAATAACAGGTTTGTACAGCCACTCACAATTACTCCCGACTATCTATACATTTTTTCTTTTAGCCTTACATTTTTCCATTTTCCCCATATAAACTCCATATAAAAGTATCTTGGCACACTAGCATACCAATTTGCCCCATAATAGGAACATAGTGAGGCCATGTCACGGTGGCAGTCACAGCTGACCTTTATGTCACGTCACCATTTCCAGCTCAACTCTCGCGAGCCTGTGATTCAGGAAGTTCCACGTCAGTATCCAGTGCACTGTTCGCCGAAATCGCAACATTTGGAACCCGATTGCCCCTGCTTAAAACACATTTATCTGATCTTATTGCGACAACACGGTGATAAAACATGGTAAGAAACATTTTAAATACTTCGGAACATATTTTGTTTACGTATATGTCTTCCGAGTCTCTTAATTTATGATATAATGCTCAGTGAAGGTCTAAATAATACTCCATTCTTGTAAATAGCTTAGCGGCTAACTAGCTTGAGTAAGCTAGCTAACGGATATTAACATTTCTAACTTTGGTTGTTTGCTTTATGTTGTCGAGTGAATTACTATAGGATATAGAAGTAACTGATTATTGAAACTCTGTTCCTCAGTCAATGTCAGTATGATAATGGTTACTTTGTCTTTGCGAAGAGGTAGACCATCTCGTTTACGTGTCTGCTAATATTACAGAGACTTTTACCACATAATTAATGTTGAACTGCCATGTAGAAGCCACTCACTGGTACTTTAAACAGCATGAGAAATGACATTAATATCCCCCGTCTTTTCAGCCTCTGAGGCTGGACATTAAGCGGAGGCTGACAGCCAGGTCTGATCGAGTGAAGAGTGTGGACCTTCATCCCACTGAGCCATGGATGCTGGCCAGTCTGTACAACGGCAGTGTCTGTGTGTGGAACCACGAAACACAGGTATGATCACTCATTACTGGGCCTATTACGCTAGGTGACATTATACAGGAGTAACGTTACTGTGAAAAAGGCTATAGGCACTAAAATTGAAGATGCTTTCAAAATCAATGTCATGAATAGTTTTATTTATCAATTAACTTGATATAAGTACAGTAAAGAGAAGAAACCCAAATGAAATACATATTTGGTGCAACCATGCTTTACCTTTAAAACAGCATCAGTTCATCTTTTTACACCTGCACAGTTGTTTCAAGCATCTTGGATAATTTGCCACAGTTGTTATGTGGATTTAGGCTTCACACTTGTTTCTGTCTCTTCATGTAATCCTAGACAGACTTAATGGTGTTCTCAATACCGTGAGTCATTATATTATATGTTGCTGGATTTGTCGTTTTTCGTGTTGTATATGGTAGTTATTTATGACTCTGGCTATGTTTGGGGTTGTTGTCATGCTGCAGAATAAATTTGGGACAGATCAAATGCCTCCCTGATGGTATTACATTATTACAAATATCACAACATCTAGAGTGCCCAAAACTTTTGCACATTACTAAGAATGTTTGCATGCCAATGACTTGGCCAGTGCATTAAATAAAAACAGCAAAGTGGAGTAGTGACAATGCATAAAATAGATCAACTTTAACCTGGTCAATAATGTTCTTTTTTCCAGACCCTAGTGAAGACTTTTGAGGTGTGTGATCTTCCTGTCAGAGCCTCTAAATTTGTGGCCAGGAAGAACTGGGTGATCACAGGAGCGGTGAGTAACATTTAAGTGTTTGTGTTGGGACCAGGACTCTGACAGTGATCTCCTATTATACCAGCGTTATCAAAACTGGTAATATAAAGAGATTATAAGCTTAAAGAAGTTTCACTTATTGTAGTTGCACTATTCTCTGGCCATGTGCTATAAAATGACGTGACCTCACATCACACTGTTTGCTTTAAGTGTTCTCCATGTGTTTGACTCAAATAACTGGTACCAGCATATTTTATAATGCTTTTGAATTTTTCTTTTTATTTACTGATTCAGTTGTGTAACCTTCCAAAAGATTACGGTGTAAATTATACAAATATGTGAACATTTCTTTTCTCCTTTTGCACAGGATGATATGCAGATCCGTGTGTTCAACTACAACACCTTGGAGCGGGTCCACATGTTTGAGGCCCACTCTGATTACATCCGCTGCATCGCTGTTCACCCAACCCAGCCATACATCCTCACCAGCAGCGGTACGCTAGTAAAGTCTTGAAGTGACAATCGGTTTCACTCTAGGCTGTCCTGATTCACTGATCACAAAACACTCAAATTTCTCCTCAAATCCACATGTATTTCTGTATGCACATATGCATGAATATGTTTCTGTGTCTGTGCAGATGACATGTTGATCAAGCTATGGGACTGGGACAAGAAGTGGTCGTGCAGTCAGGTGTTTGAGGGTCACACTCACTATGTCATGCAGATTGTCATCAACCCCAAGGACAATAATCAGTTTGCCAGCGCTTCCCTGGACAGGACAATCAAGGTGGGAACCACTTGGTGTTACTGCTGTCACCTTTACTGCTACTAACTTTACCAGACACTCAGCTTCTGTACTGTAGCTTTGTCAAAGTCTATAGATTAATCTTGTGCATTCCTTACACATTTATAATGAAAGAAAGTTATTTTATATCATGTTTTTGTGTTGTTTCAGGTTTGGCAGCTTGGCTCTTCGTCTCCCAATTTCACTTTGGAGGGTCACGAGAAAGGAGTCAATTGTATCGACTACTACAGTGGAGGAGACAAGCCCTACCTTATATCAGGGGCTGATGACCGCCAAGTCAAAATCTGGGACTATCAGGTTAGAAACCTTATTGTTGCATTTCTTACTCTGTTATTTTCATTCACATCCTTTATAGGGAGATCAGGGTCAGTCACAGAGTACTGACATTGGAATTCATTGGCCACAGGGCACAGACTTCACTTCCATCTGAAGGATGGTCTTTCTAATAACAATCCTACCTTAATGCTCCCAACATTTTGACTTCTGTTCTCTGAAAAGATCTGATAATTGAGTTAAAAAAACGTATGTAAAAAACTGATGTAGAACAATTTTGCCAGCGCTAATATGAATGTTTGTTCCTCATTGCTCCGCCTCTTCTTAGCTGTGGGCATCCTTTAGCAAACATTTATATGTGCACATAATAAACCTGCTCCAACTCTGTTCCCCTCTCCATTGTAGAACAAGACCTGTGTTCAGACTCTGGAAGGCCACGCTCAAAATGTCTCTTGTGTCAGCTTCCACCCAGAGCTTCCTATCATTATCACTGGATCCGAGGATGGTGAGCAGGAATATCACTAATCCTTTCCTCCCCAAACAAAAAAACCCACTACCCTACATCCTACACTAGATCTCTCACAAAGCCTCACTAATATTTGGTTTTTGAAACAATACATCTTCCCTCTGTAGGTACTGTGCGTATTTGGCACTCTAGCACTTACCGCCTGGAAAGCACACTGAACTATGGCATGGAGCGAGTGTGGTGTGTATGCGGTCTCAGGGGCTCCAACAATGTGGCATTGGGCTATGATGAAGGCAGCATCATCATCAAAGTGAGTACAAGGACAAGTAATTCTGCAAATTTGATTCTTCACTTCACCCTCACTACAAAAAGTGTGAAGTTGTAAAGATGACAAATATAAGACATAGCATGACAAATCAGACACTACATCCTCTTGTCTTTCTCCCCCTCACCTCTCTTTCCTGCTTCCCTCTGCTCTATAGGTGGGTCGTGAGGAGCCGGCCATGTCTATGGACACCAACGGCAAAATCATTTGGGCCAAACACAGCGAAATTCAGCAGGCCAACTTAAAGGCAATGGGTGATGCCGAGATCAAGGACGGAGAGAGACTCCCACTGGCTGTAAAAGACATGGGCAGCTGTGAGATTTACCCCCAAACCATCCAGCACAACCCGAATGGAAGGTATGCATATACTCAACACGTGTTTGACTTGTTACCACACTATTATTTTCAATTAGAGGAGCTCTGTTTCATTTGTGTGTGTTTGTGCTCATTAGGTTTGTTGTGGTGTGTGGAGATGGAGAGTATATCATCTACACTGCAATGGCTCTGAGGAATAAGAGCTTTGGCTCAGCACAGGAGTTTGTTTGGGCACATGACTCTTCTGAGTAAGTATTCACTTTGAAAAGAGAGGTTTAGTTTTGTAGTAGTTCACAAAATCTGTTCTGAGTTTAGCAAAGTTTATGCACTAAATACATGAGCAAAATCTGTACTAATGCAAAAATTAACTATTAATCTTCACACTGAACATTAGAGAATTGCAGCAATCGTGTTTGAGTGAGACATCACATTCAATTATAGTTCTCACAGTGCCAAGGGATTGTAGAAAATGTGTCTTTTCCTATAAATGGGTGAAACCACTTTGTGTTTAACTCCTACTAATTAAATAACTGCCACACTTTCTTGTTTGTAACAGATATGCCATCAGAGAAAGCAACAGTATTGTCAAAATCTTCAAGAATTTCAAAGAAAAGAAATCTTTTAAGCCTGACTTTGGAGCTGAAGGTAATAAGAAGATTGTTTTATAGCAGATTACTGGTTTTGGAAGTTGTTCTCACTGTTTTCCTCACTGGATGTGTTCCTGTTGTCCCTGCAGGGATTAATGGAGGTTTCTTGCTCGGGGTGAGGTCAGTGAATGGCTTGGCATTTTATGACTGGGAGAACACAGAACTGATCCGCCGCATTGAGATCCAGCCCAAACATGTAAGATTGATTTTCTTTTCATATTCAGGTATTTCAATCCACACATTTTGAACATAGTGTGTGTCGTTAATCTTGCCAGTTCTTTTGCTACTGTAACCTGGGTGTTAGCTGTATTATATGTAAATAATTTAGTAGGTTTTCTAACTAGTACCTCACTCTTTTGTCTGATTCTTACCTTCACCTCGACCTGCAGATCTTCTGGTCAGACTCTGGTGAGCTGGTCTGTATCGCTACAGAGGAGTCCTTCTTCATTCTGCGTTACATGTCAGAAAAAGTAGCCGCCTCCCAAGAGAACAATGAAGGAGTGACAGAGGATGGTATTGAGGATGCATTTGAGGTGAGTGTCTGGATATGGATGTATACACGTCCCTTCCTTTTAGTGTATTTGATACAGTAACCATGCAGTCATAACAATACTCAGTCTTCAGGTTAGGTACTGTAACAGAGTGCTATAAACCAATATCTCATATATATACCCTTACTGTTGATTTAATGTTATTCAGGTCCAGGGAGAGATCCAGGAGATTGTGAAGACTGGACTCTGGGTTGGAGACTGCTTCATCTACACCAGCTCTGTCAACAGACTCAACTATTATGTAGGAGGAGAGATTGTCACAATTGCTCACCTGGACAGGTAAGAATACAGAGTTTTGGCTTGAATTTAATGGTGACTTGGTTGTTCAGATAAATTGTTATCTCTAACCCTCTTAAGGTTGTACATGTATCTAAAGCAAAATGATCCTTGTAAAAAAAAATGTATCTATCAGTTTACAGTTGTATATAAAGTTTAAAAAAAAGATGCTAAGCTTTGAAAGTGTTTTGTTTGCTGTGAAGTGTGCAGCATCCTCACAATTTACTGCCGTCTCTCAATGCAGAACAATGTACCTGCTGGGTTACATACCCAAAGATGACCGTCTGTACCTGGGAGACAAAGAGCTCAATATTGTCAGCTACTCCCTGCTGGTGTCTGTCTTGGAATACCAGACTGCCGTAATGAGAAGGGACTTTGGAATGGCCGACAAGGTGCTTCCCACAATTCCAAAAGAGCAGCGGACCAGAGTGGCCCATTTCCTGGAGAAACAGGTCAGGAAATGGCACCAAATGGACTGTAAAAAATTTAAAGGGCATATTTTCAGTGACCGAAAATATGTTTTTGGTAAGATACTCAGAGTTAAAGAAGCCAAAAGGAACATGCATTCTGTGTTAATATCATGTTTTGTTTCTTTGTCTCCTCAGGGTTTCAAGCAGCAGGCACTGGCTGTGTCCACAGACCCTGAACACAGGTTTGAGCTGGCGTTGCAGCTGGGAGAATTGAAGATCGCCTACCAGCTGGCTGTGGAGGCAGAGGTAAGATGTTGTTTGTGCTCTCTACCCCTTCATTTCCCTTTCATCCACTATAGTTTTCATATTTACATTAAAAATGAACACAAACACAGTACTCCCCTTTTCTCATTGCTGTCTTTCTCACCCTTACAGTCGGAGCAGAAGTGGAAGCAGTTAGCAGAGCTAGCTATCAGTAAGTGCCAATTCGGGTTGGCCCAGGAGTGCTTGCACCACGCGCAGGATTACGGCGGCCTGCTTCTCCTTGCCACAGCCTCTGGCAACGCAACCATGGTGGGCAAGCTGGCTGAGGGGGCAGAGAGAGATGGAAAGAACAATGTGGCCTTCATGACCTACTTCCTGCAGGGGAAGTAAGTACCAAGTGTATGAGACTGAAAAGAGTTGTCAATGGTGGGTAAACTGAATATGTGGTTGCCAGTGTAACTGTTCTCTGTATCGTCTTTTGTCCGCAGACTGGATCAGTGTCTGGAGCTGCTGATCAAAACTAACAGACTACCTGAAGCTGCTTTCCTGGCTCGCACCTACCTGCCCAGCCAGGTGTCCCGTGTGGTCAAATTGTGGAGGGAAAACCTGGCCAAAGTCAACCAGAAGGTCAGTCCTGCTCCTGGGGTTGTTTATTAATTATAGAAACAACATTGTTACAGCAAAGATTTTGACCTCAGAATTCTAGTTTTTGGCCACTTTTGGAAAAACAATCTATGTTTGCGATTAAAGATACTATTTAGATTTATAGGATCAGTGTTACCCAACTCAAATGGTTTGGACAGAAAGTTCGACTGTAGATTTTGCCTTTTTAAAAAGAGAATACAAATCTTTTGATCTGAAAATGTATTTTGTTGCCGTGTGGATGTCTTACTGTTGTTCTTGAACATGACCTATTTTCATTGTAGGCGGCTGAGTCCTTAGCAGACCCTACAGAGTATGAAAATCTGTTCCCTGGGCTGAAGGAAGCCTTTGCAGCTGAGCATTACCTCAGAGAGAGCTGCTTGGGCACCACCAGGCCAGCCAAAGATTATCCTCTGGTCACGGTGAGTTGTGTGTGTGTTTGAAATAGACGAATGGGACAGTTCTGTTGTCAATAGAGAATAATTCTACACCTTAACCAATGATCACTTTTTGGGTAAAATGCTAGAAGGCCATCCTAAAAAAAAACCAATATGTCTAAAGCTGTGTTATCATCTTTTCTCCTGTATTTCATTTTTTCAGCTCAATGAAGACAGGAATATTCTTGAGGAGGCTCAGGGATATGAGCCCAAAGGAACGTTCCTTCCTCCTGTCACCAAGGTTTGCCTACAGTATCCAACATTTTCTGTTGACATTCAATAATAACTTGATTACATATCATTTTTAGATATTGGTTTTTTTTTTATGATATAGAAAAGGAGTCAATAGATGCTAGATGAAACAATATAAAAGTTGTATTCAAATATTCATTACCTGGCTGATTCTGTCTGGCAGACACAGGATAGTGAGGAGTCCACCTCAGTGGCAGCAGCTCCTGAAGCTTTCATGCCTTCACAGCCTGAACCTGCAGCTCCTACTCCACAGGAGGAGGAGGAGGAGGAGGAGGAGGAGGAGGAGGAGGAAGTAGAGGAAGAGGAGGAGGTAGACGAAGAGGAGGAGACGCAGTCACAAAAAGATAAGGTGGGACTTGTCTTCAGCTTTTTACACATGATGAGATTCTTACTGGACTCTGTTTCTCAATCACAATGAATTAACAATTAATCAAGTACTTTAACTGGAGATTGTGCTCTAATTGAGAAGGGTTTTTTTGTATCACACAATTCATATAAATATACAATACCAATTCTAGTGGTTTGCATAAAATAAGTGCTAATAAGTATTATTCAAACTAAAAATTATGCTCACTCCTTTGTGTGTCTCCATGTGTGTAGTGTTTGGACGAGCTGGAAGTGGACCTGGACAACATGGAGCTAGATGACATCGACACCACAGACGTTAACCTGGATGACGACTTTCTAGATGATTGAAACCTTCTACCACTCTGCTCCTCAGCACTCGTCAGAGCTTATTTAAAAACAGAGAGAGAGACCAAACACCCCTTCCCTTCCTTTTTTGTATTTGTACGTAAAAATATTATATTGTCATGTCCTCTCACTGCAGTGGCAGGATTTGAGTAGATGATGATGATGATTCTGATGATGATGATGATGATGATTCTATCAGTAATGTTTTACTCTCAGAAGAAAAGGAGACAGATCATGTCTGTTTCCGACTCCATTTTCTACACCATTTATTGATCTTTGAGAGCCTTTCACTAACTGTGCATTGAGCAATATGTTATATTTACTGTTTGCTTTGTGTTGTCTGTAATGGCAAATCAAAATTCATTAAGTCCAATAAATTGCGGTTGCTGTAAATATTCCAATTTGGCTTAAGAGCATTCCTTACTGAAGATTTAACCACCAAGTTTTACAAGCGTATCCAGAATCTTTAAAAGCATTCTAGGGCAGAACATGATGAAATATAAATATTGTTAATGTATTAAAAAAAACTGCATAAAACAAGATTGTATTTTTTCTAGTTGCCAGAAAAAGCATAATTGGATCAAATGCACTTTTTCAAGAGTAGGATTAAGCAACCAAAATGACCTTTTAGCAAGTAGTTATTACTACAACTAACCATTTTTAAACTTACCTATCATTGACACGAATGAATCTTTTTCACGGCAGACACGGTTGACTTAAAGCAGGAAAACACAAGTGAAATTAATAACATTATCAGAGTATATGTACAGATAATACATACAGTCGTAATGGTTTAATATGTCCACCTCCCAACAGGTGCAAAACAACAGAGAAGAGAGTAAATTAAAGACAGTCTGTACACACACACAGACCCAAGAAGATCTAGACTGACTGGGGGCGGGCTTGGTTTTATTATGGTGCTTTTCCCAGTGCATGTTGAGCCTGTAGCCTTCCCATGACTGTAAGTGGTTTTAGACAAAAAGATTGGTTTAGGTGGTCTATTGACTTCCCTCAAACATCACCACCAATTTATTTTCAAATAAGCAATTAACTGCTGCTTGTTTATCACAGATGGTTGACAAATTAAAGGAAAAATCAACATTAAGTGTCTTAGTAAGCTGCTGGTCCATCATGTGCTGCCAGAACAGCTTCAATGTGCTTATTCATTGATTCTACACATCTCTGAACCATTCTTCTCAAAGATATTCTTTCATTTGGTGTTTTGATTATGGTGTTGGAGAATGCTGTCTACCATGTTGGTCCAAAATCTCCCGTCTGGGTTGAGATCTGATGACTGTGAAGGCCGCAGCATATGATTCACATCATTCTAATACTCATCAAACCATTCAGTGATCCTCCTGAAAGAGACCACTCCCATCAGGATAGAAATGTTTCATCATAGGATAAAGGTGATCACTCAGAACAACTTTGCATTGACCTGCAGTGAGTCTTTCTTCTAAGGGGACAAGAGGACCCAAACCATGCCAGCAAAATGCCCCCCACAGCATAAAATGGTCATCCAAAACCCTTGACTGTAGGGGTCGGGCCTGTACTGTTCTTTTGGTGTTGCTGATAATCAGGTGAAGGATGACTCATCTGACCATATCACTTTTTTCCACATCTCTGTAGACCAGCGTCTATGGTTTACGAGCCAATGAACTCTCAAATGTGTTTTCATATTTGTAATTAAGGTTTCTGCAGCCGTCAATGAAACATAATTCAATATTCTGTGCCAAATGAAGGTGGCCCCTCTGGCCTGCAGGGGCTTCCTGCCCTTGTGCGTATGACCGCCTCTGTTGACTCATGCACTGCAGCAGAAGAGCAAAGCTGCAGCTCTCCTCCTCTCCTGTAGATGGGGGCCCTTCGAGACAGGCTTGGACGATTTTGTGCAGTTTCGTGTGCAACTACCGAGCTTGGCAGCTTGCGAGAAGGGAAAACCGACGCTTCCAAGATTGCTGATCTTTCCTGCATTTTCTAACAGTTTTTCAGTCATTTTAAAGCATATCAGAAGTTTAATACAAACGGGAACTACCGCGATTCAGTGTTCGGAACCTTCGCGCAGGAGCAAGGTGCTGTTTTGTATTGAAAGGCAGGCGCAAGGTTAGCGAGCTGGCGTAGAGACGAGAACCAGGGCTACGCAGCGAGTCGGTCAGCCAGGAAGAGCCGGGAGGACCACGGCACAGCCGCCGCCAGCGCCACGGGGAGTCGGGGCCCGAGAGGGAGCCTGCCAGGCCCTCGGCTTGATGCACCCTGCCTGCCTCGCCTTAGCCGCAGTCCGAGATGGGGGAGACCAAAATTATCTACCACCTCGACGACCAGGAGACACCGTATCTGGTTAAACTGTCTGTGCCGGCGGACAAAGTCACTCTAGCAGACTTCAAAAACGTCCTCAAGAAACCAAATTACAAATTCTTCTTCAAATCTATGGACGATGACTTCGGGTAACTGTTGACGGGTTTATCGTGTTTAACACTGATTCGGAGTGTCACTCTTGTGTTTTCTCAGCGTTAGAGCAGCTAGATTCACGGTAACTTAGTTGCTACCTCCGCCAGCTGGCTTGTCATCAGTTTTAACGCTACCTGGCTCTCGGTCAGCAGCTAGCTCCTTGCATTGCAGTTCCTTTGTTAGCTGCTAGCGGCGTTAGCAGGTCTGTTCAGCGTCCCGACCCCGTTTGTTTACATTGCTTGTGGGGCTAGCTTATGCCTCCTGTACCTTGACTTTGTCTGACCAAGTTTGGTGTTTGGCTGTTTCGTGAAGACTAGCGAAAGTCCTGAGTGGCAATTTAACTTGTTTTAGATAACATATAAACAGGACTAGTCGACAACGCCGCTAATAAGCAGTTGTGAACTGTCAGTAGCTGCCAGATATATTGAAAGCTTGTGCTAACAGCATAACAGCAGAAAGTAAAGGGACAGTTTGAGTTGAAGTCAGTGAGTCCAGCAGGCCCCTGCTGTTGTTGTCTATTAGCCTGAGGAATGCAGAGTTGGACACAGGAATGCCCTGTTCATCACTCTGGCAGCTTTATGGTCCTTTTGTGTTAAAACATGGCTGGAAAAGTAGACATTTTACATTTCACTATCCTCCGGATAGTGTCTCTTCTGAAGAGTAAAAGGGGAGAAATGTGCTATTTTTAAACACTTCAGCCAGGTTTCCCTAGTTGTTTTTGGCTAAACTCAAACCAGGGTGGGGCAAAAACTTCTGCACATTTGCAAGTGGGACAGGCATGTTTTGAAAGGACCCACAGCTATTCATGGTTTGAGGAGTGGAGGGATAGTCTGTAAATAAACCACTGACACTTTTACTCAAAACTGTGTTGCTGTAGATTGAGCAACCTGTCAGACAGGAATAGAAACTGGAAACTCTTTATCAAGAGTCTCAAAGAAAGTCTCAGTGGCCACCACTATTCCTTCTCCTCTAAAAGACACACTAATCCTTAGCAGCAGCAGTCTGGGGCACTTGCTAAATGCAAGTGAGGACTGACTTGTCCTCTTGTCTGTTTGACAAGGTTGATGTATCATCTGACATCTGATTCTTGCCATGGAGTAATCTGTTGATTGATTGATTGGTTGACAGGAAAACTGCTTTAAATTCACTTGGTTGAAATGGGTAAATTGAATTGGCAGAGCTTTGTTGGTGTAGGAAATCCTCGCATGAACTTCCCAACAACTAAGAACTTCCTTTTGGAAATTCTTGGTTCTTGGAAGACTTGGATGGATTTACAGACACCAATGATTGCTTATGATGTAGAAGCTAACTTCAAAGTTGCTGTCTTCTGAGTGGTTTTCCAGGTCTGTGTTGATATCCCTTGTATGTGCAAGTAGTTAAGAACTTAAGTGATCACTTTGTGGAAAATCATCTTTGGCTTCACCACATAGCATTAAAACAATACAAGATAACTGATAATACTGGACAATGATTATTTTGGTGAATAATGCTATTAGGTCTAAAAGTGTAAAACCTTGACTGACTGACTTACAATTTAAAAAAAGGTCAAATTTCAGTGTTAAATTAGTTGTTTCTCTACCTTAGCTACATTTTAGATTAGCCATCTGTTTAATGTTGAAATCGCCTAGAGGTCATGAAGGAGGTGTTGTGTCTTCTGAGGAACACTTAGGGATTTGTTGATGTGCTCTCGTTAGACGATAATCGGCACAGATGTTTTCTATACACAGTGTTTTAAGGCTGTAAATCTGTGGCTGGCAGTGTGTAACCATAGTGTAGACAGGGCACTATTAAATCAGCATTGGTTGTCCCATTTGTCAGTGTCTGTCCTGGTTGATGGAAATATTGCCCGTTTTTGTTGCCCTCAAATGCAGCCTCTTGTTTTATTCCCCTGAGAGTGCTTTTGTGTCAGTGCAGGTTTACTGAAACAAAGCTTTGTTCTCTTTACAGGGTAGTAAAGGAGGAAATATCTGACGACAACGCAAAGCTGCCCTGCTTTAATGGACGTGTGGTGTCATGGGTAGGTTCAAAAAACCTCCAGGAGTGAAATCTTTTTTTCTTGTTTGTTTGTTTGTTTGTTTGTTTTTTTCTTTTTATTTGTCGCCTTTGGCTTGTCTGTGCCTGGAGTTGCAATTGTGTTCATGCATGTATGACAATGATTACCATCTGTTGGCCAGTGACCACAACCATACTCTGTCTCCAGGGAGATGTCCTATGCATCTGTGTGTCAATGTCACATAATGATCCTTGGAGCAACACACACACACACACACACACACACACACACACACACACACACACACACACACACACATACACATACATACACACATACACATAAACACATACACATAAACATTCTGCTGTTGTATTTTTAAGCTCTTTTAAGATATTGAACTGCGTTAGTTTTCCGGCAATTTCACATCCTCACACAAGCTAGTCAAAACATACGGACAGGTGACAAATTAAAGGAAAAACTTGGAATAGTTAAATGAAGAAACATGCAGATGCTTCCACACAGGTGCATTTCATGGTACAATTAAGCAATTACCATCCAATCATGCTCTGCGACATGTATAAAAAATGCTGAGCAGGCCCAGTTTGTTCTGATTTTGTATCAAGATGGCAAGAGGAAAAGATCTAAGTCACTTTGAAACAGGCTTTGTTGTTGGGGCAATGATGGCAGGAGGTTCAGTCACAGAGACTGCTCAGCTGGTTGTTGTTTCAATAAGAACAATGACTAAAGTGACATCTGCATTTAGATCTATGGGAAAGACATCAGTAAATAAGGTTGGAAATTGTGTTCAACAGCCCACATTTGATGACTATGATGCTCGTGCATTAGTGTGAAGTGAGAAGAAACAGGAGCAACTCTTCTTCAGGTGACTGAGAATGTCAATGCAGGACGTGATCCCACTGTGTCAGTAAGAACCATTGACAATTACATACAGAGGGATATTATAATGAGGTTGGAGTGCCAAAACCTCTTATTAGAAAGATGAATGCACATTTGAAAGTTCAATGGTGTGTAAACCATAGACACTGGTCTCAAGTGATGTGGAAAAAAGTGATATGGTCAGATGAGTCATCCATCACCTTATTCATGACCGGAATGCTTGACCCTTATAGTGACAGGATGTGGTGGCTCTGTCATGTTGTGGGGGGCATTTTGCTGGCATGGTTTGGGTTTACTTGTCCCCTCAGAGGGAGGATTCACTGCAAATCAATGCAAAGTTGTTCTGAGTGATCACCTTTATCCTATGATGAAACATTTCTATACTGATGGGAGTGTTCTCTTTTAGGATGACAATGTTCCATCTATAGAGCATGAGGGGTCACTGAATAGTTTGATGAGTATGAAACCGATGTGAATCATATGTTATGGCCTTCACAGACATCGGATCTCAATCCAGTTAGGAGATTTTGGACCGACACCAACACGATTAAAACACCAACCGAGTGAATATCTTTTAGAAGAATGTTGTTCACCCGTCCAGCTCAGAGACGTGTAGAATCAATGCCAAGGCACATTGAAGCTGTTCTGGCAGCACGTGGTGGCCCAACAGCTTACTAAGACACTTGATGCTGGTTTTTCCTTCAATTTGTCACTGTCTGTACATAATAGGTACTTGCATGCAGTATATCACGAAGAGTCTCTAAGCAGAAATTCTCCCGTCTCCACAACACAAGAGACATCTGGTGCCGGTGCACAGCCTCCCTTCCTCTCTTCTCTACATTGAAATTGGATTAAGAGCAAGTGAAATCACAGGATAGGAGGAAATACTCCATAACAAAGAGCCTCACTGCATGGCATCTAACAAGAAGATTGAATCTCACATGGAGAGGAGAATAAAGTTTAGAGAAAGAGTGTTCTGTGTCTTGATGTGAAGAGCTGATGCTTCTGGTTAATTTCACACAGCGTGGTTATGATTATAGATTTTATTTGAGAGTCATCAACACAGTGTTATCGCTAGATGTTTGAGTGTATCACCCACAGTGCTCGTCCTGATATGTCCCTCTGTTGTGGTCATTTTCATTAGACTGTGTGGAGGTTTGGTTGGCAGTGGTTCAGAGCCAGTTCCTCTCTTCATGTATGCGTGTGTGTGAGTGTATGTTATCTCTCGGGGGTTGCTGAAATGTTCCATGTACAATGAAATGTTATTTCTGTTGCAGTGTGTCCATTTGTTTGTCTCCACTGTTCATCTGTTGTTTCAATGACCTGACTGATTGATCTCTGGGGTCCAAGGGTCTGGCTGTTATCACCATATCACATCATCACAACAGGCCAGCTTGCTCAGTCTGGCCCGCTATGTTTTATAGTCAGATAACAAACACATTCTGTCTATGTAATTATTTTTTTTATACCTAATCTTAGTGAACCTCAGCTGGTCTGCTGTCAAAATCAAATACATGTTTCTGATTTGTGCACACTGGGCAGACTTCCTGTAAACTGCAAATAAAACATACACAATATATATGGTATAAACTGGATAAAAAGGTAAACAAAATAAGCATCGCAACAAGCAGCATTGTTATGCCATTACTCTTTGCACTTGTCCACCCTTCAAAGCATATGGTTTTAGCAGCATATCTGGACAGGTGCAAATAAATAAGTGTGTAAAGTTCAGCTTTTCTTTGGTATGTCCAAGCTCTATTTTATCCCATTAATCATTTGACGGGAAAAAAAATCCTTTAAATTACTCCTGCAAAAATGCCAAATATTTGAAGGTTCCAGCTTCTCAAATATGAGGATTTACTGCTTCTCCATGGTACATCCCAGTAAAATGAACATCTTTTTGGATTTGGTCTTTTGCTCAGATTGGGAAATAAATTGCTTTTCACTTTTTATGGACCAAATGATTAACCATTAATAAAAAAGTGATAGTCAGTTGCACCCTTTATGTATAAAATAAAATCTACAATACAATTAACTTGATGAATGTGGTGATGCTTATGTAAAATGTTATTATATATGTGCTGCAAACATGAAGTGAAAAAAGAAGATTCTTTGCTCTGTGCTCAAGTTCAAACAGTTGTATTTCTGTACTGACTCTAACAGATACAGCACACTTGATATGGGTGGTGATATGGTGATATGGGGTTGAATAATAGACATTAATAGCCCAGCTATGACATAAACAGCTAGCATGTTTTAACTGCTTAACCAACCATTGCCTGCTAATAGTGGAGACAGTTTCACACTGATTTCATGTTGTTTTAAACTTGTTCTTTTATGCAAATCATGCAAACCCATGCTTCATTTTTAATGCAGACAACATTTAAAATGTGGTACAACTCGAGATACACAGCATAATGTAATAAAAAAGATCTTGGGCAGGCAGGACACATGCTCCTTTGAATGTGTTGGTGTTAAAAAAAAAAAAACAAATGACGGAAAATTAAATGGAAGAATGGGCCAATGTTAAAAATTACCAGTCATATAATTTCCCCTGAAAACACAGTTACATACCATCAGATGCCAGTTTTTCCCACACTTTTGTAACTTTGGCAACTAAAGCCGCCAGGTAGACAAACCACAAGTCCTGGCACAGGGTCTATATTTCTCAACTCTTTGAATCAGCTGCCTTTGGACGGCTCTGCTTTTGTCAGCAGGAAATTAGCGGGAAAAAACTTTAAATTGAAGGAGCCCAAACAGCAGCAAATTTTTTCTTATTTTTGGATAAACCAGCTGGTTTGCTTATTCCTGTTGCCATAGCTTTATTTACTATGTGCAAATGCTGGCAATCCATTTGTATACTGAAATTACAATTTGTCATATATATATGTTATAAGTCCGTATGGCAGTGACATTATAGCAGAATATACCACACAGCTCTTGAGTGTGTAGTGTAAACCCAGCAGAGAGAGCTCTGCTCTGACGTGGGTCTGCAGCCCACTTCCTCTGTGTCTCTCTGTGTATTTTTCTGTGTGAGTGTATGTCTCAGCCCTCCGACTGACCTAACTCCGTCTGTCCACAGTTGGTCTCTGGAGACGGAGCCCATACAGACGCAGGCTCAGTGGCAGACAGTTTAGAGCAGGCACCCCCTTTGGAGAGGACCGGGGGCATCGGAGACTCCAGACCACCTTCCTACCAGTCAGTATATGTGCATGTGTTTTGTATTTTCAGTGTGCAGGAGAAAGGTTTTGCGCAATGTTTGACTCTGAGGGTGTGCGTGAAAAGAGAGAGATGCCATGCGTACTTTGTGTTTGGCTCAGTGTCTGTGTCTTGAATGAGTCCCTCTGTGTTTCCTAATAAGCGTAGTAACATGGGAAACGGCAAACTGAATGGAAAAAGAATGACACCTTGTGACCGTCTAGGAGGAAAAACATCTACCTTTTATTGGATGGTTAATTTCTATGAATCACACTTCCTGTCGTCATCCTTTTTAGATGTTAAATACTTTTGTCACAGTTTTGCCAGTTTTCATATTTTTAAGTGCAATATGTTCAATCTGCAAAGTATGTAGAAGACACATGATAGTAATGAAGATGAAATCTCACCAGACAGAAATAAGTCGACCAACACAACAATTACGATTCTTGCCAAGCATTCAACTGACCTCAGCTGCATTTTGCCAGTCTACTTAACACACTTTGTAATGTGATTAGCAAGAAGCACCGAGCATAAACATTTGTGTTAGTGGC
Source organism: Scomber scombrus (assembly GCF_963691925.1). NCBI lineage: Eukaryota > Metazoa > Chordata > Actinopteri > Scombriformes > Scombridae > Scomber > Scomber scombrus. The sequence goes on from NC_084980.1 coordinate 11,859,409, forward strand.
TGGTAAATGAGCTTAAGTGCCCCGATAATGATGCTGTGTAATTAATGGTAAAACCAGACTGTCTATCTCGTCCTAACTCGTATTTTTATGCACTGTCGCTGTCTGAAGTGGGAAAGCAGCAAGCGGTCGGGACAGTTTGGACAACGACACAGAGACCGGCTCCATGGTGTCGCAGAGGAGAGAGAGAGAGAGAGAGAGGCCACGACGGAAACACACTAACGACCACGGTCAGAAAGTGGTTTGACTCATGATGTTTTTGTTTTATGATAGTGTGCATATCAGCTGTATTTCCATCATTTTCACAGCTTAAATTCCATTCATCTGGCAGCTAAAACTCCAGTGTTTTTCATGCATGTCTCAATGCAATGAGTGTCCCGAAATGGCATAAATCTGATTTGGTGGTTTGTACACTAAGACTAAAGTGATGCAGCCCTCCTTAGTATGAATCTGTAAGCAAAGCTAAATGTGCACAGGCTTGTGCAACAATTAAAAGTGTTGCAGTGGAAAGAAACGTCATGACACACTCAGAAAAACATGTAGTTGCTCTACAGTTAACGAAGTGTTTTGTGTTTTTCTTTTAGTTGGTATAGTATTCTAATATATCATTTTTAGACACAGATAAATGAGGAACAGACATGATTTGAAAAAATGTGTACACATACATTTCTAGTTTTGTGGATGTCTTTTTTATGTCTGTGTAAATTCTTACTTTTTGTGTATACATGTGTCATTCTGATGCTGTCTGCTGCTGCAGGTGGAAGGCAGAATGGGTACTCAAGGGGAATGGGACGCGGAGGCGCTGAGTACGACAGCTGCTCATCCTTCATGAGCAGTGAACTGGAGTCCACCTCTTGCTTTGATTCAGAAGATGACGACGCAACCAGCAGGTCAGATGCTCTGCATAGCTGTTTAGCTTGTTCATAATTGCAGTTCCCAGTGAGAAAAGGCTTGAGGAATGCATCTGGAATCACAGTTGATGGGAGTTTGGCAGAGATTAGTACAGTCTAATTGTCTGGCGTTTTTTGCGGTTACCCCCTGGTTTCCCTCCAGGAGTCGTAGAACTATCTGCAACCCGCTTAACAGACACTGCTGTTCTCAGTCTTCAAGCATCTTTCAGGATGTTTTTCCACAGTGTTTGCAGCCCCAATAGTTTTAGATCAAAGCTTCATCAAGCTTCATCTTCTGCAAAATGTCTACATACTGGTGCCAGCTGATGATTTGTTACTCAGGTCATAGCTTCAAAATGAAGTGGATGCTGTTTTATAAACAGTTGGTCCTGACTCCTGGCAGGCATCACCCTCATTATGGTTTCAGTAGTTAAAGTGCTTTTTATTAAGTAGGTAACAGAGAGGTTTAAATTTGATGTTTGGATAAATTACTCAGGGACAAATAGCTTCTGTCTCTGCCCAGGTATTTTTATCCACTTTATAATTTCTCATGGTTTGTTAACCTTTACAGGTTATGTTATGTACAGTGTGGTATCATTTCTTTAGTTATATAATCATATGGCAATAAATAATTTGTTCGTAACTCATATGCTTGAGCATGCCAATGTCCCATGCATCATTTCTAAAAATCTAAGTTTTTTTCTTAGGTTTAGTAGTTCCACTGAACAGAGCTCATCTCGTCTAATGAGACGACACCGCCGTCGTCGACGGAAACCCAAGGCCTCCAATATGGACAGGGTGAGACCACACACGCACACTTGCACATACAGGACTTGAAATCAGCCACAGACTTCTTTTATTAAAATATCTTACCAGTTTGTGACTTAAAGTGTGAGATTCTTCTGATCATAGTTCTTTGTTTAATCCCACTTTTCGTTGCTCTTCCATCCAGTCGTCGTCATTCAGCAGTATCACAGACTCCACCATGTCTCTGAACATCATCACTGTCACCCTCAACATGGGTAAGTAACTCAGCCTTGTGGAAATTACATGGTGAATGAAATTTGATTTAGGGTTAAACAGAGCCTCCTGATTTTCTGAATAAAGTCTATACAGTCATTTACTGAGCCACATAACTGAATAATGTTGGAGTTTTAAAAATATCCTCTCATAAGATGGAAAGATACACAAATGTAAATGATTCATTGCTTATTGATGCTGGTCATTACACTCTTTCCTGTCTTAACTCACTCAACCAGTAATACTCTCTTGAATACATATTGTGTGCTCCTCTTTACCTCACAGAGAAGTACAACTTCCTGGGCATCAGTATCGTGGGTCAAAGTAATGAGAGGGGAGATGGAGGAATCTACATTGGCTCCATCATGAAGGGAGGAGCTGTGGCTGCAGATGGACGCATAGAGCCCGGAGACATGCTGTTGCAGGTGTGTGTCTGTATAAGTCTGTGAGTGAGAGAGAGACACACATACACTCGCACAGAGGATGAAAAAAATGTGTGTCTGTGCATACCTGGGACTTGGACCAGGAAAGTGTGTGTGTGTGTGAAAGGACTTGGTAATGTGAGAGCAATCATAGGTTTTTTTATACAAAAGACCATGTGTAAAAATGTAAAAAGTGTTTCTGAAATGGCACGATTGCATGTTGCAGTATATAATTATTCAACAGGTGATTTAAGATTACCATGAAACACTTTATTTGAATCTGATTCCCACCTCTCACCGTGTTATCTCAATCACATTATAACCTTCTTGTGTCACATAGTGTGACAAGGTGACTACTTTATTGGACAGTCAGCTGTATTTGTGGCTCTAATGTGATTTCTATTTTCATTCTTTCTTAAATACCCACTCCTAAAATCTAATATTGCACGCCATGTTGAAACACTGCCAGCTCCATTAGTGTAGTGGGATTTATTGGACTGACTTTGAGGAAATTACAGAAAACAATTTAGCTTTAGGTCCATTCCTGATTGTCATCATTTGAATTGATTTTTTTTTTTCTTAATCCCCGTAGGTGAACGACATAAACTTTGAGAACATGAGCAATGATGATGCAGTTCGAGTATTGAGGGACATAGTGCACAAGCCAGGGTGAGTTGCAAACAGGCACACACCGATACACTGAAGCATCTTTAACAGCAGTAAATAGAAATATCCCTCCATAAAACACAGGTTGCAAAGCAAAGACATAACAGAATCCTAGTAAACTTGAAGCTGAGACATCCTGTTTATTTTAGGTCAGTGTTAAATGTCTGTGTGTAAACTCTGTCTCTGTTTTTTACCAGTCCCATTACTCTGACTGTGGCCAAGTGCTGGGACCCGAACCCACGGAGCTGCTTTGCTCTGCCGAGGAGTGAGTGTTTTTTTTTTTTGTCTTGATTTGTATCATTTCAACAATGATTCACTGAGCTTTCTGTTTTCGTGGATGTTTCTCTGGCTTTGAATTTTACTGTAAGATCACAAACACTAACTTCCTACTCTGTTTCATTATGCAGGTGAGCCAATCCGACCCATTGATCCAGCTGCGTGGGTGTCGCATACTGCGGCTATGACTGGGGTATACCCTGCATATGGCATGAGCCCTTCCATGAGCACCGTCACCTCCACCAGCTCCTCCATCAGCAGCTCTATCCCCGAGACTGAACGTGAGTCCTGTCACACCCTGCAGCTGCTTGTTATGGCTTATGGTTTTATCAAAATCTGGAGGCAATTTTATGTACTGCAGCCTTCAACCTACATTCATGGTGCTTTGAATGCACAATGTACTGTGATATCTCTTAAGTTTTACTTTTTTCAACATGGAAACCCCCCCTACCCTCCAAAAATGCAGTAATATCAGTATCCTCCTCAGATGTGTAAAATAAGTAAATCTTTGTGTTAAGAGTTGCCTTGCCCTCTTGCTGCATTCCAGCGACCAGTCTGTGTTCCAGCTTTTACTGTGTTCAGCCTCACATCTCGCTTCCATCTGCTCAATAACACTTGTCAAAACGGAGCCATAACTCACCACTTTCATCTTCCCTGTAATCTTTGGAAGGACTGCGAAGTGTTTTTCTTTCTTTCTGTGGAAGAATCTCCCCTCTCGAAACACTTTCTTGGCCAACATTGATGTGATTCACGTATTTTGAGGTTTTCCTTTTCATACAGAACATAAATTTCACCTCATCACATGCTTCTGAAATCTAAATCAGTTAAACACTGGTAGGAGAAAAAAAAAGTTAATTCTGGTGTACCTTGCTTTTTTGGGTCAGTTTAATGGTAATTTATTTAAATGCTTCAGAGAATTGGCCAACTGTGTTGATGCCAGAAGTTATTTTCAAAAGAGCTACAGCAAGGTTAAAAAAGACGAAAACATTCTGCGTTCCCGAGTTCAGTTTGTGTCGGCCCCTAAAAAGCAGAACAAGTGCTTCTTTCTATACTCACTATTTTGCAATAGACTTCATTAACATAGGGATAGAAATCATTATTTGAATACTGAAAAATGTTTTCGATGTTTTAAAACCAAATCAAGCTGTCACATACACAGTGTTCCTAACAGAAGATGTACACCGTTTTATTGGGGACTGTCTTGAGGCACTATGTGAAATGTATGAAATCACTGACTGAAGTGGAAGTTGATGAGGCACGTTGAAGGAGAAATGGGTACACCAGAAAGAAAATTTCAACCCTAACCACTTCTCATCTTGGAATGCAACAAAAATCAAAGTTAGATAATATCTGAGTCTGTAATTGTGTTCTAGGGAGGACGTTAAATTCATTATGCTCAGACTTGGATTTTGTCAAGACCGGTTTTAGTCCAAGTCAAACAAAGATCAAGACCAAATCAAAGATCAAGACATAGCACGGGTCAAATTACAGTTCTGACCACAGAAAACCAAATGTTATTTGAGGCAAATTCTTAAAACAGACTAACATTTATTTTTCTAGTTGTCCAGTTAACGGTACAGTGTGCTGCACCTTTTTAATAGTGTAGGAAACAAAGATTCTACATTTTATATATATATATGTGTGTGTGTGTGTGTCAAATATCTCAGACAGACATGTTAACTTGGAACATATGTTCTCTGGTCTCTCCCAGGATTCGATGACTTCCACCTCTCCATACACAGCGACATGGCAACAGTTGCTAAGGCCATGGCCTGCCCAGAGTCAGGTCTGGAGGTGCGGGACAGGATGTGGCTCAAGATCACCATTGCTAATGCATTTATCGGTCAGTCTATCACAGCAGACCTCATGATGCAGCATATATTATTATTTCCTTCATCAATATGCACACCTATTAATCTCTTTTCTTCATTTGCTCTGTTCAGTTTTAGATTGGGACTGTCAGTGTTTCCGCAATGTCACTAAAGTGATGAAATGAACCCTATTAGATCAATTCAGAATTGTAAATTGTTGGCTAAATCAAACGTCATTACTAATTTTAATTAATTGGATGGTAGTCAAATAATCCATTCAAGTATTATTCCTTTATTTTTCCAAGTTGCACCTCACAGCATATTTTTTTAACTGTGAACAAGTAAATGTCACATCTAGACATAGATTATTCAAATCCCAATTTTCGATATTATTCTGTATCATGAATTAGTCATAAAATGTCAAAGTAAGACTGTAAAATTCACAATAAAATGCATGTCTTTGGGTCTTCAGGTTCTGATGTGGTGGACTGGCTCTTCCATCATGTTGAAGGGTTCTCAGATCGCCGTGAAGCCCGAAAATACGCCAGCAACCTTTTGAAGGCCGGCTACATCCGACACACCGTCAACAAGATCACCTTCTCTGAGCAGTGCTACTACGTTTTTGGAGACCTCTGCGGCAGTAAGTGGACACTGAAGTCTTGAATGAGCTAAAATCTCAAAAAGCTAAACTTTATCAATCCTACAATGGGTGCTAATGTGGATGCCTAAATCAGTTTCTTTATCTGTCTCCTTCAGACATGACCCACCTGTCTCTCCATGACCATGACGGTTCCAGTGGGGGAGCCTCAGATCACGACACTCTGCCCCCTCTGCCACACCCAGGGGCGGCCCCCTGGCCCATGGCTCTGCCCTACCAGTTCCCCATTCCTCACCCTTACGACCTGTCACAGCCCTTCCCCGGTGGACCAGGCGCTGGCAGTGCAGGAAGCCAGCACAGTGGTGAGTCCAGCCTGAATATGCTTCATGCATTTCTCATCAGAGTATGTAACACATGTTGAAGAGAAGTCAGTAGGATTGTATTTTATACCATATTGAGTATTACCAATTCCATATATCCCACATAAGATCTGTCTTTAGAGTATCAAACAATCAACTCTACAGACTTGAAATTTGGCCTCATACAGGTCTCATGAGGAATTGATCAGCTTTAATTCAGTTATAATTAATTGGATGGAAAGTATCAAAATGTCCTTAAAAACTTCTCAAACTGCGGCATATTCCACTTCTCAATACATTGAAAAACACTTGTCGTTTTGCAAAAACAAAGTGTGATAGATCGACATTAAAATAGTGGAAAGTTGTCACCACCACAGTCATTGTAACTAACATGAGTCAATGTAAGCTACAGCTGTTTCTTTATGGGGGATCAAACTGCAGACTGTTTACAAACCACTTCTCAGTCCGGCAGTAACAGAGTTTGACTTAAAGGATCACTTTAAAAGCACTTTGCACAGAGGGAGTACAAAAACAAAATCTTGAATTCCTTATGTAATACTTGTTCTTAGATGTAGATTTGTTTCCTGTTGCTGTCTTGATCCAGAGACACATGAGAAGGTTAATCAGTTCATGTCTGCTCTTTCAATACAGAAAAGGGTCATGTTGACTTTAGCTTTCCTCAAAGTCTTGAAGGAAATACCGTGGCTCTGTCGAAACTGGGAAAAAAACAGTTTCTTCCAGCCACTCCAAAGCTGTCTCATTTACATGTTATTTAACATGTAGAAATAGAAAAACAGACATTGTGGTTTCAGAGCAGTTTGCTTACGCAATGGAGAACAGCTGAGCCCACTGACTGCACACAACATCTCAGACATACTGTCCTGATTAGCACACTGCTGTTGCACACTACCATACCGTGAATGTATGGTTGAATGATTTACATGTCAGCAACATACAACATATGAACACAGTGTTGGGGTTGTTGTAAGATGTGATTCACTTGTGATGAAGTTTTCTCAAGCTTTCAAGTTTTGTGCTAAGATCTATCTCTCTCCTCTTTTTATGTGTGTGGGTTTGATGGCAATAAGGACATTTGCCAGAATTTCAGGAAGTTTCATTTAATCTTAATCATAAAAACTGTTAAAGTTTGTCTGAAGAAACAAGAGGGCTTTTTGCGGTAATAAAATTAAAATATGTAATTGCTTTCGGTAACAGTTAAGCTGTTTGGCCTGTGAGACGCAGTGAATGCTCCGTGACCATGCCTGCATTAGTCATGCAGCTCTCCTGAGAGTCTTCCACAAACTGGGTCAGCACTGCCTGCCTCACTTCACTAGGATGAGAGTGAGCGGCTCATGTTGGTGACTCATATTGACTTAAATGGTATATGTAAAATGTTTGAACATGATACATGGATAATTATCACTGTGTGTTCTTCTCTGTCCACAGGAAGCAGTGGTTCAAACTGCAGCAAGAACGAGGGTCGGAAATCTGGCGGTAGTGGCAGCGATGCAGAGATCAGGAGCCACCGAGCTCCAAGCGAGCGCTCGGTGGCTCCACCTAGTGAGCGAAGTGTCCGCAGCTCTGTCAGCCACCGAAGCGTCAACTCGCAGTTAATAGCCTATGGGCCCGGCCTTGTCTACGGCCCCCCTGGCCTGCCTCCCCAGCCCCCACATCTGTCTACAGCTGCCCCCGGCGCCCCACCAGGCAGGGAGCTTGCCACTGTGCCGCCTGAGCTCACTGCTTCACGGCAGTCCCTGCGAATGGCAGTTGGCAACGCCGGAGAGTTCTTCGTTGATGTGATGTGACACAGGTTACAGGCCGATCAAAGAGTAGCAGATTGGGCTTTCTCATGTCGTTACAGGGCTGAGAAGGACGGCATGCTGGGACAGGAGGAAGTGAAGATTGCAAAAGCTGTAACCTAAGGCCTCGACCTCCTAAAAGCAGAAATGGAACCAATCCTGTTGTGTTTGCTGAGAGAAAATGTTCCTCCTCTCTTGTGCTTTTCTTCCTAGTAGTAGTGGCCATACTTTCTTCAGTGAAGAAACCCCTTCGCTCAAGATGGAACCAAAGCGCCTTTCTCAGTTTCCGCTCCTCGGTGGGGAAGAGTTTGTGTGAGGACAAAAAGAGCAAGCGAGGGGAGGGAGAAGGTGGAAACAACACAGCTGTGGGAGATGACTCAGCGCTTTTCTACATGGATGTTTTTCATTTGTTCTTCTTTTCACTCTTCCCTCCTCTCTGCCCTCCTTATCTAACATTCTCTGTCCTCCCCCACCCCTGTCCACGTCAAAACTGAGCAAGAAAAAGCCTCTTCCCTCCTTCGTTTCTTACAATTCCTACTTGCTGACCTCCTAACAAGAAAAAAAAAACCCTGAAAGAAAGCTGAAATGAACACTAACTGTTAACCTTATTCAGACTTTTTAAACGTTTGCTTGATTTATGAGAGAAAGAAATGGAAAAAATTGTATGTAGTGCAAGAGAATCACAGTCCTTTTTACTGTAAGAATACATTTGTTTTATTAAATATGTAGTTGGTCACAACTAGTTTCATTTTACAATGCTAAACATCCAGCTTCAAGAGTCATTTTTACACTACATAACTACATTTTCATCTGTTAACCAGAGCATTTTCAGTCTCTGTCTTGTGATATTGTATAGTGGAAAAAAATTCTTACCATGTCTTTCACACTACTCTTTTATCAAGGAAAAATGTCTTTTTATTTATAAATATAGTTTTATGACTTAACTCTACTGCTCCGTGTGATGTTTTTTTGTGTGTGTGCGTGTATGTTTGTGTGCATATGTTTGCAAGGAAGAAATTTGCAAACCAGTATGAGTAGTTTTTCTTTTTTTCATGGTACCCGAGGTCATATTTGCATTTTAAGAGTCCAAGAGCAGGAATGCGAAGGTTATGCTGTGTGTGTGTGTGTGTGTGTGTGTGTGTGTGTGTGTGTGTGTGTGTGTGTGTGTGTGTGTGTGTGTGTGTGTGTGTGTGTGTGTGTGTGTGTGTGTGTGTGTGTGTGTGTGTGTGTGTGTGTGTGTGTGTGTGTGTGTGTGTGTGTGTGTGTGTGTGTGTGTGTGAGAGAGATCAGCCTGTGTACACTTACATTTTCCTCAGAACTGAATGACCCTATGCAAAGTGTCTCCTGTGGTTGGGATGAGAGAAACATTCCTGCAGAGAGGCGATTTGATTCAGGTTGGACCAAAAAAAAAGTAGAGTTGAATAAGGTAGACTCTGCAGGATAGAATAAAACAAGACCATCCACATAACCACTTTGTTCGAAGGAAACACAACAGGGAAACGTTTGCTTTCTCTCATTCATTGAAGCTGTTTGTGCAGATCAGCTACCCATCCTCATACTGTGTATTACTCAAGAATATTTTATTGAGCAAGTTGGACACTTGCCAACATGGTCCCAAGTCCATTTAAAAAAAGGAAAACTAGGTCAACGCGCTGCCTTATATATCCTACATATATATCCTCCACACCTGCAGCCATTAATACTACCATTAAACAAATAATAATTGACTAGTAGTCTATGTTGCTTATCATAACAAGGCCTGGGTGCGGTTTACACATCGCTGCAGCCGCGCCTTTTCCTGTCACAGTGGACGGTTGCGCGTAAGGACGGCGGGTCAGCTGACAGCTATCAGAGGACCGGGAGGAAGGAGTTGAATTAGCGGCTGTGCAAGGGGTGAGAAGTGGGAACCTGCTGGATCCACAAGCGTAAACCCGAGGCTGAAGCGGGGGAGAGAAAGTCTGGTGGCGTCCGTGAGAGAAATAGGGTGAGTTCACCTCAGTCGACACGGTTAATTGTGTCTCGGTGTAGCCCCGGTAACCGTTTCGGATAGCCGGTGAAACTATTTCATTCGTGGGCGATGCTAATGTTAGCACTGCTAGCTGCTGCTCCGCTAACTGGCGTCGAACACCCAGCGGTAGCCAGTGCGATAACGGAAATGAGGCGTTTTTTACTTTCGCAATAAAAGCATGCAGCGTGCTAATTTTGCAGACTATAAAACGATTAAACATTGTTGGAGACACCGTTGGCGCTGATATTTAAAATCGTTAGTTTGTACATTGATTATGCTTATCAACACCCTGAGTTAAATGGAAGTCTTAAGGGTTTGATGTCCTCTTCACCGGAAGTCCATTTAAAATCCCGTACGGCTCGACGCTGCTTCGCTCCAACTTTACACCGCAAGCTAGCCTGCTATCGTAAGCTAAAGTAGCTAGCTACATCTCTTGGTCTATTCTCCTCCATCACTTTGATCCTATCTGAAGGTCAATCCTCACATATATGCAGTGGCCACTTAAGAATATCTTAAACAAGACGTCAAGTGTATGCGTCGAGGAACGACTGAGAAAATATGAAAAATTGATGAACGTTAGGGAAACGGCCTGAGTGAGCAGACATCTTGACTTGGGCCAATAAAAGGGCGATTAAACCCGCTCATGTCTCGGTTTATTCGGTCACAAACACGGTAGTGTCCCGATGGAGATATATTTCTAGTAGAACAAGCGTGTGATTGTGTCGCGTACTTCCTCTGAGCACCGTGTCTTTTAGATGTCTGGCCTCTTGTCTTAGCTTGAAATTAAAGGAATGTCAAGCATGTCCTTCATCCCTTGTTTTCCAGAAGCTTCATTCATGAGTAAAGAAATACTATGATTTCCTGAGTCATAATAAACCATTCAGTTATCTATCACCTGCCTCTGGATGAAGTGTGGTGTCTTTTAGATTTTATTCAACGTTGCATTCAATGTTTAGTGTGATCATATCTAGACTGGAAGTAAAAGGCAACAGCTTTGAAGCTGGCTACCTGGTGGCATCCTGCTCCAAACTGGTGGCTGCTAATCTGTTAATCTTAGTTTGGAAAGAAAACAAGGAATTGACTGTGGTGTGACTGGCAATAGTGGGCTGTATTTTTTTAACTTGTATTGGACTGATCTTTAATGTATGTGTGCATTTGCATGTAACAATAATGAGTCACCACAGTGGGGCAGCTGCAAGATAGATCCAACTGGCAATATAGTGGTATCTGTTTGTGTGTGTGTGTGTGTGTGTGTGTGTGTGTGAGACAGAGAAACAGAAAAAGGCGGATGTGAGGGACAAACGTCTCCCTGTATTGGTGGTGACTCCCTCACTTCTCACTGCTTTCACTTCTCTATCACCCCACTCTACTTTCCCTGTTTCCTTCCTGCAATCTCTCTCTCCCTCTCTTTCACTCCATTCCTGTCTCTTCTCAGGCGGGGTTTGGATTCACCATGGCCGGTTGGGTCTGAGAAGCAGCCACAATGATTGGAGGACTGTTTATCTACAACCACAAGGGGGAGGTCCTCATCTCCCGGGTCTACCGAGATGACATAGGGTACGTCTCACATTTAAGTTTTTTGGGGGGGGACTACATGTAAGTGACAAGGTCCTGATTGAGTGTTGGCAAGGTCAAACTGGTGTTGATCCTTGAGGATTATGGATTATGTCCCTCTGCCTTGCTAAGAAGTTCACACTTGCCTGTAGTAGCCTCGTAAAATGTGTGGAAAAAAAGGATTACACTCAGAACGTGTTGCTTACTCTCAGGTTACAGTTTGTCCCTTTTATACAAAAGATGTAAATTTGAGTTATAAGAAATACAATTCCATATGAAAACACACAGATATGCAGTGATTCTCCCAATAAACAAAGGACAAAATTGAATCACCTATGCACAAATGCAATAACGTACACTCAGGAAAACCATCACCTTATTAATCAGTGGTCTCCCTGTTGTGTGAGGTAATGATTCGGTTCACTTGTCCTTATCAAACCACACCTTCTTTTTAAAGGGCTATGTGTAGCTTCGTGGAAAGCTATTCCAAACAGACCTCCATGTTGACACAAGTCTCAAGTTAGTAATTAATACCACATGTAAAAGAGGTTCTCATAACAAGCACACTGATAACAAGCACTGATGTTCTTTCCACTGGCAACCACATTTTAGGACTATGATATTTTTTATGTATATTTGTTAACATCTGTAATCATTTAATAGGGACAGTGCACACTGGATGACGTCATTATGATATAAATGTGCCAAAATTAGCTAAATGGCTAATTCTCATCAGCAGACTCTGAGTTAAAAAGTTAAAATAAACGAGGTAAACAAGGACACTATAGACAGACAACACTGAAACATTAAAAATCATACATGATAAAGCAAGTCTATAAAGGTGACATTATAATCGTAACTTTAGAACAACAGACAAGACAGTACATTCAAAATCAAACAGTACATGCAGCTTTACAAGCACACAACACAGTAATCATGTAAACCAGGCTCATAAAGTACAGGAGGCAGCCAGCGTTGCATATTCATAGCTTGTAGATTTCTAACATAACATTTTAATAAAATGGGAAGCAAGCAAATGTACAATTTATCATGCTCTTGTCATATGTTGAAGTGAAATATCCACCGCTGTAACCTGCTCCTGTGTTATTTTGTTGTTTTTGTCTGGTTGGAAAAGAAGCATGGCTTAGTTTAACCTAGTTTAGACAGGAACCCATCACACACAAGTCCTCCATCATCACCACACTGGATTCATTTATTCAGTCAAATACTGCCGCACGGATAATTGCCTGTTTGGAAAATTGTTCCAGCTGCCTGAGATCAATGACCAAAGATATAGATGAGTCATTTCCAGGGTAGCTGAGGAGCAATATGCTAAACCTTTTTTTAAAATTACACAAAATGTGGGTCAAAGTTCATATGTGTCAGGGCCTTTTCAATGAGTATGTAACACACAGTAACTCGTACACACAGCCAGAAGCATATTCTCTATAAACTGGATTGTATTTGCTCTTTGTCTTCCTTCTTAGTGTGTTTGTTTCTGACACACTGTTTATGGGATTCAGTTGATATTTTAGTCTGCCTGATTGCACCCAATTATCATATTCTGTTGTGTGTAAACCAAGTCACATTGTGTGATTGGGTTGTGGTGACAGTAGATATCCTGCTACAAGTGACAGCAGTCCAGTGAATTGTAGGTTTTCACAGATGGGTTTGGCTGAACAAAAAGAGATAAGTGATCTGCTTGTGCTCTCATTGTGTTGGTTTTGTGGGTGCACAGCAGCATGCTGGGTCAGTAGATTGTTTTTTGTGCATACTTAAAACATTTTTAAATATTTGTTTAGCAAGACAATAGGAAAGGGCAGAAACAATAACATATGCAAGATTTTAGAGCTGTTCAGTTATACCATTGAATTATCAGTTTAAAATAAATAAATGCTGAAGGTCTGTAGGTTGAGTATGTTTTGTTGGAATGAGAAACATAAATGTTCAAGGATCCCTCCCTCCTTTTTGTGCTGTTCAAAGGCAACAATCAGTAATGTCATTGTGGCTGCTTTATTTTCAGTCATTGCTCCTCTATTGTCTCACAGTATCACAGATACAGCTGCTCTCCTTCTCAGACACCACCTCACAGCAGGTTCAACAAAGCATCTGAAAATGTACAGAAAACAACCCCATGTGGTGAAACAGGAACTGAATTCAAAGCTACCTTCCATTTTTCCTATTTAAACATCGTAAATAGAGGAAAACAGTGAACGTCATTCAGACTGCAACCACAGTTTTCATTTTGTGTTGAGCAGAAAGTCAAACCCCCTTTACAGAAGTCCATATGGTTTGTTGTGACCCACTCATCTCCACTGTGACTGTGTTTTTTTGTTGACGTCACCAGCATCAGTTACTTTTTGGTGATCCTCCTTATTGCTGCCTCAGCGCAAAGTAAACCAGACACATTATGTTGCTCTCATGCCGGCCGTGTATGTATCATAATGTTGTGTTGACAGCAATTGTTTTAAAATGCAACAGAGAGCTTTTAGCCTCATCTGAAACAGAACATGGTCCACTTGAAATAATGAAGCTGTTATTGACTGTATTTACAAAATAATTAATATGCATTTGCTATGTTGCTGTAACTATAGCGCACAACATAGATTTTAAAGAACAATATAATGATGCTAAACTGTTCCCGATTCAGTGACAATGAGGGCGTCATATTAAACACCATGTTACTCACTCTGTCTGTGTACATGATGCACGAAAATGTCTCTTGTGCATTTTTGTCTCTCTCCTCTCCTTTTACTTCATCCTCTTTTCCTCTCTATCCTCTGTATCACCATTTTCCTCCATCTGTCCATCTTGGCCCCTGTAGGAATAGGTAAGAGATGCTCCAAACTAACAAGCATGACCCTTTCCTCTCATGGCCACCGATCAGTTAACCCCTGAATCCTAAACTGCATGCCCATCGATTCCACAGTAAACGTCCTATAAGCATGAGTCACCTGTCATATTACACCGGTAAATAAGCCAAACAGATACTGAAGTGCAGGATTCAACCAAAAAGCCGTAAACCAATTGGTCTGTCTTTACCAGAAGCCTTTTAGTGAATATTGTTGCTCACAAACAGCTCTACCAGCGTCTAAGCATGTAGTCTGAGCATGGGATATGATGGTTAATTCAGCCCTCGCATCCTTTGTTTCTACCCTGATTGCTTTTGAGAGATGGTTTAAGTCATTTTTCATAGGATATCATTTGTAGAACCGGGCCTTGAATTAAGTTGCATACACTGGTGTTAACTATGATTTTGGACGAGGGTAAAGTTTTATTGCTGACTTTTTAATTTCATTCGAATCTTAAATGCTTTTCAATACTGTTCTGAAAAAACAGTGATTAAAATGTCTTGGTTAAGGTCAAAATACTTCTCAAGACAGTGATAGTTGTGATAAGGCAGCATCTTAAAGCATAGGTTCACAATTTTACAAGTCCGTCAGGTCTCAGGTGTCCATATGAACAGTGAAAGATGTTTTCCTTGTTGTAATCATTCCTCCTGTTCATACTGACTATTAAAATACCCTCTTTAAATGTGCCTTCAATGTAAATGATGAGGGACAAAATCCACAGTGTGTTCTGTGCAAAAATGTATTTAAAAGTTGATCTGAAGCTTATATGAGGCAGTCTGAGTTAGGCATATCCAATGGATATATGACAAATTTCAAACCTTTCAGCATCAGATTCTCTTTGTATTTCCCTGTTGAGCTGCAGTAGAAGTACAGTAATACAAAGAGGGACTAAAAAGACTGTAATGTTGAATGATATCTAGATGACTCATTTGGACCGCTGAAGTTTCATATCAGCTTCAGATAAACTTTTAAATACGTTTTTCACACAAAAGTAAGGCTCATTAATTGTGGCCCCCATTACTTACATTGTAAATGCTTTATGAAGGGATCTTTTAATGGTCAGTGCGAACTGCAGGAATAATTACAGCAACAAAAATGTTCATTCAGGCACCTGACTTAGAGAGACTTTAAAAAAATGTGAAACCATCCTTTAATGGATAAGACGTGCATCATGACAGCCTCCTAGACTGACTTCCCTTTGCCCTTGACGATAGTTGTTTCCAACACACTAAATTTCCGAACAAACAAAACCTAGACACAAACATAGATTTTGTTGTTATGCAGACATTGTGTCTCACAACATGCAGTAATATCAAGGAGGCTGCCAGGTGTACTGTGCATCTCTGGTTCATTTATCTGCATGGTACTGTCCAAAAATAGGAGACATTACATTTTTAAGGTAGACACTTGCAGCTCATATTGTGTTGGCTTTTAGTTTAAAAGTCATATGTTGTAACAAGGTAGACATTAATCTAAATATCATTTAGGGCTTCAGTTTGTGTGGAAACAGAGCTGTAGGTGTTTCTCAGTAGGATTTGGTGTTCTTGTCAGAACAGGCTGCATCCTCTGCACTAAGCCCTGTTATTTATAAAGCCACATTAACAAGGCCAAAGGATCTTGATGCTAGGCTAAAGTATACTTTGTCTCACTGACTTTAACAGTCTTAAATAAAAAAATGGTCCAACTAAAGATCAGGTTTGGATCATGCATGACTAAAACAGTATTATGTTCCCATGGAGTCCATTCTGATGCTAATCTCAGAGGCTTGTCCCTCCCTCCTGGTAATTATCAGCATTTACACTAAGCAACACTCCTTTTTTTTTTCTCACCAACTAAAGTGCACCAATTCAAGGTGTCCTTTTTCATTTGGTTTATATTATTACTGATTCCTGATTCCTGTGAGATGGGTGAATACATTGTTGAGGTCGGAAGATGTTATGTATTTGCAGAACTGGATATCAAAGTGTTTGGATAAAACAGTCTCAGCAGCAGCCCCTTTGTTATTTTAAAAACTGGAACGATTCTCTTGACATAAATGTGTCTCCTTTTTCTTTTTCTCCCTCCGTCTCGTCCTCCTCTCTCACGCTCCAGGCGCAACGCAGTTGATGCGTTCCGTGTAAATGTGATCCATGCACGGCAGCAGGTCCGGTCCCCGGTGACTAACATTGCCCGCACCAGCTTCTTTCATGTCAAGCGCTCCAACATCTGGTTGGCAGCCGTCACCAAGCAGAATGTCAACGCCGCCATGGTTTTCGAGTTCCTTTACAAGATGTGCGACGTCATGACGGCCTACTTTGGCAAGATCAGCGAGGAGAACATCAAGAACAACTTTGTGCTCATCTACGAGCTGCTCGATGGTAGGAAGAGAATGTGAGAGAGTGTGTGTGTGTATGTGTATGTGAAATCAATCTGTCCAGCAGAGAACTGGGCACATTTGGATGGTATAATAAAGTCAGATTTGCTCTTCTGAAAATACAGATTTTAAGAATTGTTATAACTGACGTCCTGCCCTTTTAAAGCCAAATTCAAGGCATTGATTGTAAGTTGTTGCATTAACGTTTCATAAGGGAGCAAAATGATCTCTTAATCAGTACTGCATGAGCTATTCTTCCTTGTTCAAGCAGTGATGTTTATGGAAGTATGGTAGCAGTGGTGACCATGGATTAATATGTGTCAACAGTGTGGTCTGAATGGGTGCAAAGCAGACTGAACATGGCTGCATCATCTCACATCAAACACAGGCTTTGTTTGTTAATGTAATGTCACTCAGTCAACATTTGTTCTTTCCATTGCCACATGTCCTAGTTTTTTTTTCTTCCTCTTACCCATCTTATCTCTTACCGACAGTTAACTGTTTGTGTTTGTTCATACAGAGATCCTGGACTTTGGCTATCCCCAGAACTCAGAGACCGGAGCTCTGAAGACCTTCATCACCCAGCAGGGCATTAAGGGACAGGTCAGTGACACCAGTGCAGCCTCATATCTAGTAATTACGTGCAATTGTGCTTTAAAGAAGAAAATGTTCAACAATCTGTTGCCATTTTTATTAGCCAAAGCTAATGCACCAGTACAGCAGCCCTGCAATAAATCCTTTGTCCATGAAGCTTATCATGTTCAGTTTTTGCTGAAACTGCTGAAATGTGCTGACTCGACTTCTGCAGTTTAAGGTGCTGTTAAACTGTATCCTGTTATACTGAGTGTTGTATTTAATAGTTTTTCATCTTGTTCACTGTACAGGAACAAGGACAAACTATGTTACTAACACTTGTTAGTAATGTAAAAACTAAGTTGTTTTATGAGCATTTGCTTGATCTGTTTTAGGTGGATCAAGACATTTTTATAGGATGGCATCAATAATACATGACATGATCAATTTCCATTCCTTTGTTTATTGCAACACGTTACACTGCGAGCACCAGCTGTCAGATAAACTCAACACTACACTGGAGATTGCTCTGTTGCACTCGAGCAGCACAAACAGCCAGTTACTGGCAGTGTGATGTAATTACACTGAGTCAGAGCAACACTTGTCTCCTCATGGATATTCTGCAAATCACTGTTATACAGCAAAATATGGAGATATATAAATAATACATATAATAGAAACCATCAAAGCAAAGCTTTGGTGCAGGCTATGTTTTGATAATGCAGAGGTGTTTAGCTGATAAAAATATAAATTTTAATTCAATTTACAAATTAATTGAATTACATTTTGACATTATTTATAGTTTGCACTATGTATTGTGTAGGAAAATATAAATATTTAATTCACATCATACTGCAAAATTAACTCTGTTGTTCTAGCTCTGGTTTATGTATGATATAGTATTTGCTGATTTTGTGATGATTCCTTTTTATTGTTCTGTTTTTTCTCTGAACGTTCCAACATCTGTGGTCTTGGACTCTTCCTAATTCAGCACCAGGTAATAAACAACAGTCATTTTACGCTCATGTGGAACCTTGTCATATTTATCTTCCCTGTAGTGCTAAAGATCTCCTTTCAATGCAGTTTTTCTTTTCTCAGTCTGTCAGCCCTCTCCTTTCTGCCGGGTTGTTATAAGGTTTCTCTCTCTGTCCTGCAGACAAAAGAGGAACAGTCTCAGATCACCAGCCAGGTGACGGGGCAGATCGGCTGGCGTCGTGAAGGCATCAAGTATCGCCGCAATGAACTCTTCCTGGATGTACTGGAGAGCGTCAACCTGCTCATGTCACCACAAGGTCTGTTCATGTAGCCTCACTAAACAAAACATGGATGTCTTGTTATCTGGAACGTCAAGTAATATTTCAGTGGTTAAGAGCCAGATGTTTCCTGACTTAATTTATTTCCTAATTTATTTGTCAGAAGTTGAGCTGGAGTCATTGATTCTTAGCACTAGCAGTCTGAGGCCTTCTCCACCAATTAATGTGTCTTGTAATTAATAGCCAGGGATTAACACAACAGTCTAATTACAAGGAGCTTTCAATCACATGAAACAATCTCCCCGAGTAGACGGAGTTGCTCAGGGAGATTGGTTTTCTTCTTCTTCTTTCTTGTTTTTTGTGGAGGACTTCAAGGACCTGTTGATATTGGCTTAAAGTTTTAGACTGAAAGTTAATCCTTTAACTTGGAAACAGTTTTTAAATATCACCGTAAAGTCTAATAAATACCTTTTCTTGTGCAGAGAGTTTAGTTTCAGCTGTAGGAAATGACTCGTAATAGTGCATAATATGCAGAATGGAAAACTGCAAATTCAGTTAATAATAATTCCAAGTATTGCCCCTTTTAACACCATTGAATTAATTGAATTGTTACTAATTGTATGAAAAAAAAAAAAGTTTCTACAACAAAAAAAGCAAAAAAAAATGTCCAACCTTGTGTTTTGGTAACATTAATGCGTTGGGATCATCATTGAAATTGAAAACATGAAGCGTGTTCAGCAGAATTAAACTGCAACATTAGCCAGGCCAATTTTTGACCCACAACCTATGAACAGTTTGTTCTTGTCTCTCGAACCAGGCCAGGTCCTGAGCGCTCACGTGTCGGGCCGAGTAGTGATGAAGAGCTACCTGAGCGGGATGCCTGAGTGCAAATTTGGCATGAACGACAAGATTGTCATCGACAAGCAGGGCAAGGGTGGAGGAACTGATGATGCTGGGAAGAGGTGAGTTTGTGATTCAACTAGCAGCCATCAGCAGACAGCAAGTTAAATATGTGAAAAATTATATCTTGATGAGTGAGACTGAATATCATTTAGCTGATTTGTATTTCAGTTTCCTGATTGTTTTCATATTTCCAACTTAAAAAGAAAAAAAGTCGTTGAGTTTGTAGTTAAATTTGAAGAGACCACCTTGTCTGTTAGCCCCGTGTCTGTGTGATGACTGTTGTCTTGTTGTTTACAACAAGACCAGCTTTAAAATTTATTTTTTTAATTTTTCTTTCCTTCGAATGCATCTCTCCTTTCTTTCCCTCTCTTTCTTTTCTATGTGCTGTACCTCAGTGATTTAGGGGGAGGAAGGTACTGTACTGACAAGTGTCCTCACCCTCTGCTGCTACTCCACACACACACACGCACATACGCACATACATAAATAAACGCACCTTGTCTGAGCCCTTTAGCACATCCAGTAGTCAAAGATACATTTTTGTGAGTGTGTACATCTCATGCACTGTTGCTCCCCTCACACTCAATACAGACCAAATACACCTTGTTAGCTCTTGTTCTGCCTGGTGGTTGTTTCCCTCTTTGTTAGATAGGTTGGTTTGTTTTATTACACCACACCTACCGGCTTGACTTTTAACCCTTTACCCAAACACCTAACAGGGACTGTGATTTGTTTATTGCACAATAGTGTCATTAACCTCAACACAAGGTTTTTATGTCCCCAAACTAGCCGCCACGTCCCTTTTGGTAGTCGTATTGTTCTTAATTATGAACATTAATTGAGGGAGAGTAGTAGTAAACTTAGTACCATAGTTATTAGATCGTTTTTTTGATAATAAACCAATAATAATATTTCATCATCTGTGTCTGTTAAATTCTCTCCTGTCAGTGGGAAGCAGTCGATAGCCATTGACGACTGCACCTTCCACCAGTGTGTGCGCCTCAGTAAGTTCGACTCGGAGCGTAGCATCAGCTTCATCCCCCCTGATGGAGAGTACGAGCTCATGAGGTCAGTTTGTGGATATTTGAAATCTTTTAAAGTTGATTTTGTTTTTAATTACTTCTGCTTTTTTTCCTTTTTTTTAAATGATGTTAACCATTTTTCTCCTCTCCCTGCTTGCAGGTATCGCACCACTAAGGACATCATCCTGCCATTCCGGGTTATTCCTCTTGTCAGGGAGGTCGGCCGCACTAAACTGGAGGTAAAGGTGGTCATTAAGTCCAACTTCAAGCCATCGCTGCTGGCCCAGAAGATCGAGGTGAGCTCTTATTAAAGTCAAGCTGGTGATAAAATCAAACAGCCTGTGTGGGTCTGTGTTCTACTTATGACACATATTAAAGCTTTTTCACATCTTCATTATCAACTCCTCAGGTGCGTATCCCAACGCCCCTCAACACAAGCGGTGTGCAGGTGATTTGTATGAAGGGAAAAGCCAAGTACAAGGCCAGTGAGAACGCCATTGTCTGGAAGTGAGTATGAGTGACGTATAATCAAATTCCTCCTTTATGCTCTCTGTCAGGTTAATGATTAACCCTCTTCTCTTTTGACCTCTCACACACACACACACACTCCTCTCTATTGCAAACCGTTTTCTCACTTGTTGTGAGGCAATAATTCTCCTAGTAATTTTTCTTTTTGACTCAAAGTACAATACTACATAACTTCTTTATGTTTGTGTGTGTGTTAAGGATCAAACGTATGGCTGGGATGAAAGAGTCTCAGATCAGTGCTGAGATTGAGCTGCTGCCGACCAACGACAAGAAAAAATGGGCCAGGCCTCCCATCTCTATGAACTTTGAGGTCAGAATGCACAAACAGTTCATGCTCTCTCACACACACACACACACACACACACACACACACACACACACACACACACACACACACACACACACACACACACACACACACACACACACACACACACACACACTCACACTTACAGGCTGGTGTAACACTATCTAAGACTGAAACTCATTTCCAATTCTGTGAGGCAATGAGTTGCCAGAAGGTTTCCTGATCACGTTTCTGCCCGATTCAATTATGAGACCCATCTGTTAGGGAAGTGCACAGCTGATGGGAACTTTGTACAGAGTTGGCAGCCATATAAATGAACTATAGATTAAATGTGATCCCATATCAGTCAGGCAAATCACAACCCTCTTACTGTTGCCTCACATAGACACACACACAAACACACTTATATCCTTGTGAAGACAGTCAAAGACATAATGTTTTCCCCTAGCCCCTTACCCTAACCTTAACCATTACAACTAAAGGCCTAAACCCAACCCTCACCTTGAACTGAATCTAAACCAAATTCATACCTTAACCTTAAAACCAAGTCTTAACCTTCAGATTTCCCTTTAACTACCTCTTGTCACTTGCAACATAGGGATGTGCAATATATTGTGGATGCTTGTGCAAAACAAAGCTATCATGTAGCTTTGTCTGTATTACTTTGTGTATTCCTATTCATGTTTTCTTTTTTTTCTTATTTTTTTTTATTATGTGGAGCACTTCATATGTTATTTATGTCTAAAAGCACCTTCAGCTACAGCTTTTTAATTTCATTGTTCAGGTGTCTGTACAATGACAGTAAAAGTCTATCTATATCTATCTCTATATGTAAGGAACTCCCAAAATGTCCTCACAACACAGAAATGTATTCACAAGATAGAACGACATGCGCACACATAAACACTCACACACACACCGTTACGTTTCGATCACTTCAGAGGACATAACATTCACAAACATTCATTTCCTGGAGACTTATCCTAACCGTAACCATAACTTTGAACTAACCTTAACTTAAAACCAAGTCTTCACCCTAAAATTAAAGATTTATGTTTGTCCCCATAAGGGTGACAAGTCCCCATAACATGAGGAATACCTGGTACACACCCACACCCACACCCACACACAAACTTCCTGCTCAGCGACCTGTGCGGCCTACAGCTCCCAGCATGCCCAGACACATCTTAACCTTTCTCATCTCTGCTCTACAGGTCCCTTTCGCTCCCTCTGGTCTCAAGGTGCGTTACTTGAAGGTGTTTGAGTCCAAGCTCAATTACAGTGACCACGATGTCATCAAATGGGTGCGGTACATCGGCCGCTCCGGCATCTACGAAACGCGCTGCTAAAGTAAACCCCGCCAGGCGGCAACCTGACCACTTTTCCTCCCTTCTATCCATCTATCCTGTTAAGATTTTTTTTTTCTTCCCGTTCCTTCCGTCTCTCCTCCCCTCGATCCTTATAGCTTCTCTCATACTACACCCCCCTGCCCCTCCCACCCTCACCCCTTCCTAACTAGGTGTTGGAGATTGAATTTACATCATAAAAAAGTAAATATGGTATAATGCACAGATATATGCAAAAATGTGAACCATTGTATCGTATATCTCGTAGTGATGAGTAAACCTGTAAACCAACTGGTGTCCAAAAGAAAGAGACGAGCGATGCAGGGGGGGGACCGGGGCAGAGAGGACCAGGCAGAGACACCTTTTGTGTCTTTAATTGGGACTCTGTTGTGTTTATTCAGTGTTATTGTTCCACTATTGACTCTCCAGTTACCCATAGAATACCCATAGTCCTAAAATGATCCCCAGTAAAATGATTAGTAGCTGATAAATCTCAATATAGTTCTTTGTATATGAACCTCTGTCTCAGTAGTCTACCCTTCAAATTGTCTGATTGTGTTTTGTGGGCTGATTTGATCTGTTTTCAGAAATGCTTTCTCACTCAGCAGGAGGAGAAAGTACATTTGCTTCAAAGACAATAGAATTACTATACGATGACTGAACTGTTTTTGTACCGTTTACTTTCCCCCTGCCAATTTTCCACTTAGTTCTACCAGCGTTCAGTTAGGTCAGAGCTAAACATCAGAGAGCATCCCAGACAGTCTTAAGGTTTGACCATGATCCTGATAAGCTAGTGGTGACTTCTTTTTTTTTTTAACATTTCCTGAAAGCATCTGAAGCACTTAGATCAACTTTTACCACACTGTCTCTCAGTGTAGCATTTACTTTATTACAAAGAACCATTTGGGAGATCAGGCCCTGGGAAATGTATATTTGCAGTGAGGTGAGGTCTCCCCCTAGTGTTTGCCTCGTCACTGTCTGCTTCTTCATGTTTGTAGCCCTGGTGACCATTCTGTCCAATAAAATCTGACTATGTAACCAAACACACCCTCTGTGGTCTCTGTGTGCGTGTTTTCATTTGACTGATATTTTAGGTTGTGTAAATTCTTTTGTATGTGTTTCCTCTTGATATTGTCTGAAACATGGGTGGGGTTCATGTAGGAACAATGGACTCTGGGTGATAATAGCGAGGTCAGATTTTCAGCACAATTTACACCCCACACACACACACAAAATAGGCCAGGTCAAGAAATGCTTTGGCCAACATGTTTAATACATTTTTCCTGTCTTGCTCTTACTGACCTCTACATCCAGGACTTAAAAATGACCCCAAACAGTAAAATAATACATGATTAATTAAAACACTTGTTAAAAACATTTACATTTGTATCTTAGTAGTGGCGGTTATTGGCTTGCCACTTGAGTTCGAAATGTGGTCGTGCTCTTGCTGAGAAGTTCACACTGATTTAAGGAACAGATTCCACAAGAATCAAGGCAAGGCTTCCCAAAAGTAGCTTAGCACCAAAAATCCAGACTGAACTTTTTTACTGGTCTTAAGTTTTACTACTGAACATGGGATTTTTTTTAACTGGGGGAATCCTCCTCAGTGTTTCCAGTTATTTCCTCACGTTCAAATCTGATTTATACTCCTAAGAATAAAAAGCAGTTTTGTAACTGCAAGAAACCATAAGTGCTTTTGGGAAACCAAGCCTAGAACAGATCACACATATCTGTCAACATTCATATTAGAGTCATTTAACAGTATTGCATTACATCTTCAGACCACCTGTGGTGTTTCATTGTTGGTTATATAGGAGAACACAACACATGCTTCTATCACTGGAGATGCAGGACACAAACCGAGGCCGGAAAACCTCAGATATTTGACCGTGTGATGTCGCTTCAGTGCTTGGACAATGGCTCTGTTCAGAAAGAAAAAGTAACGCTCGTACTTTGTGCTCATCTTAGGGAACAGAATCAGTTTAAGCAAGCAGGAGGTAGCTACATAAATGTTAAAGCGGAGTCCACCCAAATACATCTCTAAGCAGATGCAGACTGTTCACTTAAGCGAAAGTCCTTGTAGATTTCTGCAGGATTTGGTAAAAACCCTAAACTTATGTGTATTCTTCCCTGTATGTTTGCCACCAATGAGATGCAAGGGCCTTATTCAGGCTCCTGTTTGTGCTTGTGACTCCCCAAAAGTGTAATTTCTTACAAAAAGTCACGCAATTAGTTCTCAGGTGTTATTAGGTACGAGAGCCTGATATTTTCTTTTATCAGATTTCAGTTTTAAGTCCTCCACAGGCCCAGATCTCCATCACAAAGAAATAGAAAAACTAAAACAGTGCAGCCTTGCTCATGTTGATTCTCCGCTCAGACTCAAAGCACTTTTAAACAGGGATGACTAAGATCAGTCTCTGTGCAGACGGACGATAAAGAAAGGACCAATAAGATCTAAAAAAATAAGTATTTCTACATTAACATTTAAACGGGTCATTTTTGCAAGACTTCCTTTTTACGCCACCAAAAGGCGTCCAGTTTGAAATTAGTCTTCCAAAGACCAAAAATTTTAAAAGCTAATTTATTATGTGCACAAAGTCAAGCTGAGCCCAGATCTGTCAATAGATGGAGAATGTTGACAGGAGACATTTCAAACATGCCGACGTATGAGCTTCGCACACACACAAACTTCACATGCACATAGACACAGACGCGCATAGCCCCAATGCAGGCAGACAGACTTTGGGTGGGGGAGGAAAGCTGTTTAGTAGACATTTAACACTATTACTCCCAGATAGGTTTGATGTAATTTGTTTCCCTGTTATTTAAAAATCAAGCACATCTGGATTTCACTTGAGATCAGAAAAAAGCCAGGTCGACATCATGTTAGCATGAGCAGAATATAAACTGCTCCACAACATGAGTGCATCATTTCCTCCAGTTTTCTGACCCCACTCTGAAAAACTTTCCCTGGAGATATTCAACAGCGTCTCCACGAGGTTTCAGCTCATGTCTCCGACACCAAACACTAAATGTGTGACCCAAAAACCTGTGAGTCCTCCCACTAAAGCCGTAACAAAAAAAAAACAGAAACAGAAACAAACTCCTATTGCACCACAACGCCAACCTTAAGAATATCACCATACATGGAAGAGTGCACCGAGTGTAACACCTGCAAATATTCCTAAGAGTGAGTGACAGTGAGCGACTAATAAACTCAACAATTTAACGTGTCTCAGATAAATCAGGCTAACTTTCAAATAAATCAGGGTGACTAATGGTAACTTTTACTGACCGTTACACAAGAAGAAAAAAGGACAAATTGGCTGTTAAAACAAGAGCTGTGAGTAAACTGAATGTAACAGTTAACATGACACCGAAGTGCTAAATGTCAAGGTAAAATCTTCATCAAAAAAGGGAAGGGGGGGGACACGTAATGGAAGCAGGAGCTCGATGAAAACCACGCTACTTGACAGCTCAGTTAACTGGTAGCACTGACTGCAGCCCATTTGAGCCGAGGATTCAAACTAGTTTTTCTAGTTTTCGTCGTCGTCTTCGTCGTCATCCTCGCTGATGAGGTATCCGCGGGCCCCGCTGTGGTGGGGCGGCGGCGAAGGAGGTGGAGAGGTCTTGGTGAAGAAGGGGAGACGGAAAGTAGGGGAGGGGGAGCGCTCCTCGCGGGTGGGGCTGCTGTTAGGGCTCTGCCTGGGGCTGATGGCCTGCAGCATGCGGCCCTTCCCTTCCTTCAGCATGTGCTTCTGTGGAGCAGAGACGACATCTGTTACATCAACTGATGATACAACCAGGAGGATGAATGTTCTCCTACTTTACAGAAAAAGCTTATAGACTTACAACTTGGTTGAGATGCATAAAGCTGAACACTTACAATGCAGTTAGATTTTTTTTTCTTTTTTCCTTTTTTAAGCGCAACATGTGTATTTGTAGCTTAAAATGCAGAGAAGACAACTCTTGCTTCTTGGTGTGATTCTCTGCTTCAGGGAACAATTACATTTACATTACTCTGTGTGTGACTTCTGTGTTATACGTTTTATTTTGCATGAAATATAGTTTGGCAGCCTCAAATTTAAGATGCTGGACATTCTAAAAAGCACTTAAATGCACTACAGAAACAGAAAAGAGCAGGGATCGTTATCAAAATGCTGGATTAACAGACATAGTTAATGTAACTTTGATGTAAAAATACTGAATAAAAATATAATTATTTAATATAAATATATTATAAATGGGGCCTAACCCAGATTTTATACATCTACCAATCATGAAAGAAAAGGAGCTTTCTCAAGTCTGATAAAGTTTGATGACATCATCAGGGTTATCTCTGGGCTTTACAATTACACATGTATGACATCCTGCACTGTAAACAGGGGCAGTTTAAAAGATTTGGGCATTTATTGGGACAAAAAGATGCTGTTAGTTGAATTATGAAAAATATAGTATCCAACGTTTTTTGGATCTGCGTTTAGTATATCTCATAGCCTGCTGCAAAGATCTTGCTAATTTTTACATATATATCTTTGAACTTCCTCAAGTTTTGTGAAAGAGCTGCACTAAAATCACTGGATTGGCTATTATAAATAATGAAATATTCCTTAGATTACCCATCTTGAGAGAATGTTATGTTTCTGCAAAATGATATGATCTGACTCAAACAAACAAATGAAATGTTGGGAAAACACATCAACCTAAAAGTCTTCAGTATGTTTATCAGCAGTAATGTAGAACATGCCAAATCTGCAGTGAACAAACACAGAGTGGTATCATTTTAGTTTTCCTTGTTTTGCAGATTTGTTATGTCTGTTACTTAGAATGTCTAATCACCAGTAATGATGGTCTCTCCCAGATTTACATGTCAATTTATAAAGCCCTCCTTCCTCACCACAACATGTCTCCTGTTAAATACTTAATGTGTTCTTAGTCTTCCTGTCTAATTAAGTACAGATCCTCACCAGAGCTCCCTCAGGACCAAACATCTGCAGGAAGTTGCCAATGAACTCCCTGGATTTCTCCTCCCATTTCTGAATGAGGTCAATGCTTTTCTCCTCCACCTTCTGGACGAACTCCTTGCTCTTCTCCTCCACGTCACGGACCTTTCTCTTCACCTTGTCCACACGCTCCTGCAGGTGGTACTTCTTCTCCTGATGAGAGCAGATTTGGCAACGGTAAGGAGAAAATATGTTTCTAATTAGCCGCATATTCAACATGAATTACCTCACAAACTAACAACTGCCTTCATACAACAAGCTCCCTCTTAACTTTTAATTCAACACAGTTCAACCAGAGCGGAGAGTTCCATACATTGATGAAGCTGACGTTCAGCTCCTTGGCTGTGTATCCTCTCTGCAGGTTGCGTCTGACGTACACATCGTAGTCACGGACAATGCGTGTGATGATGTCAGAAGTGGAGATGCCCTCTGTCCGCTGGGTTGGAGCAAACATACCTGTCAAACGCAGCAGGATGTAAAGACAAGAGCACACAGGTCAGAGGTCACTAGGTTCACTTTTCTCCATCCACATAAATCTGAGATTAAAGAGAATTTGGGAGATGACCTGTGATTACAGTTTGTACCTGTACCTTGTTCCGGACTGAAACGACTATAATGGCACAAATTATTACAGACTTCACACAACTGGTTCCAGTGTTTAAAGTGTTGTTCTTGTCTGATGAATTAAAAACACAGTAGACATCAATATATCAGATTCCATTTCCTGGTAATTCAGTTCATACCCTTATTTTTGACCAAACTACTGGTGTCCACCGTAGACTTTATATAAAGATGGACAACATGGCAGCTCCCCAAAAGTGAAGAAAAACATTTCAATCGACCCATGGTGACAGTTAGGCTCCGACTCTTCTTTGCAGACTGGCTCCAAATGACATCACGCAAGCAAGATGGCGGCTGACAGATACAGCTTTTTTTTGGCTTCACTTTTGCATAGATGTATCGAGTGGAGACAAGTCGACCATATTTATATCAGTTTATTTATAACAGTCAATAGTAGAAGTCAAGAAAAAAGGCGACAAAAGCTCAGCTACAGCAGAGATGATAAGGTGATTCCTCTTTTCTGTTTTTTTAACAATGGAGTGCCACCATTTTCCTGACTTTGTTCTGGAAAATATATAAGGTTTATAGCATTTATCTTTCTTAGCTCTCTCTATTTATCTGGATCCTGTTCCTGTCTCAAGCTCTGGTCTCTTGTGCTCCTGCAACACTGAAATTCCCTCCTGGGGTCATTAAAATTTAATTTGATGTAAAATCCAGATGGATTCTTTGCAGATAAATTTGAGAACACTGAATTACAATAACATATATTTAAATGTGTCATTCCAGCATGCTACACAGTATCATCTGTGTATGGGAAGCAGTGGTAAATACTGAATTGCATCCTGTAATTAGTTGTGTACAGCACTAACACTCTTGGTAGCTTTAGTACTCACCGGCTTCCTTGATGTGCTTGTACACGTCATCACTGCCCGCTGAGGAGTATGGGATGTCGTCATGGGCCACAAAGTCAATCTGGAGAGGTCATTACAACATACATCAACAAAGTAGATTCACATCTACAAATTATACAAAAACAAAAAACACACAAGAACAGCAGGCAAAAAGTTACAGAGGATCAGGAATGGTGGCTCAATCTTAAAAAAATATGTCTTCAGCTCCCTAGACCAGGATTTCAATAAATAAACAGACTTCATGTCTCTAATTGTGGGTGCTTTCCTTTTCTCTCTGTATGTTACATGTCTCATTTACTCACACGATGTCTTGCCAGGAACTCTGGTGATAATGTCCAGGGAGCATTTCGCACCACTTCATCCACGTAGCGGCAATGTCTGATGGCGTCATAGCGCTCGTCCTCGTTCATCACCGTGAAGCCCTTGTACTTGTGGGTCAGGTCGTCACTGCACACTTTGAATGGTAAGAAATATTCACAGAGCTTATTTTATAAATGTCTAAGCTATTAATTATTTTAATAAAGGGAGAGAAATCAAGCATGAAGTATTTGTTAATACTGAAAAGACGTTTAACTGATGGAAAGCTGTAGACACTGAAATCACTTTTAAGTTGTGCTATTGTTCAGGTTTATGTTATTGTTACTTCAGCTGTCAATCATGTGACCAACAATCAGGATTCTTGTGTTTCCAGGATATTTCAGTGCGCTGCTTTCTAACAATAAATTAGAGCTAGCTTTTCTTATCTTGCAATATTATATGAACGCTCTCTAATTTTCCAAGATGTCTGAATTTATCTTGCACCTTCCCTCACTTAGAGTTTGCACTGGATCCATCTCAACTGTCTTCCTGTTTCTAGAGTTTCACACTTTAAAAAAATGCAGCTCAGCGACATTTGCTGCTGCGAAAGCCTACATAGACACACAAAAACAGACTTACCTCCAACAATGAGGTGTGTATTTGGGAAGAGGCATTTAGCCTGCATAAGTGCTCTTGCGTGACCTGAGTGGAAAACGTCAAAGATGCCATCCGCGTACACTCGCACTGGTCTGTCAGCTGAACAGAGAAAAAAAACAAAACAAGACATGGACGGATTGAGGACTTATTCTGGACTGACTGTTTTTCCACAGGTATGAACAGCATTAATGGTCTGATACTGGAAAAAATTAAAGGCAAATTATATTTAAGAGGCGTCTCACAGACTGAGAAATTATGGAAAGAGGACTAAGAGTGAAAGAATGTGACTCACGTGGTGTTCCCCTCTTGGCCTCCTCCATGCTGACCCTCTCATAGGGTTGATCAGCTGGCACGAGCTCATCTGCGAAAGGTGCAGGGTGCTTCAATCCCTGGTAGACCAACACCAACAGAATCGGAGGATATTGTGAAAATATGAACAAGGACGTTTTTTTCATCAAGTCACAAAAGCATTGCCGTACATCATCATAAATCTTTTTGTCTTTTCTGGTTGGAAAGATTTAAATGATGTCTCTCTCAATTTGTAAACATTTTTTCTGGACCGTAACAGAAAAAACTTGATGTGGAAATCATGGGTGTCACTAGTGTGGTTTAACAGCTGATGACATCTATTTCTTGAAGCACTGTACAAAATCTAAAATATTTCTAAACTATATTACTCAATGCTCTGTGTGTTGTAACTACTTCCAGATCCCTGAAGAGAATATACTTTACATTAAAAACATGTTATATTCATACATGCATATTTAAGCGCCTATAGAAACTGTTAGCCAAACATTAATTTCAAAAAACAGTTGAACTGTCCCTCTGACTCACCACAGTGCACCTGGGGATTTTCCCAAGCCTCTCTCCCTCCTCGGTCTCCCCGTTGGAGCTGTCTCTTCTCCTTTTTCTGGACAGCAGCAGCCCGCTGGTGCTTTGCGCCTCCATCTGGGTCAAAAGTCAAAAGTCATGAGTCATGACCAACACTATTAAAACACTTCATACCTTGCATTAAACATACACCACTTTGCCATCGTCGAGTATAATTTAAAGAGGGAGATGCAGATCCAGACACTGTAAGACAATCTATACTTGCGCTATAATATCACACAATATAGAAGGTGAGCAGTGAGGTTACAGTATATGATACATCTTAAGCCAACTTTGACCCAGTAACAGAAGGAGAATACAGTATGAACTCAATGAGCCATCAGTACATCTGAATAGCTCCAGTGGCACACATGCAGCATAAAGGTCAGCTGAAAATGAAGCAAATAACACCTGTTTCAACATGACACATTTTGTTCCTAAACATACAAAAAATAAACCACATCCAGCCTTCACTCAAGATTCCTGCGCTGTTGTCACTGAGATCCTGCCTGCAACACCTGAGTCAGCAGTCCGCCACAAGTGTGCGTTCATATTAGATGCTGATTGACTTCAGCTGACTTTGTTAAGAACATAAGCCAGCTGGAGGACTTTCCGGTGACTGCACACTCTGGCATTTTAACAGAGGGAACTTCGGCAATACAAACGAAACCCTGTATGTCAAAGGCAAAATCTTGACAGTGTTTGTAGCAAGAGATGAAAAATTGTATGTAGACGGATTCAACAAAATTAAAATCCTGGATATCAGTAATCATTGAAATCATTTAGTAAGGCTGCAACTAACTAATTATTTTCATCATTGATTCATCTGCTGTTCTTCTCTGAATTAATCATTTGGTATAAAACATTAGAAAACAGTTTCCTAGAGGCCAATGTAGTGTCTTCAGATGTCTGTCCCATCTCTCAGAATTTAGGGCAACAATAGATATCCTATCACAAGGGTTCCCATGTTGTGGGTTGAGGCTCGGCCCCATTCCTCACATTCCACCACGCCACCCAAAATTAAGCCACAGGTCATTTAAGGGAGGGCTTGTTATACTGAAATGTCTAGCTTATCCTCATCATTATCCTCAACACTGTTTTAACTTATCACTAAATCTCAATAATCCTTGGCTGCATTGTACTGCTGTGTCAGTTGTGAAAGTGTGACTCTGTACAACAATGTGTGACAGACGTGGCAGTACACGGCCCGGTGGTGATGGCTACCTGATCCAACACCGAGCACTTACACAAGCCTCTTTCTGTTGGCAGCAGCTGAGCACTGAGGGTGAGAATCCCTGCAGGGCTCCTACATGCTGACAGAGAAGATTTACATGAACAGCACATGCCATCATACCAGTTGGTTGCTATAATAAGAAAATAACAAAAGCACAGTGTCAAATCTTGTTTAACCAGATACTTAACGACAGAGATTCATTCTGTGAAATGACATGTAATCTCATTTTTTAAGACAATGCCTCTTTAAAAACAATTAGGACATCTTTTGGCAAATAAACATTATACAAACAAGTGGAAAATCAAGATTCCAGGGTGACATCTTCAGATTGATATAAAACAAAGAAAAGCAGAACGTCTTCACATTTACACCAGTAAATATTTGGCTTGTTTGTTAATTACTTAAAGGATTAATCAAGCATCAAGTTGCTGATTAATTCTCTGTTTATCAATTAATGAATTATTCACTGATCATTTCACTGACACTTAATCAAGATAATATGCTATATATTTTAGTACTGGGTATAACAGTGTGGACACTGTATTCTGTTGTTGTGTTAACAATAAAACTATCATACAGCTTTCAAATTCTCTTTTGCTTGAACGCTGTTCTGGCCTCCTGGTGGTCCCCGGACCTCAGTTTGGAGACCACAGGCTTCAAGTTGACTTTTACACAATGTTCTCGACGTCTATTTTCTCTCTCATGTTAACATGGTGCTCAAATAAAAAAATTCCAAATCTGACTTGCTGACCGTGTATAACCTGGACTTCAGACACAAGTACACCAGTGAGTGAAACCAGCTGATAGAGGAGTTGTAATGGGGACACTGGTTTTAGTCCCTGCAGCTTAACTTCACTGTCCTACCCTGGCTTGCTGGACGTCTTCACTTCTGGCCAAAAAAAACCTTAAATTGATGGTTAGCTAATGTTAGACAGCTCTTTCATGATGCTGCTCTCTTACCTTTCACTGTTTTGTCCGGTATGCTGCTTTGCAGGAGTGGGCGGCTTCCTCTCCTCTGACTGCCAGCAGGCTAGCAAGCAAGCTAACTGCAACCTAGCTGCCGTCCGTCGACTCCTAGCTGAGCAGCTAGCTGTCAGTCTGGCTAGTTTGTTAGCTGCCTTTAGCCTTTAGCTCGCTGGTTAGCTAACAGGAGCAAACAATAGTAAGTACAAACAGCCCTGAGCGTCCCACAGCCCCTGCACTCGCTGTGCTACCGGCGGAAAACTGCGACTGCCAGAAGGAGGACAAACAAATTATGAGCAGTGACAGCTCGTACTACAACGCTGACAGGTCAACAGCACAGGAACTACAAAACTTGGACATCCTTAAAGGAACTGACATAACGAGTCAGACGGCTCCTTCATGGCCGTGCTGCCACCCAGCGGACAAACGGTGTGTGGCAGGAAGACGCTGGAAATACTCCAAGTACACGCATCATGATATCAACACATGCAACAGAGGTGGTCATGTAGTAGAATATGCAGGGCTTTGGAAATGTATTAGGTTACAGATTACTAGTTACCCCATTTCAAATGTAAAAAGTAATGTAACTATTTCAATTACTTAATCAAAATAATGTAACTTATTACATTTGATTACTTTTTGATTACTTTTTGATTACTTTTCTAATTTTGTAATTTCCTAACGAATGTTTTCAACTGTTGGGGTAAGTGTACCCATTAATCATTTAAAATAAATTAAATTAAATTAATTAAATGGGGTGTGTGTGTGTGTGTGTGTGTGTGTGTGTGTGTGTGTGTGTGTGTGTGTGTGCGTGTGTGCGTGTGTGTGCTTTTTTTGTATTATTTCTGTGTATTGTTAAAATCTTGAAAAAGGGAATGTGCCATTAAAGTATGTACATATTCTATAATTTGTTTATTTGTCAATAGATATATCTATACAAAAAAATTAAGCCAGATTATTATCTCTCATTTGAAAATATATTCATTAGTTCATGTACATTTTGGAATATAAAATAAAGATATTTTATGAAAAAAGTCAAAGGTCTGACATGGGCTTAATTGGTACTATGACACCACTTAAGCCCTGTGTGCTTCAAATAAGGTCCATGTCATGATTTATTTACAAAACAAATTTTAAAAAAAATTGATTTCAAAGAATCCAAAACAACACTATATGTATTCAGTAACATGTTCTCAGACAGGTTGCTTAGCTCTGTGTAGCAAAATATAGATCGATTTAGTTGGCAGGCTTGGGGCGCTGCAAATTCAAACAAGAGAACCAATCAAAAGCATCAGAATAGCATCAAATGGCTTAATTAAATGGCCTTGACTGGAAATGGCAAAAGAAGGCATTGTCCACATCAAAAACATCTAAATTAATATTATTCAACATATGGCCTAAGATTTTTACAGAAAATATTCAGATGTAACCCCCTTTGTAATCATCACCATTTTCATGGTGACAATTTATTTGTCACGACTGCCAATCGATCAGTGGAACAAAGTGTCAGAAAAGTGTCACAGTTTAGGCAGCTAAACTCCTGCTTATGCAACCCAGAAAGCACCCCACAATGGTGGGCCACAAGTCTGGTGGGTTGTCGGGGCTGTTCTCTGGAGGTCTAAGTTTTCAAAAAACGGTGATTCTGAAATCGTGCAGATGGTGGCTTGTGATTTTTGTCCAAAGGTAGCGAAGATGCTTGAGCCCAAGGGGTCTGGCCTCGCTAGTCCAGTCGAAACATTTAGAAAATGTCCATCCAGTATTTCGCAGCCCTGGTATACTAACATGTATTTAGCAGCCCTGGTACACTGGTATGTATTTCGTAGCCCTGGTATACTAACATGTATTTAGCAGCCCTGGTACACTGGTATGTATTTCGTAGCCCTGGTATACTGACATGTATTTAGCAGCCCTGGTACACTGGTATGTATTTCGTAGCCCTGGTATACTGACATGTATTTAACAGCCCTGGTACACTGGTATGTATTTCGTAGCCCTGGTATACCGGCATGTATTTAGCAGCCCTGGTACACCAGCATGTATTTAGCAGCCCTGGGACACCTGGGAGTTTTTTGCAGCCCTGGTGCTTATATTTAGAAGCCCTGCGCACCCAAACTCCGGACACTAGGTGCTGCTTACTTGTTTTTTTCTTTTTACTTTTTTCCATCGACCTCCAACTTCATCCAAACACACACTCAAAGTTAAAGCACTCGCACCCTGGGCCCGGCGCACCTGTGGCCCACGAACCTCCCATGGGCGACCATGGGGAGGCAGTGCTTGATCACAGCTGGCCCCAGTCCTTCCTCCCCTTGGGGTAGCTGGGAAGGGACCACCCTGACGTAGCTGGTCCTGGTTATTCCTGAGGAAGACATCTGGGTTTCCCAGGGGACAGGGAGGCAGTGTTATCACAGCTGGCCCTGGTCCCTCCTTGAGCCTGCAATAGCCAGGAAGGCAGTGTTCTGTCAAGGCTGGGGGTGGGTTACCTGGGTTAAGCCTGGAACATAGGGTACCTCAACATATCAAGAAGGAGCAGTGAGACCTGGAACTTCAGACCTGACTGGCCAGGCTAGGGCTAGGGCTAGGTAACCTTTATGAAATGACATAGCCTAATTAAATTAAGTCCCAAGTAAAACAGTTTTAGAGTGTTTTGATATTTGATTTGTCTTTCTCTTTGTTTTCCTGAGAATCAATAATGCTGTTTAACTTTTGATACATCATTTTTTTTATCCTGGCAATGACTTGGCTCATTTCTGTTATGATTTGTCAGTTTCAGTATTGAATTTAAAATACTTCATTGTTTTTAAAGCACTTCCCAGTCTTGCACCGACATATGTGTCTCACATGCTTATAGGGTACGAACCATTATGACCCCTCAGGTTCTCTGGAGTCTGTTAGTTGTTCCAAATTGCAGAACTGAAAAACCTTTGACGAGGCAGCTTTTAGAGTTTATGCTCTGAGCTGCTGCAACGGTCTGCCTGAGGATATGAGAGCAGCTGGAAGTGATGAAAACCTACAGTACCTCCTCAGCCTTTTGATTGAGAGTGATTTATAGACTATAGACTATAGATTATTTACTTCATTTTATTTTTTTAGTCACTTATTTTTTTGTATTCATGTTGTAAATGTATTATTATTGTTATTATCAATATTATTATTATTATTAGTAGTAGTAGTAGTAGTAGTAGTAGTAGTAGTAGTACATAATTAAACATTTTCAGTATTTGTTGATTTTTTTTAGAAAGTTGATAATTCTACTTTATGTTTATTGTTAAAATCATAGTGGGTGGTGATGTACTGGGGTCCTTTATTTGAATGGTGTTCCTAATATCTTTCCACTCCATAAACATACATGAAGGGGGCAACATATTGAGAACACTATATTGCACTCCAGTACACCACCACCACCACCCACATTTGTAAATGTAGAATTTAGGGCAGTGCTGCTGAATTTCATTGCATATTTCATTGTATATCACCTTGTTGAAGGAACTTCAATCTGAGCCAAGTAGAGGAGAGTGTACCAGAGCTATATATATATAGAGAGAGGGCCAACTGTGGTAATACAATCAGCTCAGATAAAGCTATGTCCCATATATAATCCTACTCTGACAGCCAGATCTTGACCACCCATGCTATATACCTGTATGTGGACTAAGTATAAATTGTCCTTCCTGCAAATGTATGGTTTATATTTCCACAAAAGCCCATTCATTTACATGTAAAATACTTAGTGCATGCTTAGTCAAGTACTGACCATATATATGTAACATAGCTATGAAATGAGAGGTACAGAGCTGGAAACATTAGTCCTGTGCTGATCCTTATGTGTCCTGCAGAGAGCTTCAGGACAAGGTATAATTTCACTTGAAGATCAGAGGGGCACACGTTAGGATAATTGATACCCTGAAGGTGATCGTAAAGTTGTGCAATGAAAGCTGCTGTACATGGCAGTAATAAAACTATTGGAGAGCGTGTCTCCAATAGTAAGTTTGACTTGAAATAAACAAAAAGAGTGATAAAGATGTTTAACTGCCATAAAGAACTGTCTAATGTCACCCAGACGGATCATCTTGAGATATTTTTTTTATTATAGACCAATCCATTTTAATCATTATTGTGCTACAGTGTTTTAAAGACATTTTCGTACATTTATTCTATATATTCTGTACTGCATGTTGTCACACATAGCTGCAAAAAGGCTCATCCTGATTGCTTCTATCAGTTTGCAACAAATCTTTAGCTGGTGGCTAAATGTTATGTAGTTTAACATATTAAGGATTGTCAGTAATTGAAAGTAACATACAGTAAATGTGTCACTCTGACAAACCTGCAAAAGGAAAAATAATGTCTGATTCCTGGGGGCATTATTTATGTTTCATCGCTGAACTTACACCTTCTGTGAAACAGATTGGTTTATTTTGCAGGGCTACTTGCCTCAGCATACAAGTACAATAAATGTATATGATTTAAGAGTAACAGGTACTCTTACCCTTCCATTTTTGTCATCTGCACAGAGAACTTACAGAATGATGTTTACCATTAGCCACCTGGCAGAGCCCTTTTAGACACCCTGTCTCCTTCTTGTTCTCTTTGATCGCAGCCTTACCTGCTGGTTTGAAGGATAGAATTTGCTTCACTGTTGAAATGACAAACATCAAGCAGGTGGAGAGGCAAAAATGAAAATGAAGAAAGCAACTGTCCAGAAAATGAACTGAGAATGTAAAAAAAAAAAAAGCCCCTGAAAGAAGATCCTAACCTAGCTGAGGAAGGGTTTGGGCCTCATTTAGCTAATGCAAAACTTCTTATTGATATTAAAATATTTCTTTGTCAGAGGGGCAGACAAATCAAACACTCATACAAAATCCCATGTAACCCTTCTGAGGTTTACATTATTATGGTTACATGGTTATTTCATAGATCCCTGAAGGATCCAAATGATCAGCCTATAGAAAAAAAGCTCTCGTGGCCATCATCCTCTCGTGTTCTAAAAACTGTCCTTTTTAATTAGTTACTTTAATCCATATTGCAGCCTGTTTACACTTGGTAAAATGTGTATTTGGTAATAAAACATAGGTTCCCATAGGCACCACCACATTATAGTTTGAATCAGTTGCAATAGTTTGCCTTTGAATGCGCACTGGTTTGTTGCATGCAATGGCAAATAGAAGAAAATACTAGATAGAAAGGCCACAGAATAAGAGATGCAAAGGAAATAAGGTTCTGGTGGGGATTAAACCTTTATTTATACAGTAAGTTTATAATCCTTGTGGTATCTAGACATTAAGAAACATGAAGACCAGTGTGGAAACCAGTGACTTTTTGAAGACTCTAAACAACAATTCCCAGGTTGTGTCATATTGACTTGGCGTTAGGACAAGCTAGCCCATAATTCCTGCATATTTCCTGGGGACTTAAACAGCAGTTAACTCTGCTTCCCCTCTATTTTCTGACGAGCAAACACCAGCTGTTTTGGGACAGAGGGTTAATTTTTACCTGCCAGGCATGTTTTGTCAAGAATCAGTCTACAGTAGGACGTTGCATGTCGCAATATTTTGCATATATGGGCCATAACAGACTTAAACTTAGACATAAACAGACTGTAAAATCAATGTTTGCCAGCTACAGATTTAGAAAAACTAGCAATATGCTGTTTCAATTTGAGCGTGAAGTCTATGTCCACCAATGGTTTCACCAAAGACTACAAGCCCATAGTAGCAACTAAAAAAGTGGACTGCTTGTGCACCCAGTGGGTGCCCTGCTGTTACTGGGCTGTTTCTTGTTGCTTAACAAGGAGTCACATTTTGTTTGAAGTGGTCTTTTTTACTGCTGGTTTATGCTCAGTGGGCTAATGAGCTCTTCCACGTCTCAACAGAAAATGTGTGCGGGGTGGAGTTAGGCCTACTTGCAGCTCAGTGGCCAATGGAGAGGCCCCAGGATTGATAGCAGTATTTATGAACAGTTATGTTGTGTTACAGTTGTGAACAGGACTTGGGAGATGCAGCAGCAGGTGAGCAAGTTCAGTTTTATTTTTCAGTCTATTGGGAATATCAAGTTTAAAATAGAGTCATTGATATACAACAACCTTTGATGGTCTATTTAATTTTTGGAATATAGTTACACTGTTTTTATTTTACAGTATAATAATTAGAGCTAGGAAAAAAAATCTACATAAATCAGACAGCTACTGTAACTGAAGAAACAGCCATGGTCCAGTAGTAAGGTCCAATATTAATACCACAGGAAATAAAAAATCTCACTGTTGAGTTTGGCACTGCCAGTCCCAAAGAGGATTTTATAGGAGCGTAGTTTTCCTGTGTTTTAAGCATTTTTGTTTGTTTTTGTGCTATCATCATGTAAAATGTATTTTCATTTCACTGGCTTTTGTAAATAACAGTGGTAATGTATGACAGATTGCAAAATAACCGGGGGTTTTGCATGATATTGCAATTGCAGATGTCAAGGATGATTTCCCAGGTGTCCTTGCTGAGGGCTCTATGCTGCTTGATGTTAATGCCAGGTCTGTTTGAAGTAAAATTCAAGAAAAGATTCATCTTTCATCTAATCATGAACAAATTATTACAATCATATCAGAAACTGAATGTGAAATATTGTTTTAAACATTGATCACATAAAAGCAAGAAAATATTAATCCAAAGCAAATACTTGAATACTTATTTTAGCTGCTGTGAAGCTTTGCAGAGTGAAGTATTATTTTGAGAGTGTGGCTAATATATTCTCTACGTCCCCACAGGTTTGCTAAATGCAACATCTCTGATGAAAGTAAAGAATCATGGAGGTAGGTAGTCTTCCACTTTCATAACTATTGTCATCTTATTTAGCTGTAAGGTAAAAACAGAGAGTAATTAACAAATGTATGTTGTGGCTGGGAATATTTTTGAGTGGTGCTATAAATGAAATCTATTAAATTATTATTATTATTAAATCATTATTATTATTATTATTATTAAGGACTGACTAGTAAGTTGAAGCGCAGCCATTTCTGAAAGACATTTTTTCAATATAACTCCTGCTTCCACATTCTTCCACAGGGAATCCACTTAGCATTGACTCAATTCAAGCTCATGATTTCTTGACTAATTCTCGACCCAAGAGGAACATTGATCCAAAGTGGCACCGAGGCACTCCTGATTTTCAGTCCTACTACCGCTTCTACAACAGCATAGGGCACATTGAAGGAGTAAGTCCATTGTGGTGTATGTACTGTATGCATATATTGTGTCAGGAGTTTTAAAATTAGTCACCACCTTTTTAGTTTTTCTCTGGTCCTGTAAGACACTATTTGGCAAAAGAATATTTTTGTTTCCTCTCTAACATATTTTTGTTTTTCTCCAACAGCTTTATGAGATTGACAGAATCAGGATGCTCTATCAGCAGATGCGTCACTTAGAAGTGACTTATGGGCCAGATGCCTCCAGTTACCAAAGTCTCCTTGGTGTACAGACAACCACCGCAGCACCAACTACTACCACCGTGCCCCCTCCACCTCCCACCACCCCTGCTCCTACACCAGACCCTCTAGAGCATGCTCAGAGGATCTATCTGTGTAACCCCAAAGACCCGCTGTGCAAACCTCAGATTGTCTACCTGCCAACAGGGGCTGTTCCAGTACTGTGCGATCCACGACACAACCCCGCCTGCAGACCCAAAACAGAGGAGGAGATAAAAGCTGCTGCTCCTCCACCATCCCCAGCCCCTCCTGCTCCCAAAAAAACTGTTCCACCTCCACCACCCCCTGCTGCCACTGCTAAAGGTATGGAGTATGACTGCGACCCATACTGGGATCCTGATTGCCTCATCGACCACCCTCCCCACCCTATCCAGGAAACATCAGCGCCAGACGCACCAGCTGAAGAGAAAGTGGTGAAAGAGGAAGTAGCCAAAGCTGTGGAAAGTGTCGCCACAGCAGCCATAGAGAAACCCCTCAACCCTTACTTTGACCCTTATGATTTCAAACGTGACCTTTTTGATCCCCTCAGTTATGCCGATCCAGCTCCTGAGCAAGAGTAAAAACAGAATGCTTAAGAAATTGTAGCAGTCTATGCAGGACAAGACCACAAAATTCAATCACAAGACCAAACAAAGCAAATCCACATTAAAAAACGTGTAAAATTCAAATCATGCAAATCATTAAATGTTTTACAGGTCCAAAATGTAAACAACACTTTTATACTCATAGTTTTATCAAATGACAATGTGTGTTTTCATGCTAAACTATGCACAATAAGCTTTTGTATGAATTAAAAAAGAATTAAAATGAATAAATGGTAAAAATATATATATGTGTGATTTTACATTTCATTACAGTGTTTTGTTCTGTTGCATTTGCAGTATGTCTGAAAACATTAAAAGGAAAAGCCCAATTTGCTATTCCCATTTGATTTTGTCAAGTTGACCAATTTCATCAATAAGCAATAGCAAAAGATTTCTCCCCTTACAATAACAATGATAGAATGCAGTCTAGATCACTGTATTTGATAATTAAGTGGACAACATTTGGGGGCCCCTGTGTTTTGAATTACATTTTAGTTATTCAACTTCTGCAGTGTGTCTATCAAATTATAATTGTAATCCTCTCATTCAAAAGGTTACTCCCCATCAGAAAGACACAAATTATACATTTATTTCAGAATCAGAATCATCTTTATTGGCCAATTATATTTATGCATGCAAGAAATTTGAGTCTGGGTTTGAGTGCACAGAAAAATATCCAATGGAAAAAAGTGACGTTTTTTAGTAGGTGGTTATGTACAGTCTGTTCAAATATGCAGTAATTAATGAAATATATTGCACATTTTGTATTTTTAACTAAAATAAATATATATAATTTGCGGAACCAGCCATGTCTGTGTCGCTTCCCCTGGCCTCCCCTACTGAGCCACAGTCGGTAGTGTGGGCAGGGGCCATGTCAGCTGACGCTACTGCAAGGGGTGTGGACCAGAGCCGCTGACCTAGATAATTTGCATAT
Source organism: Scomber scombrus (assembly GCF_963691925.1). Taxonomy (NCBI): domain Eukaryota; kingdom Metazoa; phylum Chordata; class Actinopteri; order Scombriformes; family Scombridae; genus Scomber; species Scomber scombrus. Next base: position 11,901,425 of record NC_084980.1, read on the forward strand.
TTTCTAAATATTTAGCTTTACACTTGGTGACCAAATTAACAAATTTGCCAGAAATAAACTCACAAATTTGCCAGAAAAAAACTCGGAAAAAAGGTGTTTTATTGTGCCAAGCAATCACTGAAAGTATACTATTTTAAAATTTAAAAAAAGTTCCAGGTGACCTGACAGTGGTGACAGTTACTGTGGCAGTGGTGACATTGGTGACAGTGGCCTAATTATAACAAGAAATTCCAATCTTTTCACCACTCAAATCCATGCTTCCTTGTTTACCAGCTTAATTTAACAATCCAACAAATAACAATTCATCCTGTAAATTGTATCCTTCTACATGTATATCAAATAACAATGATGAACATCAAAATACAAACTAGTATTGTTTAACAGTATTGTTATAAACATCGGAAAACATCAAAAACATTTTTTCCAGCTTTATATTGTTGAGATGCCAAAATTGGATCATATATCTCAAGGGCTAATTCCTAATAAATCACCACCTAATAAATCACCATGGTCAGACAGAGAACCTGACGGTGTTGACGTCTGACAGTGTTGACAAAAACACACTTTTTTAGATGACCTACATGAGTTCTACACAGGAATCATCTTGTTTTTTCCTCTGTTGTTAGCTACATTTGACTTCCTCTTAAATTGATTATATTTATTTCATAATTTAGAAGAATTCCCCATATACAAAACAGACAGTGTTGACACGTCATGGTTGTGTGACACCAGCAACATCAATAAATATGTAAAAATTACAGTAGCTTGTATGACCTTGTTTCATTTATCAGGTGTGCAAAATGGAAAGGGTGTCCTCAGGAATATAATGACCATGTAGTTGTCTGATTTTATTTCTTATTTATAAATATCTGACAGTGTTAACAAAAACTTGGGATACATTTTTGGCAACCACGAAATTAAAGTAAATATTGTTGAAAATTAACAGATTTGAGTTTTTGATGCTTTTTTCAATTCACTTTTTGATCTGGCATATCTATTATACATTTTAAATAATTTTTTCACAGTTTCATATACAATTGAAATAAGAAGATTTTGTCTGAGGACACGTGCTTTTGTGGGTACTGGCCTTGCATATAATCAAAAGAATGTATAAAATTATAAACACACATGAAAAAAGTCACATTTGTGCAAAACATCCTCAGATGATTAACCCTGATTACTTTAAATAGGAACATTTAATTAAGTAATAAAGTGATAGAACATGTTGTTTTACATGAATTTGTGTCTGAAATGAAAGAGTGAGCTAAATAATCAAAATATGTCTGCTTTAAAACTGTAGCCGAATTTTCACATTTGTCATCCCATAGTTATTTGACAGCTATAGTTTCTATGAAGTTTTTTTTTTTTTTTTTTTAAATATGCACATATGATAAGTTGAAAACGAAGCCATTTTCTTAACTGATCAGCATAACATTATATGATGTAGATAAAACTGGCTCCACATTCGCGAATGATAACATTAAAACACTGCATACATGTTACCACATCAATCATTCAATAGTATAATAGACTGCGATTCTGCTTAATGATGCAGAAGGGCCCATAAGTGAGCCTATATTTGAATACATTTTGCTGATAATACTTCTGTACTTTTACTGTATCACTTTGAATACAGTACTATTGGACTACTTGAAATTGAATATGTTTGTAGTCTAGTATAAATACTGCACTTTAAAACCTCAAGAAGCTGTTCAGAGATTCTTGGAGCAGCTGGAGAAAAAGCTTTTACTGTGCATACTTTATTCAACCTAGATAAATGGACTAATGAAGAAACTGCTGGAATATATATGCAGAGTATTGCACATACAGTAAATATAAAGAACTGTCATCAATACAACAGTACAAACAGTAGAGGGCAGCAAAAGGCTATTGTAGCGTCTAGACTACTTAATCCATAAAAGGAAGAGACGCCAGCGAAGAAGAAGAGCGCGGAGGAGTCTGTCCTGCCTCCAGCTTCCAGCATCATCAGTCTTCACCACCATCACTTCTCTTCAGACTTAACGTAGACGAAACTGGACCCCACTGTCACCGCCCTGTTTGAATTCAACATCTGTCGTCAGGTATTTGATCATGCATTCATGACTGTTGTTGCTTTTTAAACGTTTGTTCGGAGGCTGCAGTTAAAGCAGTTTGCAGATGCTCCCGTTAGTCGCTGCGGTGACGGTAACGGTAGGCCCAGCGGCTGCCATGGAGATTAGCATGCTAGGCTAGCCGCTTGTGCTGACAGTGATTCTGTTAATTAGATTAAAACATGTTCCCCGACCCAGCGGAGGGCCCTGGTGAGATAAAGTGTGCTACAAGTAGTCGAGATGGAGTACATTTTCACATCGTGGGGAAACTGACACGATAGCTATTTCAGTTTTTATCCATGGTTGGTATGACTGGGTGGAGTGGAGCTGCCCTAGTGTTATTATTGACAGACACTCAGCAGGCTGTGGTCAGGACCGTCATACACGATGTTTAGGACTTTAATATGACTAGTTAATAGCTGTTGAATTTATATGCTGACACGACTACGACCTTATTTAAAACGCTACTACGTTACTCTTTGTACATTTATATTTTAAAGTAACCAGATAGTCATAAAGGCTTATGTTATATATATTCAGTTTGGATATTTTTGGATTAACGCACCATCTCAGTCATTGGTTATCATTGAAATCATGGAGAAAACCGATAAAGAGAACATTGTTATCAACAGCAGTGTGCTGTTCACATGTTCCCAGTGTGACAGGCCCAGGGCTACCCTGTCTCACTGCAATGATGCAGTTTGCATACTGAAGAAAGCAGGCAAGGCAAAGCACGACGTCAACAACATATGTTTGTTTCTGTTGTTTAACTTGAACGGTAAATTTGTATTTGCTGGAAATATTTTTCCTCTCAGACACCCAGCCTGTTGAAGTGTTTCAGCAGTTTGGCCTGGAAAAAAGCAAGCTAATATAAGCTTCCTTGCATGCTTAAAAATGACAAGGCAATTTAATTGTTTCTACAAAAAACTACAGATGAAAGTGCAACAAGTAGACTGCTGTGATTAACAGTTAATCTATTGAATGCTTTTTTAAATCAGTGGTTTTGTTTATAATAGTTTATAATAGTAAAAATGCCCCAAAGGCAGTGTTTAAAGTGGCATCTTCAAATTCTTTGTTTTATATAAGTAGCAGCCCAAAACCCAAAGATATTCATTCATTATCATACAGTACCAGTCAAAAGTTTGGACACACTTTCTCATTGATGTGAATGGGAAAGTGTGTCCAAACTTTTGACTGGTACTGTTCATGATAAAGAAAAGCAGCAATTTTTAAAATGTGTTTGTCAATCGACAAATTGATTAATCAGGTTATGAAGTAATCATACTATCTGTAAAGTAGACCTACAGTGTAGTTTGAAAGCATTTGCGATGAGATAACATTGGCTTAAAAGGGTCTCCGTACTCAAGATTGATTCATATGTTGCACATTGAGCCCAATGTTCATATGAACTCACTGTGGAATCAGGAAAGTGTAATAATAATAATAACAATCATCATCAATAGCCAATAATCTACTGTCTCCTTGCTTCCCTAAACCTTTTGAATAAAACAAATGAATGAACTAAAAATTAATAACAAGGAACATTTACTGAAGAGGGGTTTTTTAACGTCTCCTCACTGTCCTGTAACAACTTTTCTTCTTCCTGCAGTATGTCTGACAAGAGTGAGCTGAAGGCTGAACTGGAGAGGAAGAAGCAACGGATCGCCCAGATTCGAGAGGAAAAGAAGAGAAAAGAAGAAGAGAAGAAAAAGAAGGATGTAAGTGGTGGGAGCAAAAATGTTATTTTATTGATAAAGAACCTGCCAGGCTGCTGCTTTGTTTTTAACTTGTCCTGCATTCTGTAGGGAGACTCGAAGCGGGGAGTGGAGGCTGGAGGTGGGTCTTCTGGCGGCCACGAAGACTCTGACCTGGAGAGAAAGAGGAGGGAGGCGGAGGCGCTGCTACAGAGTGTCGGCATCACCCCAGACATGCCTCACGGTATACATGCCCCGTCAGCATGCCTCTGTTTTTATCTTTCACCCCCACTTGTCTTTCATCACTTCTGATTACTTGCTTGATTGATTTGCAGTGTTTACAAAAGTCTCCTCTAACTTTGTGGTCTGGCTTAGTATTGGTAACTGTCTGTTTCCCCCCCTTGCAAAGTATCTGAACATTTTACCTGACCATTTTGTGCATGACACCTAAACCTGCCTGTCATTTATGTTCATTCTCTCTTCTCTCCCCCTCTGTCTGTCCTTTTTGTGTTTTTACCCTCCTTACTGCATGCAAACTCATACTCATGCACTCACCCACACACTTCTTCCATACTTCCCTCACTCTCTCACTCACTCACACACTCACTCCCTCACTCACCTGTCCATCAACTCCCGCACTCACAAACACACGGACTCACAGCTCAACCCCTCAGGGTAATAACAGAAGATACGTGTCTGTTTCACTACCTAGTCCCTGCCCCCATGTCTCCTTCCAACAAATCAGTGGGCAGCGATGCAGGAAGCCAAGATTCTGGGGATGGAAACGCAGGACCCAGGTCTGTGTGTGTGTATGTGTGTGTGTGTGTGTGTGTGTTTGTGTGTGTGAGAGACAGAGAGGGGGGATCAGTTGGTTTAGGTCATTTTTATGTGATTTACAGTTGTAACTGCATGCTGAGTATGTGTGTGTGTGTGTGTGTGTGTGTGTGCGCGTGTGTATGTGTGTGTATTAACATGTAAATATACTTGATGAATTCTGACCTGTCTCCTCTTTGCCTTTTCACCGGCACGCTGATGTCTTCTCAATTAACACGCACTCCGTTCTTCTTCTCTCCTCTCTTTTTGCTGTCTTCTCCATCTTTGACTCTCTTGTACGGCTTACCTTTCACCCGTCTACTTCTGTGTTTGGTTCATCCTCCTGTTTTCCATGCCTGTTTTTTTTCCTCCTTACTCTGTCTGTCTCTCTGTCCTCTCTCTCTCTCTTTCTTTGCTAATACCATCTGGTGGTTTGGCTGTGTAAGGACATTGCATTGGGATCCTGACCCCTCTACTCTGCAACTCCACTCCGACTCTGAGCTGATGGGGTACTGCTCCTCCTCTCTCCTTTAGCTTGTCGTCCAGCTTTAATTAGTTTTTGTGGTTTCATCTTAAGACTTGTCTAAATGTGTTTGAATGTTAATGATATGTGTGTACATCAGTATTTATGTCTCTACACCTTAGATTTGCATCAGTTCGGCTTCATACTGCAAACCTGTGCATGTGCTTATTTCCATGATGGTGTGTGTATGTGTAGACGTGGAGCTGTGAGGCTGGGAATGTCTAAAGTGACCCAGGTGGAGTTTGTCCCAAAAGAAATGGTGTCATACTCCAAAGAAACCCAAACACCCACCGAGGCACTGGCACACACCGATCAAAAAGCAGGTGAACAAGCATTATTTTTCTCAAATTTTTTATCATGACAGAATCAAATTTTAGTCTAAACAAAATCAAATGTGTGTGTGTGTGTGTGTGTGTGTGTGTGTGTGTGTGTGTGTGTGTGTGTGTTACAGAAGAGGAAGAGGATGAGGAGATAACTCCTCCTCCAACAGCAGAGGACAACCAGGAGGAGAAAGAGGAACAGGGTGAACAGCAGGATGAGGGTAAGGACAGAAGTTTAACATGTAATATTATTATATTACATGTTAGTTAATTACTGCTCATTAGGTGTGAGCAGGCTGTTTTTCAATGCTGATTGATGGAAAAAGTTAGTTAATTAAAAAGTAGTTAATTTCTATCTAATAATTCAGTTCTACAATATCACAGCAAGATAAGCATCAAGTCACGCGTTACCAGTCTTGACAAGTTTCCAGAAACCTTCTTTTTTTTAGTATTCTTCCTCTTCTGATATGTAATTTAATGTGTGTAGACACTCCCAAAGAGCTGACTGAAGAAGAGAAGCTGCAGGTCTTGCACTCTGAGGAGTTTGTGTCATTTTTCGAGCGAGGCAGCAGAATTGTAGAGAGAGCTCTGGCTGAGCAGGTGGACGTCTGCTTCGACTACAGCGGGAGAGACCTTGAGGATAAGGAGGGGTGAGGCACATAAACAAACAAACAAACGGGAAAAAAAACCTTATTGCTGTAACTAAAATAGGAAGAATTGAGTCTCCTTTTTTTCTGTAACTTCCAGTGACTTGCAGGCAGGTGCTAAGCTGGTCCTAAACAGACAGTTTGCAGAGGAACGCTGGACTAAAAACAGAGTGGTCACATGTCTCGACTGGTCCCCTCAGGTGACTGATGAGCTTTAAAAACCTCCTTGACTCATGCATGACTCTTGAGTGATGCTGGTCCTCTGCATCTATAATAACAACTGTTATGTTATCTCAGTATCCAGAGCTGTTGGTGGCTTCGTATAACAACAATGAGGATGCTCCACATGAGCCTGATGGAGTGGCACTGGTCTGGAACATGAAGTATAAGAAAGGCACACCTGAGTACATCTTCCATTGCCAGGTAAGAATTTTTTATGTAATTCCACTTCAAGACACTGTATTAAAATGCTCTCTTCATGAAAATTTACAAACTAATAATAATTATAATAATAAAAGTAATGATAATAATAATAAACTTTATTCCTATAGCACTTTTCAAAACCAAAGCTGCTAGGTGCTTCACACAATGCACTATTAACAGAATATCAAAACACAATAAAACAATAATCAAGCATAAATAGATGAAACATTAAACAGTAAATAAAACAACAAAGAACAGCAATTATACAATATTATAAAAATGCCTGTCATTCTGACTTAACTGTAGACAGGACACTGTTGCCTCATTAAGACATGTGAGTAGTCCAGGCAGGGGAAAATTAGGGTGTGAATTACTTGTTCAATTATGTTGAACCCAAAATGAATCCTTTAGCTTTGTAAGACTAAATATGAAGGCTGATTTAAACCGTATTATTTTCTTTCTCCAGTCAGAGGTGATGTCTGCCGGCTTTGCAAAGTTTCACCCCAACCTGGTGGTGGGTGGGACGTACTCTGGACAGATTGTCCTATGGGACAACAGGAGCAACAAGCGCACCCCTGTCCAAAGAACCCCCCTGTCTGCCGCTGCACACACAGTAATGCTCATCATACACACATGGGCACACAAACTACTTCATTGAAGTTGTTGCAGAGTGATCAATACAACTGTTTTTTTTGGTCTATGATTTTGTCTGCATCTGTACTTTTGGCTAACGTTTCTTTTTAAGCATCCATTGTTTGAGTGACTCTTAACTGTGCTCTGTTGTGTTCAGCACCCAGTCTACTGTGTGAATGTGGTGGGAACCCAGAACGCTAACAACCTGATAAGCATTTCCACTGATGGTAAAATGTGCTCCTGGAGCCTTGACATGCTCTCCCAGCCACAGGTATGTCACACTTGTATGGATGATTAATAAACACGGTGTCGTTACTATCAGCTGGTTTGTCTGAGAGTCTGAGGCTGATCAGTGTATTGCTGCATGTGGTTTCCCTGCAGGACAGTCTGGAGCTGGTGTTCAAACAGAGCAAGCCGGTGGCTGTCACCTCCATGGCCTTTCCTCTGGGTGACGTCAACAACTTTGTAGTGGGGAGCGAGGACGGTTCTGTCTACACTGCCTGCCGCCATGGCAGGTGAGCATTCTGTGAACTCGGTCCTCATGAGTAACAAATGTCTTCATAATGACAGATTTAGTCTACATGGAGACTTTTTTGGGGGTGATCAAGGGTGAGTTTTGGTGGAAAGAAGGTCACATTTATCTTTGTGTGTTACAGTAAGGCGGGTATCACTGAGGTGTTTGAGGGCCACCATGGTCCGGTGACGGGCCTGAGCTGTCACAGTGCTGGAGGACCTGTTGATTTCTCTCATCTCTTCATCTCCTCCTCTTTTGATTGGACCGTCAAACTCTGGAGCACAAAGGTCAGACACTTAAAGTCACACACAAATTACTCTTAGATATTATTTATGCATTGCCTTGCCTAAACAACTCTTTCCCTCTCCCTGTGCCTCTGTACAGAGTACCCGTCCATTGTACTCGTTTGAGGACAGTTGTGACTATGTCTACGATGCAATGTGGTCTCCAACACACCCTGCCCTGTTTGCTTGTGTGGACCTAGCTGGACGCCTGGACCTGTGGAACCTCAACAATGATACTGAAGTATGCACAGACACAATTCTCACCATATAAATCTGAACCCACATCTGCTTGCTTGTAAGCTGATGTTTGTTTGTTTTAGGTTCCCACTGCCAGTGTGTATGTGGAGGGGGCTCCAGCACTGAACCGTGTGAGATGGGCTCACTCTGGTAAAGAGATTGCCACTGGAGACTCAGAGGGACAGGTGCAGGTCTATGATGTAGGGGAGGTGAGACATCATCCCTTCTTACTGTGATTCTTTGTTATTTCCATATGTGATTTCAGCCTTTGCCACTAAAAGAAAAATTAAAGTCAGTCTTCTGTGTTTGACGTGTTGTTGACCTTTGTCTGATGTGCTGTCCATCTTTCTGCAGCAAATCTGCGTGCCCAAGGCTGATGAGTGGACGCGCTTCGTCAGGACTCTGGCTGAGATCAATGAGAACCGAGACGAGGCTGAGGAACTCGCCAACGCTTGATGTTACAAACCCCACACTTACCATGTCTCATAAATTCCTCATTACACACTATTAGCACACTACACAACACTGCCGGAGGAGCAGAGCTCTCCTCTCTCTGGCTTACAGCTTCCCTTTTTCCACCTAATAGAACATGAATTGGCCTGAGGAGATGTGCAGAGCTAGAATAGATATAATAGACAGTTTTAGACAGGTTCAGAGGTATTTTTAAATGTGTCTTTAGAGTTTTAGAGTGCAGTTGTAGGACAATGAATGTGACGTGTAGCAGTACTAGTAAAGACAGCACAACTGAGAAAGTACCAGGAGGTGATGATCAGCATAGACGTGTCAATACTATCGATATTCTAGCTCTTTGATAACATCCTCAGGGCTTCATAAACTGCTCTTCTCCTAAGGCCTCAAACAAACTCAGCCCTTTTTTTAAATATGCAATCCTTTGTACTCACACATTTTTATTACCATTTGAGTGTTTTTACATGTTTTAATATTTTCTGGACACGCTTGTGCACATGGCTGGCTAAGTGTTTGAGGATTGTGGATAAACAAAATGCTAGCATCTCACTATCTGACCCTTTTCATCCACAGTGGCACTTGACAACTAAAACAGCTAAACAGCTAATTCACGCTGGCCTGTGCAGAAGTGTGTCATTCTTACATTTTAACCACTACAATATTTAATATTTATTCTGGTGGTTGCACTTATTTAAATATTTTGTGTATTATTGTTTAAGAAAATGCTGCTTTGTACTGAAAACCTGAGTAATACTGTCCTAAAATTCGCACTACAAGCTTTTTACTCGGCAAAACCTGTTTTCTTGCCTTGAATTTGTTGACATCAGTACAATTTAGAAGTGTTTTTTTCTCTGTACCAAAGGTTATTGTTTCTCACTCTGTTCCTGTGTTGTGTGTAATAGAAAACAATTTCCTTACTTGCCCTATGAGGATGTAAATGAACTTTCTATATGAAAGTGTAAAGCAGAGGTTGGAAGTTAATCTTTACAACAGAAAATTGATTTCGATCGTTTTTCTTTTCCATTCAACTTTTCATTCCATCCACGCAGATGCAGCATTCCAGCCTCGACAGGCTTCAGATTAAGCTTCAAATTTTATCTATCATGTTTAAGATGAGCTAAAAATGCACTGTAGCAACCATATTGGATATGACATGACAAAGATCAGTATTCTGCATAGACTAATTATACTGTATGCTGCCCTGTTACTGTTGATACAGATGATGGTTGCACTTTCCCATTGGAATAAAACCCAAGTCATATTGGTAAAATTAAAACTGTATGGATGATTTATTTCAATAAAATACAATAACTGAATTGAGATACATTTAATTTATTAATACCTAATTCTCTGCTCATGATTCTTATTTCATCAAGAAAACACTTAATTGAAAAGTTCTGTACATCAGTAAGAGTGATTCTCAGAGACCAGGACCAAAGGCCCCACATAGCCATAACATTACAGTTACTGTATAATGATGCTGACTGAATGTTACGGCACTTGTCTTGTAACATTTTCTTAACTGCTTCCTATTAATGTGCTGTCACAGTGCAGTTATACAATATGTACAGTATTTAGTCTCCTGTATTAGGACCAATCGAGAGTGAAGCCCCACACACCGTGCTGACCACAATATTTTCTATGCCCCACTGCCCAATAAGAGAAGTCCTACTCACACTGAGTATCAGACAGAAAACAGAACAAAAATCAAACCAGCTACTCATGAGAGACAGAGAAGGGAGTGCTCAAAGCTCCGTTTTACACAATTGTTGGAGAGGAGAACATGAATGATGGAGAGGCCAGGAGCATACAGCCACTGAAGATACAACACAGTAGACTCTGGTCCCGCTGCTGTCTGCTCCTTCACATCCACAGCTGCAGCCAGCTCTCCACCTCCGCGACTGGCCGTGGACCACTGCAGCACACACTGCAGAGTTAACGGGCTGGTGTTGTTTGTTCCGACGTTAATGGCCCCTATTTGTGGAGTGTGTTTCAAAGGTGTGTGTTTTTTCATTAGTGTATCTATCTAAGTGTCTGGCTCCTGGTACAGGAGGAGAGGGGATGGCAAAATGATATGGATGTTTAGACCTCTATGGGGCCTGAGTGGGTGGGGCAGTGGGTGACTCTGGGTGATGTATGGAAACCACACCGGAGGATTTGAATTTGGGAAGGTGGAGGCCAAACTTGTTTTCCACCCCAGCAAAGGTAGCTGCAGCCAGACGGTAGCCTCCGACGTGGTCCGCGTTAATGGGGGGAAGCTCCGAGATGCGAGACTTGGGTGTGGGCTCAGATCCTGATGGACGACTGTGGAGTGAGCAAAGGAGTGACCATTAAATATCTAAACAACTACAGAATGGACTGTCAAATCAGATAGCTTGAGGATGAATCCTACTTGACTTTTAATCTAGCACCATCATCAGGCCAAAGTTTCAATTTTGGTTTAACTTAAGTTCAGAACAGAACTGCTAACATGGCTGTAGGCTCTTAATCTTATTGATACATAAATGCAGAAAAACACAAATATTGTTCAAGGTGCAGTGTGTAGGATTTAGTGGCATCTAGTGGTAAGGTTGCAGATTGCAACCAACTTAATAGTGTGTCGGGGGAACCTATGGCGGCCACCAAACTCATGTAAGACTCTCTAGAGCCAGTGTTTGACTTGTTCACTCTGGGCTGCTCTAGAAACATGGTGTTTTCAGGTGATTATTCACTAATTAAAACATACATATTCTATTACATTTATGCCAAGTCTGTTCCACGATATGCCACTAAATTCTACACCCTGCACCTTCATGTTCTGACGTACAGTCCTGTGCAAAAGTCTTAGGCTACCACCATCATACAAACAGAAAAAACTGGAAATATGTACACAAAATGTAACATTAAATATTATTATGAATTAAGGTTCCGTTCCATTAAGGTTTAAGGGAGCAGGGAGATGTTCTTGCTATTGCTCAAGTGTAAGGGGAGGTCACACTAAATACTTGCCACTTTAGCCTATATAAGCTGTTTTCTATTCTCTATTTTGTTAGTTGGTTTTTTAATACTGCATACACATTTCTTGTATTTACTGGTTATATTCTAATTAAGAGACTGAGAAATAATTACATATGATTATTATATCATTGCTAAAACAACAAATCTAATGGTGGCCTAAGACTTTTGCACAGTACCGTATGTTTTCATTTCATTAAGTAATAAGATACAATTCAGATACAATTACATATTTTATGATGCAACTAACTAGATTGTGGTTTCCTCATATTAAAAATACTTTTTGGCAATGCTGAGATACGATCATCTTTTAGGACTGCAACTAACGATAATTTTTATTATGGATTTATCTTCTGATTATTTTCAGGATGAATCATTTAGTCAAAAAACATCAGAAAGTGATGAAAAATTGCCATCACAATATCCTGCAGTCTAAGATGAGGTCCTGTATTGTCATATTTTGTCAACTAACAATCCAAAACCCCAAAATATTAAATGTACAGTAATTCAACACCAACAAAATAAAAAATTGCAAAACTTTGAACCAGCAAATGTTTGGTGCATAATTGCTTGAAAATTCTAGTCCACCTCCACTCAAAAAAGTGTTTTCCACTTGTTACTTCAGTTGTGTGCGCTTCACTGCAGAATTATGTATGTGCAGAGGCTATTTTGACATTAATCGGCTCAAATTGGAAAGTTTGACACAGAATAAAAGCCAAATCTGGTCCAATATAAGTTACACAACTGTGATGTGGAAACTTAAAGCCTCCAGTGCACAGACACTGAGAATTGACTTTACAGTGAAGTAGGGACATCTTGTGTCCATCATTTAAACTTCTGAAATTAAATATATTTGCACATTCATAGACACTGTAATTTTTAATGAGGGACACGGAGATATGTAATTTTAAGGATTTTAACTATTTAACTTTTTGTGGAAAATATAGACAAATTATGAAAATAAAGTCTATACATCTTAAAACATTTAAATGATTATTTCATTATCAAAATAGTTGACTAGTAATTTTCAGTTCTTTTTTTTTTTTACAAAAAGGAGATGAACTTACTGTCCCCCAAAATCGACATAGAACCACCTCTGCAAGAGCTCATAAGTCACCAGAGTCACACCGAACTGAGGGGAGGACCGGCACATACGAGCTGGAGGAAAGAGAGACAATCAAATATGCGTTAAATGTAAATATAATCAGAAACAGGCTGTGTACATTCAGGAGTGCATACGCACCTCCAGCTCCCTTCCACAATGCCCTGAACCCCTCCTCTCTCATAATCTTCCTGAAGCAATCAATGACCCCTGTATAAGTGGTCTGTCCAGCCCTCGCTGCTACTTGCAGACGCGTCTTGATGACATCAGCAGGCGTCACGAGGGAGGCGGCAGGGATACCTGGTAAACGGAGTTGTAGAAAATTCAGAGTTAGAACTATGTCAGGATTTAAGGGAAGGAGATAGAGTAATGAATTTTTAAAACAGCTATGATCCCAAATGAATAGCCTGCAGAGCTAGCCCATGCAGGTTTGTGGCTGTTCTGCATGACCACTGACTGATTTTCCTGTAGCTGCTGTTCTGGGTCATAACTCTGAGATTACCTGCAATTGCTCCAGCAGTGAGAAGCTGCAAAGGTCCCACCCGGCCTTGCTCATCAGCCATCTGGGCCTTGATGTGTGCGTACACAGGGAAATAAATGGCTGAGAAGGGGATGTCTCTCAGGAAACATGCTTTAGCACCCTAAGGAGACACACAGACAACAGACAAATGTATGAGACTGTGCTTGGGAGTAGACTATGACAGAGTGAGTACAAGACATATAGTGCATAAATGCAAAGGACAGAATTAATAATAAATTAAATAGGGATGTTTTTCCCACTAAGGGGGGAAAAAAGCCTTGCGCATCACATAACTACTCATCTGAAAGGAGATTGTTAGATTCAAGGACGTGTTACCTTGTAGAGTCCAAAGAAACCCAGGTCACGGACCACACTAACTGCGCTGACTCGAGGTCCTGTGGTGATCTCGCCTGCCACCTGCAGGCGAATCTTTACAATCTCCAGAGGGTTGGTAAAGACCACCTGAGAGCCTCCAGCCTGGATAAACGGGCAGAATAAGAACTTGTTCACACATTTATATGAACCATGACTGCTCCTGTATCTCACATGTACGCAGCTGAGGGATGTGAGACAAGTCGTGCTCATTAAAATGATCAGAAAATATTAGTAAAAGAAAATATTAAATCCTGATCGATCATTTACTTTGCTATTTCCTTGGACGGCAACGTGTGCTGGGCCAATGTGTGTATGGATGAACAATGCTATCGAAAACAAAGAAAAAAAAAAACATGTTGCATTGGACATTGACATTTTAGCTCTGGATGCGATTTAGCACTGCAGTACCCTAGTAAATTAAGTTTGTAATTATAACAAATGACAGTGCATGCATGGCTTACTTCATTAAATCAGAGGGCACACACTTATCTGCAATTCTTTCTTAACTCGTGTTTGACAAGTTGTGTGCCGCCTCAATTCATGCATTCACACACAGCGTGAGGGGGAACACAGATGGGGCAGGGTCTGGTACTTACACAGGCACCAGCCATGATCTCAGCAAATAAAGGAATGGTGTTGTCTTTGTCAGTGAACTTGTCTCTTATGAAGTCATTAACCTGTAGGACACAAACAAGTGTTAGATTTAAGACAATTTGATCTATTAGTCTCACTGTGTAAATTATGTTCAATAATCATGTGTAACATTGAGTGGAATGATGTGTGTGTAGGGACGAACTCACTGTGAGTTTGATAGCCTTCTCAGGTGCCACACCTATAAGCTGAGGAACCAGACCTGCAGGGCATTACGGGGGATTGAGTGACATGAAAACATTTCATTAGTAATAGCGGTCAAAGAGGAGCAATACTCAAATGTAAGAATTTGCTGTATTTCTGGATCTTTTTTGGAGGTTTTGGACCATTTTGGGGGCTTTAGATTAGAAAGTCTTTATTGTCCCAGAGGGGCAATTTGATTTGCAACAGCAGTCGACAACCAAATTCACACCACTGTGATTTCGTAGTACCAGACCTACCTCTGTAGAAGCCGAAGACGCCCTCGTAGCGAAGTACCTTCTTAGCACAGTCAAAGCTGTTTTTGTACATCAGCTCTCCAACAAAAGATCCTGTGGACCTCTGGTTCTGCATACGAGTCTTCACCAAGTCGATGGGGTACACTGCCGTCGCTCCCGTGGCTATGCAAACACACACAAATTCAGACTTAATACTTTCCATCATAACAGATATATTAGATGCTCCTGTGCGTCTAGGCAGATCGTTATCCGTCTCTAGCCACAGCATAATGGTGAGACCCTCAACTCACCTCCAGCAATGGAGCCCAAAGTGAACCTGTAGGCGGACTCTGCAATTTGGAGCCACACAGGCCTGGCACCATCCCCATGGGCCTGAGAGGGAATCACAAATTGGACTATAAATGCGCAGCATTTACATTATGAAAATTATTGAAGATGATGAATATTCTCTTGTTAATATATTATAAGCAGTTCTGACCGAGAAGATATTTTGAGATAGAAAGCTTACTGCTGATCTGCTTTTGTCAGTGCTGCTACTTATTTTCCAAATGCATACTTCTTACCTGTTTCTGGGTTTCAGCCAGGTGGTGGGGCAGACATTCTTCCTCTAATGGAGCTATTCTTTCGATGTCAGCAAGGTTAAGACGCCTAATACACATTATAAACATCATGCTTGTTATGTGCTTAAATTGTGATATATATATAGTTATAATATATTACTAAGTAACAAAGTGGGTGTTTACCCAGAGGGGGAGTGCAGGCCAGACAGCTGGTACAGGATGTCGATTTCCATGGGAGTGATCTGACCAAACTTGTTGGCAGCATGAACAAACTCTTCTGCAGAGAGAGATGAGAAAGACAGTGAGTGTAAACTCTATTATATTCCTTACACACTCATGTGAACAGCATAGCTGAAAGGCAACATGGCGGTAATGTAACAATCTGTGCACCTTTGGTCACGAGTGTGTCCTTCCGTGTGCCAGCCAGTGTGCTGTAGATCTTGCGGATCAGCTCCATGTTGTTGAGGAGGGAATTGAAGGCATTAAAGTAGGAGAAGCTGACCATGTGAGAGGTGCTGCCACCTGCAGCCTGGTAAAGGAAAGGAAGTGCATGTCAGATAAAAAGACGCTAAATAGGCTAGCTACTCACTACTGCCATATGTAAATGTAACCATGTTTATTTATTTCCTTTGTCCAATGGGTTAAGGAGTAACTTTATTCCTTTAACTGTCACATTGTACTTTCATTTTTTTTATTATAGCCTGGGCTTGTGCTTTAATTATTTAGCTCTACTTGAAAATTCCACTAAACATATGTTTCAAAAAATGTCTATTGTACACAAAAAAAACCTATTCATTCCTAGAGCAAATATTATCAAAATTTTTCCTTTATGTGATGTAAATTGAGAAAGCAACTGAGTGTGAGGATTTGTCTCTGCAGAGTGAACTTATTTTAATAAAAGAGTGGATAACACTTCTAATTGCCAGTGATCAAAACATATTTCAAAAACAAAATTAAACCTTTCTTAACCCTGTTGGTCTTGAAATATTAACATTAATTTGCTACTAAAAACTTGGTAAGACTGTCTTTTAAATCAGAACTGAATTTAATCTGTGACCATAATGTAAAATTGTACAAATCACTACAGTATCACTAAGCTTTACACACACACACACACACACACACACACACACACACACACACACACACACACACACACACACACACACACACACACACACACACACACACACACACACACACACACACACACACACACACACACACACACACACACACACACACACACACTCACTCACTCACTCACTCACTCACACACACACACACTCACTCACTCACTGAGACAAGGTTCTCCTCCACAAAGGGTGTAAGCATGTGGTGTCTAATGGTGGCCATAATGTCACTGAAGTCCATGGACGAGATGACACCATTCTTCCCCTTGTCCTTCTGGGCGAACGCCTGTCGTGCATGCTCCAACTGCAGCTCCTAAAATAACAAGACGCCAAAAGTGTAAATATAGTCAAAGTAAAACTTTGTGTGGGTCTCTCTATGTGAGAAAGAGGAGGAGAGAAAAAGTGAAAGAGGGAGAGAGCATACAAAACCAATGTATTCAATTTAATCAGCGTACCTGCAGGAACTGGGTGAACTCGAGGTAGTTGAGGTCTTTCTTGCGGTCATGCCCGAAGTGCAGACGGATGAACTCACAGTCCCAGTTGAAGGGAATGTGGTGGTGCACTGTGGTCTGGCTGAAAATGTCCCGCACATTCTCTACAACACAAATACACAATTACAAAAAAGCGTATAATTTTTGTAGGTATGTAAATAGACAAATGTGTACGTGTTCTATTTCGGTACAATGTTATTTCATTTATATGGGCATCTGTATGTCAAGAGAAGCCCAACATCATGGTGATTTTGTTTTAATGTGTGTTAATAGAAATAAAGTTTAAAAAAAATACAATCAGAGATCAATCTACTGGCCAAACTTTGTTAAACTGGTCAAATTATTCCAATGACATAACTTAAAGCTTTGTGTGACCTAAGAAAGTTGGTAGAAGTTGGAACACAAGAAGGAACGGTGCATGAGAGTGATTGTGTTAAGTCCATCCATGTGTAATGACTTAAACCAAGAGAATAATCTGGTTGCGTCAGGAAATTATTTCTCCACAGTGCACTGCAGGAACACGTGTGAATTGGTCTGATGACGTGGCACACAAACCCTTGAGAGATGAAACGCTGAAAACCTTTCCAACAGTATACAGCATAGTGATTTTTTTGTATCAACTAAACAAATGCATTCATAAAGAAAAACAGAATGGCACATACCAAAGGAAATGGCTCCAGTTCCAGTCTTGTCAAACAGCTGGAAGGCAACTATGAAGAGAGTGTCGGGTGCACACAACACTGATTCAAATGCCAGAAACTCCTGGAATGAGATCAGTCTGCCATTGTGGGTGTTTACATGGTGCAAGAGAGAGAGAAAAAGATCAATTATTAAACACTTCAAAGATTTTAGAGTGAAGGCAGGATCAGATCATTTAGCGGACCTATTCTCCTACACATTTTCACCAGTTTTTTTAAACCTTGGATATAAAAAATATAATATGAGTCAGTCAGCAAATCAGATTACCTGCGGTTGACTGAAACATTTTTCCTTTCTTTCAGTTAATGGATGGAGTCATTGTAAAATGTATCTTATCTATCAGTGATTATTACTGATCAGACATGGCTCAATAAACTGTCAATTAGTGATGATAAGCAGTGTGTCCATGTGTGTCTGTGTGTATGTACCCGTCCTTCGTTGTGTCAGCCACAGCAGCAATGAGCTGTACAGTTTTGGGGTTGTGGTGGATCTGTGTGTGTAGTCCTAGATACTTCTGGACAAAGTCTCCTGGGGTCATGAACCGATCTCCATCCTTGTCCACTACACTGGCAAACTGAGGGGAGAAAGGAAGAATAACAGGATAATACCTTCACAGCGCCTACTTCTTTTCCCTTTACCAACCGTGACTCAGTAGCTTTATTTTTATAAACAACTATAAACAATTGCTCCATACACAAATAACCACAAACATCAGATGTTTTTTTTTTTAACATCCAATTTACAGATCCAACAGTGCTTGTTCACGTCAAGTTATCTCTCCAAGTTATGTGCTCTATTTACATAACAAAGAGTTAAACAGCATGGCTTTACATTAGACGTTATTGACAGCTTTATTAATACTCACAGTGCCTATGAAATGATCTGTTTGGTTAGTGTTCAGAGACATGAGTGTGGAGCATGATAACAACTCAGCAGTTCTACACTGGATAATGTAGCCGCTTTGTTACTGGTTGAACACAATCTGTGAACATTATAGGTGCATAACCTATTTTAGTATTACTCTCACTTTGTAACAGATTATACGGATTTATAGTGGCATATGAGCATGCACACATGCACTCATGTTTTTGGCTTGAGTTTGTAAGCTATTTGACCTACGTTTATCAGCATACAAACAACTGCTGGTCCACACAGCTATCACGCTGTGGGTCACATATTCGCCATACCAGGTTAACCTCTTGCTGCAGTCACCCCTTGACATCTCATAGTCATACAAAGAGCAGTCTGCCTTTGTATCCCGTCATGCAATTGCCTATAGTGTGACTCTTATATACATAACATGATCTGTGGCGTGACAGGGCGCTCTGGTCCATAAACAACAAGGACATGCAGGTCACTGCCTGTGCTGTACTGGATACAATGAAACAAAATCTGACGGTTTCGCCTGAACAGGTACTTGAACCCTGGACCCTCAGATAAAAAGTCTGATGCTCTACCGACTGAGCTACCCAGACTCTGAAAGATATCAATCTCTGCCTATACAACAGTCCAAAACATTCCTTTAACATATCATGATCACAGCAAACCAAGATCAAGGACAAATTAGGGAACTACTTAGGAACTTCCTTCTCTTACAGAGCTGAACTAAGACTACCACACTCATCTGCTGCTTATTAAACAAATACAAACCACATTTATTTTTAAGCTTAAACTTCTATAGAAAAAAACAACCATTTTAAAAAACAAAAACAATTTCTGACTACCAGATAAAGAGTATCGTGGACACACTATTCTGTCAGTTACTTGTGTTTTAATGCAGTAGTCTATGCTGGACATTTAACTGTGGCCAATGATGCCATTTAGACCCTATAACACAAGCTTACAAGCTCATTCACCAAGTGAAAACAATCCTGAGTTGCATGAGTTGTTTTCCTCACTCAGAGTTAATTCACTGATCAATCTGATGGACTGATGGATTACTTTATGTAGGCACTGAACAAAGAAGCATTACATTCGATTTCTTAGGATGAAATCTTTGCAAACGTTACCTTTTGGAAGATTGCTTTCAGCTCAGTTGGGTCCCCACGTTTGGTTGATTGCACCTAAAAGAAAAAACACACAATTACATAAATTCATGACTCTGTTTTGTCCATTCAAATTTGTGTTTTTATATCCAAGGAAGGCCAATTTTGCAGGGCGATATATACTAGACACATTAAGGACATCAAGCAAGCTGCTTTGGGTTGAAGTCTCCTTGAAGCGTCCACTGCTGTGAAGGAGAAACTCAACCCGCTACGACAGGCACACGGTCAAAAGCTAACAGACTACACCCCGACATATCATCACTTGATTAAGTTACACAGCGGACTAGACAGTCGACCAGCTGGAAAGTCTAACCGGCATTCCAGCTCAAACTACAGCCAGCTAACCAGCTAGCAAGCACAAACTACTCATATGAAGAGGACACACACCGTTCAAATGACATGGAAAGCTATAAAGCTGCAAAAGAAAATGCGACAGGTCGAGAGCAAATTAACAAAGAGTAGAGTGTTGTGAAAAGACGCGAGTTCAGCTAAATGTTAGTGGTTTTATCAGGGCAGTAACAGTCGTCCGACAGCTGGTTAGCATGATTTCGCTAACTTCCGAGGTTGCAGATGTCTCATCAAGGCCAGCACACAGACTGGCGCAGTGATGCTACGAGCTCACTGTCACCGTATCCACCGACACTCTCCCCGCACAGCACCTAAAACACTAGCTCTGACAGTGCCCACACAAGAAAACGAGTAGAGAACATGCAAAAAATTATAAAGTAGAGGTTTAAAAATCGCTACGGGAGCGATGCCGAAGTCACCTTGACCGCCATGCTGGTTTGACGTCACATACAGTGAGCGAGCAGGGCGCAGCTCACGCGCCTTCAGACGTGTGGGAGTCAGGAAACAGAAAGAGGAGCAATGCAGATAATATAATAACAATCAGCACATGTCATCATCATCACCCATTCAATCTTTTATTCTTATCAATGTGCTTCACAGTGACACTTATACAGGTTTGGTTTTGTTGTGATGGAGCAGATCACACGTGTACAAACTCTCTTTCTCTTTCATTCTCTGTCTGTCTGTCTGTCTGTCTGTCTCTCTCTCTCTCTCTCTCTCTCTCTCTCTCTCTCTCTCTCTCTCTCTCTCTCTCTCTCTCTCTCTCTCTCTCTCTCTCTCTCTCTCACACACACACACACACACACACACACACACACACCACCACCACTGAACTCAACGGACACCACAGTTTTTCCAGTTTCCTTATCATGTGATGGGTTGATGCTGATGTAATAATCTTTTTATCTTGCATGAGGGTGAGATTACAATCCCCAAACTTTTAAATGGATCCTACAACCTCTGTCTACCCACACCTTCTCCACCGACTAGCCTAGTTAGACCCCTGCTACTATTACTAGTACCACTATTACTAGTCTACAAACACATAGAGAACATGTTGACACTCTACTACTATTAGGCTACAACTGCTAATATTATTACGCCTGCTGCTGATCAGAATCCTCTTTATTGGCCAAATATGCTTACACATACAAGGAATTTGACTCTGGTTTAACGAATCTCAGTGTACTTAAACAGAATAACAATGCAACAGTCTTCAGAAATATACACAAGGAATACCTAAACAGGTGACTAGGTAGTCTACCACTGGTAGTACTACTACTGCTACTAGTACTAGTATGACTGCTGCTGCTACTGACCCCGTATATGGACTGGATTAAAAGTACATTTTATAGAAAGAAATATAAATGAGCCCATTGTTAGCTTTGATGGTGCCAACTGTTCTTTACTGAAATTAAACTGTCCAGATACGTAGACCTGTTTATGATATGAATATAGAATAATATGATATAACTCCTCTTCCTCTTTTCCCATTTAGGCTATCTTTATCCCCCAGTAGATCCTTTTCACAGAGACATTTTGACTTGTTGAAACAGGAAAGACGCAAGTGTAGATAGTAACATTATTAATTTCAGTAAGCTATGTAAGTGAGTAAGCATGCCTAAATGTAATGCAGCCATCATTCATCTTATTAACTTTTCCTGCATTGACAAGTAAAAATATCTGCAATGAAAATGTTCCATTCAGTGAATACTGACTATGTTTCAATTTACTAGCCTGAGTGTTGCAAATGTCTATTTTTGTTCTCAGAAATGTTTTCACTTTGTATTTATAAGAGAGATAAGCACTCATAGCTTATCTCAGTGACCTTGGCAAGGTGTCTATGTGAGATATCAACAGTGTTTGTTGTCACTGATAAGATGGTGACCTATTGTACAGTGGTATCTTCACTACCTGCACTAAAGCACCAGCCAGGGCTCATATTACGTAACTTTACATAGCTTTAATGTCATCTGTCAGTTGGAGTCAGGAGTTGCCAAGCCATACAAATTTAAGCTGTCCAATTAATTTCTTCATACTACATACTTACAGAACAACAGAACAACTATCATATTTTGCGTAATCATATTGACAACCTAAAAAAAAGAAAATATTACAGTCAAAGCTAGCATATTAGATGATGAACCACTAGAGACTTTACAAAGCAGATGTTACTGACTAATCTATCAGTAGGTGAAGATAAATATCTGTGAATCAATCATACTTGACACAATCTTCAGTAGTAGTTCATGATAAAATCTGAACCAGACACAAAACAATAATGACACCTTCATCTTTACCAACCCTTAAAGATTACTTACTCTTTTTGTGCACCCTCGTGTAAAGTGACACATCATATGACAATACAGAGTTTTCACTTGGGATTAACGATTAGTGTCTTTTTAACAAAACCAGATGCTTCTAGATATTGCAAAAAAATGCTGGGCCAAAGGAAAAATCATGTACTTTGAACCATACATAAAAAATACTGGGTCACAAACATCAATTATGCAGTGAGGGAAATCATAGTTGCAGGCAGTAAGTTACGTCTGTAGGCGTTAAAGAGACTGATGAACAAAAAATGGCAGACTTGCTTATAGAGAGAACTGTCCCTGATCTCCCTCCATTCACTAATTGAGGTAAAGGTGTTGGTGTAGATGATTTTGGTCCGTTCAGTGTTATGTGTATACACATAACACTGAACGGACCAAAATCATTAATTTGACTGTAGCTATAGCTACAGATTAAGGATGGATGTCAAATTAATGTGTTTATGGTATTTATACATTGGTCAGTGACAAATAAATGTTGGCAAGATAAGACATTCAAAAATGTCTTAAAAAATAGTTCTAAAAGCATGCGTCAGGTTTATTAATATGTATTTTTTGTGTTTTTGTTGGTTTTATGTCATTTGAAATGACATTTGCAACTTTTTTAACCAAAAGTAAGACTGAGTGCTCCTGAAGTGTATCATGATGTAACCACAAAAGAATGATAAATATTAAATATTTTTAATCACCTACAGTTTCCTGTAAAGTATTCCTTCATTTAAATGTCATTGCGTTTTGTTAATATTGAGCAGGACAAATCCATTTTTTCTAAATATGTTGGGGTCAATGATGTAAAATTTGTTAAAAAACATTTTTGCTGCATTGCAAAAGTAGATTGCATTTATTCCACATTTTAGTTTACATTTATTTTCCTGTACATAATCAGATTTTTATGAAAAAATAAATAATAATAATGCTTACACCAACTGGACACTGGGTTGTATTAATGGATGTAACCAGTATTTTTCATTCAAATCCGATACACTGCCTGACCATGTTCCTTCTCCAGTTAAACATCATTGTTTGTTGAGAACATGGAGACTGAAAATCAAATATGACAGTCAGACGAGGAGACAAGGTTCAGTGAACTTGTTTTTTTAATGTTTATTTCAGTTTAGGAAGGAACATCTGACAACAAGAAATGATTATGGTATTATATTCTAAATCCAGTCAAGAAACAATCATTGTAATTTCATTTAATAAATGAACTTGTTTCTTCAACTGTAAATTCTGTGCTGAAAAAAAAACCATTTTACAACAACAATCACAGTAATTTAATTTTAAAATGTAGCTCATGTGTTGCATCAAGAAAAAAAGATCTGACAATAACAACTCATAAGTCAACTCATTACTTGCCTTCTATTGTGAATACAGTTGATACATATTTAATCTGACAATACGTATCTTGAAAAAATGTGTGTGGGCAGGGAGAGATAGAGAAGAACTGGTTCCAGTCCTCCATCAGTTCAGAGATTCTGGCTCAGAGATTATGTTACATTATAAAGAGGTCAGGTGGTTCAGATGATGTTATATTAGACA
This sequence comes from Scomber scombrus, assembly GCF_963691925.1. Taxonomy (NCBI): domain Eukaryota; kingdom Metazoa; phylum Chordata; class Actinopteri; order Scombriformes; family Scombridae; genus Scomber; species Scomber scombrus. The sequence continues at coordinate 11,925,295 of NC_084980.1, forward strand.
TTCTTCCCACCCAGATGTTTCATGCAGCAGCATTCATGCATGCTCTGTGATGAGCCACTTTTTCCGTGTTAGAATATGGCATCTAATGGGGAAAATCCATTTTATTTATTTAATTTGATTGTTTTAGTTTTTTTTATATTAGCCATGAAATAGCAGAAATGTAAATAATTATATTTCATAGATGTTATGTTTGACTCACGTTTCTCATTTAAATTAATTATTGGATTTTTAGGAATTTTAAAGCCACTGTACATGTTCAAAAGTATTTTTTTTATGATACATCTTTGATACAAATTATATTTAATATTTAATTCTAAATGCAGTGTTATTGATATATTTGCTTTATTTATATTTACAAAAGGTTTAGTTTCATTAATTAACCTAATCTGCACGTTAATAACTTTGTGGGAGGAAACCGGAGTACCCGGAGGAAACCCGCGCTGTTACAGAGAGAACAAAAAGAGGAGAGAAGTCTTCTGTGTCATGGTGTGAGACGGAGAAATACAAGAAGTTGGTATGATTCTGTCCATGTTTTGATCTGGCTTTTTCTTAATTCATTCAGACTGATTTGTGGGACAAAAGCTTCAGTACATCTTTGAGTTAGAGTTGAGTTTCATACATATATATGATCCCATTTTTATGTACTTCAGCTGGTCTGCCTCCAGTTGTGGATGATATTTGGTAGTCATCAGCCTTGATGGTAATATGATCAAAAAACAAATATGACCAAAGATGTCCATTGTATGAATTACGACCTCTGTGGCTTATGACAGAGGAGAGCCTGTATGCCTGTGTTCTGTTTTCACCCAGAGGGATTTCAATTATTTCAGATGGAGTCACAGGTTCTCTAAGTACATTTCCGTTATGGTCTACTCGAGGCAAATAAAGGATTAAGATGTCAGTGCATGTCCAAACTTGTCGTCTCTCTAATGTAGAACCACATGCTGTACATGTTCCTTTGGCTTTACACTCTCGGCTAGCACGGTTAAAAAGAGAGGAAATGGTCGCGCTTTTAACTGCTGGTGGCAAAAAGTAAATTCTACCCACGTTTATGGTGCAAGATGTGGTTAAATTACATTTTTTACACCTGCTAACAACTTTTACTTGAATAGAATTTTGAATCCCATATTGGTCAAACCAGTACAATACAGGATTTAATAAATCCAGAGGGTCATTATTTTGAAACAAAGTCATTGACGGAATATTGTATGATAACTCTGTCAAAACCCCGTGGATTTCTGACGCATTGAAGTGCCTTCCTGGGTTTTGGAGGGCTTTCAGAAACAGTTGTCCAAATTTTGGGGTGATTGTTGGCGACTGTGTCACAGACTCTGGGGTTTGGTGTCTTAATTTCTCCTGCACCACTTTCAGATGAAGTGCAGCTTGTAGCGTTGAATTCATCCAGCAGTTATTAAAAACGTTTGAAAACCTGCATATATATTTGCATGGATCTCTGTACTCTGTTTTTGATCTACAGCTAAGCTCTCTTTTGGTGTCAATGCTTTCTTCAATTTTTACTGCAGTGTCTGAAACAGCTGCAGTAACTTCACCTCTGTTTTCTAGTGTATCTGATTCGATCCTTGGTGTTGAATCATGCAGTTCTTGGTCAGAAGGACCTAGAGTGGTTTCTTGTCCCTTGCTTTCTTCCTTGGCTAAGTACGGCTTGAGGATTATCCTCACACCTTTACAGACCAAGGTGCCCAAAGCCAATCCTACAATAAAAAATGCCATCTTGCTTTTTTCAATACTAAAACGTGAGTAGCCTACACAAAAACTTGATGAGAATACAGTTCAGATGTCCAAGACACTGGCAGTAAGCTTTGTGCATTCAAAATGAGATCTCATGACGCAATAAATGAATGCCTATATTACGTCATATTACAACGTCATCATGTGTGTGAGCATAGAGTGTGAGTGCTCCCCGACTCAGCTGACGCGCGCGTAAATTCACGTGCCGTGATGTCGCGCGCTTTGGCTCCAGAGAGTGAACAGTTGGGAGCAACCACCGTCCCCGCGATTAAACGGGAGACCTCCCCAAAAAAACAAAAACAACACGGTAACATGGATGCCGACAGAAGAAAAAAAAAGTTTTGTTTTTTCAAATTTGGAAACTGAAACGTAAATGTAAGTTACTACACTACAAAGTACTGATTTAGGCTAAATTAAGCCTCCTTTCTTTTTTTAAAAGGGGGAAAGAATAAATAAATAGCTAATATCTACATGCTACAGAATGACTATTGTATTGATCAATAAATGTTATACACATACATTTTATATGCCTTATAATACAAATATATATTTATTATATTTATGGAGTCTGATGAAGCTAAAACCTGAGACACTGCACACTTAATTTTGTCACTGCTGATGGAAGCAACAGGATAAAGAGCATTCTGTGTGTCACATATACGTGAACCCCCGCGACCCGACCCCGGATAAGCGGAAAGAAGATGGATGGATGGATGGATGGATGGATGGATGTTTGTTTGTTTGTTTGTTTGTTTGTTTGTTTGTTTGTTTGTTTTACAGTATGTAGGCGCAAAATGGTACAATGAATGTACAAAGGAGGAGAGTGAGAAAACATGATAATGTTTACATACATAACAATATGATGTGTCAATATGAAGGTGTGTAACCATGCTGTTGGTTAAATGTGACCAGCTGATGTGAACAGCTGGACACATCTGGTCACGCCCCCTGGGGCATCTTAATTGAAGGGAAGTTATGAGTGAGGGAATTTGAATGACCAATGGTTTGAGAAATAAAATTACAGACCTGAGCATACAAAAAGATTTTCACTAAGCTTCATTAGTAATAGATTTGATTCAGAAATATGAGTAATGAAAAAATATGAAATGAAAAAAGTATATTAACAATGATAGTACTTCGTATTCATTTCCTAATTACATTAATACAGTAAAGGTAGATAAAAGGTGTGGCTCAAAGAGTATCTCAAGATATACAGTTTTTTGATACAACAATTTGTTTTATACATCAAACAGTTTAGCTAGATTCCTAACCATGTGATTTATTATCTCTATTGTATATATTTCAACCAGTTTTCTGCCTCTTAAAATTGTAAAAAGATATTTATCAGTTTGGTGAGAAAGCAGCTGTGATGTTATTGAGTAACAGTTATTGAGTTTCAGTGCACACACCCCAAATCTACCTGTCTGCATCTTCACCCACAACTTGGAGTTACCTCCTTACAACACTTTAATTGAATTAAAGACATTTTAAAGAAATTTTCCCAGGGCACTCCAAATGAATAACCGTGTGTGTATCCATATTTTTGGTGATATACCTAATTCAATTCAGCTCCTTCTCCCAAATTCACGGAGTTGCAGGTTTGACTAATACCGCTAAACCACTGAATGTTTCATGTTTACTTGCAAACGCTTTTGAATATCAAACTCAAATATAATTTTTTATTTTGGGTCGGATTAAGTCGTGGTTTCCTCATCTTACTGTCTTTATTTTATGATAACAGATGAAGGAATATGTGATAGAGGAGAAGAAAAACCAGCAGCAAAATTAGCTCATCAGCAGAAGTAAGGACCAGAAAACAAACCTTATCAAGGCTATCAGGAGTCTCTAAAAAATATGTACAGCACATAGCTAGTTACTAGTTAACGGACAGGTGAAACTAACCTAACCGTGAGTTAGACTGACAACAAACACATTTGAACACATACAAGATGATTTAAACACAGTGTGTCTTTGTTGCTTTGGTAAGTGATCATGGTATACTGCACTCACAGCTGTTTTGTAATAGAAAACTATATGCTTGGAAATATGCTTTACATCTACCTCCTCAGTTTTTCATGTATCACATGAATGTATGACACGTGTTCTTGTGTTATTAGCAAGCTCTACTATGTAATATCCTCTTACACTCTTGTGCCTGTCTCTTCTTCTCTTTTTGCATAACAGAGACTGTTGGGGAAAAAAGTAGCTGGACTTCACAATGAGGGTGAAGAGAGTTTTATGAGAGGACGAATAAATCACCATAAGATTGCCGAAAATGTGGAGAAACTACACCACCAGTGTCAGAGGAGCTTCTCTTCCTCAGTATGATTCAAACTTCAGCAGTGCACCCACAGTGCAGAAAAGCCTCACCTCTGTGACCAGTGTGGGAAGCGTTTCACTCAGTATGGACATTTAAATGAACATCAGCGTATCCACACTGGAGAAAAGCCTTACCTCTGTGACCAGTGTGGGAGGAGCTTCAATCGGTGTGGAAATTTAAAGAGTCATTAATGTATCCACACTGGAGAATAGCCTTACCTCTGTGACCATTGTAGGAAGATTTTCATTCATTCTGGACATTTAAATGAACATCAGCGTATCCACACTGGTGAAAAGCCTTACAACTATGACCAGTGTGGTAGGAGTTTCAACAAATCTGGAAATGTATAGATGCATAAGCTAACTCACACTGGAGAAAAACCTTACGCCTGTGGCCAGTGCGGGAAGAGTTTTACTCTGAAAATGTAAAGATTCTTCAGTGTACTCCCAGTAGACATTACATGTGTCAGCACTGTGGGAAGATTCACAGAAAGAAACTAAAGCAACAGTGTGCTTGAACTGTCCAGATCTCTGTGCTGTTAAAATATGACGCATGATTTGTCAAATGGAAAATGTTTCAATAAAAAGTCACATGCATGCAACTTATGTTGTGACATATTTTTTCAATTTCTTAAAAGCTACACAAAGTTCACAGACAGACAGACAGACAGACAGACAGACAGACAGACAGACACACACACGCACGCACGCACGCACGCACGCACGCACGCACGCACGCACGCACGCACGCACACACACACACACACACACATTATTGTATGATGTACGTGTATGCAGCATTTTACTGTTGTTTTACTGTAGGCTAATAACTGTTTTGTCAGATGTATTTAATACTTTAGGCACAGACAAATTTTGTAGGAAAAGTAAAATTTTAGAGAAAATTCAAATCTATTACAAAAAAAACCAAAGACAAAGATCTCAAACTTTCATGTGTTTTTAAGCAGTTGTTGATCTCCAGAAGACATTTTGAACAGCTAACTGTATAAAAACCTCAAATAGATTAATATAAACAAAATATCAGAAGTCTAAAGAATCGGTGGTTTGACAAGTTCAGTCAAACATTCAGGTCTCAGTTGAGTTAATTGATCCTGCAAACTGAAGAAATTGGCTGTTTTGTGGTGTGACATTGACCTCTAATTGTTTTAAGTAGGTACAGCATGTGTGCTGTTTGGCTGCTTTGTTTGATGTCTCACCCAATAGAGCAGAGTTTCAAGTGTTTCTCTTTGTGCTGCAGTATTAAGAAAGATAATTTTTAGAGGGCATTTCAGAATAAATGGAAACTACTGTGCAAAACAAAAAACACATTTTACAAAATGGGGTTAAAACACACTAGACCACACTGATAATTAAGATGGCCACACACTTAATCATGATATAAATTTCCACAAATTATAAAACATTTCAAAGCATTCAATTTACATGACAGAAATGTCCTATAATAATGGGCAAAGTAGTCTTTGTAGTTTTGTCCGTGTATCTTTAGGTCATTCAATTTTTTGTGAGTATTGAAGAACAAAAAATGTGTGGTTATTTATCATTTATTTATTTTTAGGGGTGCTGAGATCAAATTTAGGGACGCTACAGCACAACTAAAAATGGTCTAAATCATAGACTGTATATAAAATGTATGTAACTGTATCTAAATTCGCCCCTAACAATTATTATAATGGATTATAAATGGATCCCGTTCTACATACTCCGATACGGTAGGTGGCGGTATGCTCTTTAAAGCTGGTATTGCAATCTGCCAAAAAATTCAAAGAAGAAGAAGGAGCATGCTTCCGCCCCATATGACCAATATATATTGATGGCTGCTACTTCTTCCGCAGGACTTCTATCAAGGAGATCAGGTAATTCAAATTTGCCATGAATTCCGCCTTTACAAGGATTATAATACTGAGGTGTTATTTACTTAGTCTGAAATGTAGAAATCCTATCATATGTTTATTTTTGAGGCCATCGTTAAAGGTTGTGATGTACTGGACTACATTTATATTGAGAGGTGTTTCTCAATATAATGTATAATGTCAAAATGTTTGTCCACCCTATTTACGTGCATGAGAGGCGCATCATTTCTGAATATACTGCAGTCCAGTTCAACTTCACCTCTAACAATGACCTCAATGCTAAAACATCACCAACATCAAGTTATAAGCATCAAAAAATGTAGACTCAGCACTTGTATTAGACTGTATACAATTGTACAGGCGTGCCTAATAAAGTAGCCCCTGGGAAATGTTGCATAGGAATGTCCCACACCCCCATAGGACCCCTATATGTGTAACCCGTTACCTCCGCGTGCACACAGCAGACTTTACATGGCAGCTTCATCATTTGAAGTTCTGCCACCGTTCTGACTGAAGGGAACACATTGGGAGGAAAAAAACCTTACATTGTAACCACGTTTGCCTCACTTGCGTCTTTTCCCTGCAACTTAGTCCCTCCCACTGTGGATGCAGGGAGAGACACAAGGAATCCCCTTGAGAAGAGAGCAGACGAGGAAATATGTGTTTAGAGAAATGAGACGTCGTTTCCTCCAAAGTGTCACATGAAGCAACATCTGTTTCTGATGACAGCGGCAGGATATCACAGCTGGATCAGATGTCAATGTCAGTCGGCTTCAACAGCTGTAGCGACTTTTGATGGAGTTTGTTTATCAGGCTAAATGTTTCAGGAAAATTTGATATGATGTGGCATGTAACATAAATGTGTTTCTTGTTGACAGACAGACCTTCTCTTATGTTAATTTTATCCATAATAACATATAATATCAATCCATAATAACAGTTAATGGGGGAAATAACAGATCATGAGAAGAAAAATCTTTCCAATAAATGAAGAATGTTCATATTCTTTTGTTGATGAGACGGACAATCAACAGATTTTTAACTATATGGTGAATCAGAAAACAAAATATAACATTTGAGAGTGACACACTTGAGTTTATTCTGTAATCTGTCTCCACTTTGGTGTCAAATGGCAGTGATGTATCAGATCAGTTTGATCAGCTGCAGCGGCCAATCAATAAATAAAGGGGGTGATGGCCGGTAAAAGACTTTGGTGGAGGCTACTGTCATATTTCCTCGCTCATACGTCCTCACTCAGAGATCCCTCCTTGATCCTCAATCCTCAGAGCCAAAATAAGAGACTTGGGACGGCCGTCAAAATGGCATTTTGAAAAAACTTCCAGTTCAGGCGAGGATTGTGTAGGAGGAGGGACAGAGAGGAGAGACAGATGAGGAGAGATAAAGAGAAGGAGAGACAGAGGCGGAGAGATAGACTTAGATAGAGGACAGAGAGGTATCCATGTAGTTTGTATACATCAAATTAAAAAGTCTGCTCAAAGCTGCCCAAGACTGCAACCACTGACTCTGCATTTTATCTCATGGTCTTGTTATGAGGGCAGACAGTATTGCTTTTAATTGGTCAAATATGCATTGGTCATTTATTGATGACATGGTGTGTGTGATGTGCTGTTGTGTGTAACTATGTATTATGTTTCCTGTGTTTTTTTTTTTGCTTTGTACTGTTTGTTATTGTGCTGTTATAAGCTTTAATTGTGACCTGCTAATGGCTAATGAAAATTAGCCATAAACTAACTCTGGTACAGTATATTTAATATTAACATTTATATTTAACACTGTATGTGGCTTGGATCATTGGATACTGAAACAGGGTAATGACATACAGTAAAGATCCCTGTCAGAACTAGAACTGGGAATGTAGCAATTACATAGCCTGTGTTGTAAGCACCGCATTTTGTAATCACATAGATACTGTTGGTGACAACTGAGACCTCTCATCCTAATTCTGGTCGTCTTGATCACAGCTTTGGCATGATTGTATGCTCAAGCTTTCGTAATATTGAGGGATGTAGTGAGGCGCCATAATTCTCTTTTAGGAAAGGTTATTTTATTGTCGTGTGTGCTCCTACAGAGTCGGACTCAAACTTAATTAACCATCAGAAGGCAATAAAAATGTATTTTTGAAGTGGCCCACACAATACGCAGACAAACAAATACACATTGTTGCACAACTGTCTGAAAAGAGAGCACAGCATTTACTCTTTTTCGGAAAAAGCATGAATCTTTTATTCATAAACAGAGAGCTCTCTTCTTTTATTGTGTTGCATTTCTTCTGTCCTTTTTTCCAGGACTCTGTGGTTTCCTGCAGAGAGCTTGCTGTCTAGGAAGCGGTGGTCTCCCTGCAGCCTTACTGTGTCAGCAACATCAGCGCTTCTTCTGGAGGAAGTGGAAGAATTCTCACTCTCACAATGTAGTTCGCCCAGCTGTTGTTAGGCCTGCCTATGCCGTACCAAAGGTACAGCAGCTTATGTTCCCATAATGCCACCGTCCTAAGTAGAGATGTCCCAGGCCACTCCTAAGTATCTGTATCATGGCTGATCCAGGCATATTTTAATGGATCATTATCAACTAAAATAAAGCCAATTAGATGCCAATCATTTTGTTACTGTACTTCACTGTGTTTTATCGACCTCAGCCTGCCAGTGTCCTTTACACCAACCTACAGTATGAGCATTTTGTTCCTAAATGCAAGTAAAAACTAAAAAAAGAAAAGTTGATTGGACACACTGAGGCAAGTTTCTCTGTTTTCTGAAATCTTGGTTGGCAATATGCACAGATTCTCTGAAATGTAACACTTTTTCTCATTAGTAAAGAGTACCAGTGTACAAAACAGGTTGCATCTTCTAACTGTTAGCGGGCATTTACCATTGCTTTCAGCTGTAAAAATAACAAACGTCGACAGTGGGAAGTCATCATATTGGCTGTCACCTAAAAACATTAATTTCGTAAATAAGTTGATGACAGAAATTTTAAAATTAATCTTGTTATTTCAGTATGCCAGAAAGATATTTAATCAATTTAGCAAATCTTCCTCTCTTTAAATAGGTTTAAAAATCTCAAATCAGGCTGTAAATTGTCTCCAATAACAGTCTCAGTACTGATGCTGAAGTTATGAGTTATGAGTTCTTAAATTACTTACAAAGGACCTCCCTAGTTTCTTGAGGCTAATTCACTTCAGAATTATTAGTACTTTCCAGTAAGATGACTATCATATTGAAATTAAATAGCATTAAAAAACAATCATTAGAATAGCCTTTCATATTTTGTTGCCCTGCTCAGTTAAGTCAGCATCTAAAATAATAACCAAATGTGCAAGAGATGAACTGAGCTGGGAGGCACATGAATTAACTGATAAACACAACAACACAGAAACTCAGTCTTCTTAAATTTCATCCCTTTATATTCCAGTTTCATCTGTTTATTTCTTAATAATTTCTCTGTATTTATATGGAATTGTAGGACATCGATATGACCCACCCTTCATATCTTGTCTTTCTCCTGCTCTTTCACTGTAGCACATTGTACGACCTGACTATGTGGGTACTGGACTGGTCCCTAAGTGGCCAGACTACATAGAGATCAAAGACCAAGAGCAGACCGAAGGTCTTGCCAGAGCATGTCAGCTAGCCAGACATGTACTGCTACTTGCCGGATGCAATCTGAAGGTAAGCACCTAGAAGTACTATTTATGTCTCTATGTCATGAAAAAGAACAGAAACATCACAGTCTGGGGCAGATGTGGCTCAGGATGTAGAGTTGGTCGTGCACTAATCAGAAGATCAGCGGTTTGATCCCCATCTTCTCCGGTCTGAATGTTTAACTGTCCTTGGCAACGTACTGAACCCTATATTGCTCCCAAAGGCAGAGCCATCAGTGTATGAATGTGTGAATGTGGCATGTAGTGTAAAAGCACTTTGAGTGGTTGGAAACTATAAAGGGGCTATATAGAAGCAGTTCACTTACTATTTACCATAACCTGTTGCTTCCAGGTTGGTATGACAACAGACGAAATAGACTTCATCGTGCATCAGGAGACAATTAAGAACGATGCCTACCCATCCCCTCTCAGATATGGGGGTTTCCCCAAATCGGTCTGCACATCTGTGAACAACGTGGTCTGTCATGGCATACCTGACAGGTAAACATGCGAGACATTCACTCTTTGTTTGTATGCATGAAAACAAGAAATGTTAGGTATGCCTTGTTCTAGTTTTTCTCCTTCCTAAATGAGATTCTACAAATCAGAAAATAAACAAACAATGAGAGAATCATTTTTATCTAACATTTGAACCAAATTTAAAGCAGTTTTGGAAACTTTTTAAAATGAAAACTTTGTTAAAAGTCAGAATTTGTTTTTGTAAAATTTCACTTCATCTTAGATAAATGTAATAAATACATCATATAGAAATTCTGTATATTTTAATGGTGAGATATTTTGGTGAATCCATTATTAACTATTATATTGCAACGTTTAATATTAGTAATATTGTAAGGAATAAACTGTATACACTGTTCATCTTTTAATATGTCTGTGTCCTGCAGTCGGCAACTTCAAGATGGCGATATTATCAACATTGATGTCACTGTACGTTGATGCCATAACAGACACACACACACAAACTCATAGACATCACTGCAAACATGATCAGTTAAAATAACAGTGCTTCCATCACTGACCTTTGCCTATTCACCAAAGGTGTATTTAGATGGTTACCACGGTGACACCTCGGAAACCTTCCTGATTGGCCAGGTGGATGAGGTTGGCCGACGATTGGTGGAAACTGCCAGGCGTTGCCGAGATGAGGCCATTGCTGCCTGCAAGCCGGGGGCACAGCTCTGTGTTATAGGGAACACTATAAGGTACACACACACACACACACACACACACACACACACACACACACACACAATGAATATATGATTCCATTTAATCACATTCATTATTCTTTTTTGATAACTAATATGTGATTATGTGTACTGGCAGTGAAGTAGCCCATGCCAATGGCTTCCAAGTATGTCCGTATTTCATTGGACATGGAATAGGCTCCCACTTTCACTGCCATCCTGAGATCTGGCACCATGGTAAGTGTGTGTGTGTGTGATGCAAGAACCACTTGGATGACCAGGGTTCCAAGAAATTAATTAAATTAATTAAAAATGAATGTCCTATTTTGTCTAAATGCCATAAAACTCTTATTCTCTTATGTTCAGCAAATGACAATGACATGACCATGGATGAAGGAATGGCTTTTACAATAGGTGAGTCACATGTTACAATTTCATGTAAATGTTATGTTGCAACAGTGTGTGAGAGTGGGGCTGATGTCTGTTCATTTGTAGAACCCATACTGATGGAGGGATCTGCAGAGTTTAGAATCCTGAAGGACAAGTGGACTGCAGTGTCTGCAGATGATAAAAGGTACGATGTGATGACGGGAGGCCAAAAATACACTTTTTCCTGAGTAGAAGGTCATAAAAATTTAACATGCTGCTCTGTTTTTTACTTGCATTCATGCAGGTCGGCTCAGTTTGAACACACGGTTGTCATCACATCTGACGGAGTGGATATTCTCACTAAACTGCCAGAAGAGAGCAATCTGTGACCTGACGTGATCTACCTGCTGACTTTTACACAAAGCTTTTACAAATCTGTTTACATCAAAGAGGGTCTAATCTATAATCACTGTTACAAGAACTTGAATAGGGACTCAATGATGATCAACATATTGTAAACAAGCCCACCTGAAATATGTAAAAAAAGAAAGGGTATCTCTGAATTTAGTTTGACTAAAATGGGTTGTTTGCACCCACCATGGGAGGATATACCGTGACTACCTGTGAGTGTGTGTGTTTATACTGAGTACAAGTATAAAAGATCCCCATCTCTTCTACATTTCAGTCTATCCTTCTTCTATCCCTTCAGCAGCTGACCGGTTAGATTTTTTGAAGCCAGCAGATTTATTTACTCCTTTATGACAGACAGTTGTGACAGTCAAGAGGGACTTGAAACAGTTAAATGGCATTCGTACAAGCAGGGTTGTAGCCAGGATTTTAGATGCACTGAGGTTATGAGTCAAGATCCCTCTGCACAACCCCAACCACTGTAACACTAAAACTTTGAGTATTTAATAAAATCATAACATTTTACATTTTATTTATTTGACTGTATCATTTTTTTTTGTAAAATTGATCACACCCACATCTAAAGGATGCTTCAAAGCCTTCTTTACGCTTCCAGGTATGTAAACTATACTTAAGAAACCAACCCGTATGATGTTTATGTAGCTTTAAAATGTAATTCTCTTTATGTCACTAAAATAAAAAATGTCCAACAATATTACAGAGGAATCATGAAATACAAACTGTTAGTGGACATCTGCCTCTTGACAAGTGACGTGCTGTGTAGGCTAGTGTAGCCACTAGATGGCAGCACACTGCACTAAATTGTACCAATATCAGGCTGTGCTGTGGCCAGCAAAGGCCTCTCATCCTCCCTGTATTTACTTCCTGTGATGGGAAGCAGCACAGCACACTGTGTCTGTCCATCTGAAATGTGTGGCCCTTAACTAGAAGAAGGAGAAATCACACAACTTTAAATATTTGCGTGACTAAGTCACGCTTCAACCAAGTGCCAGTTATTAATTCCTGCTAAAAATCTTCTCCCAGGGCATTAGACTACATTATTTATCATCTGCCTATCATGACATGGGTTTTTATAATATGTAGACAATAATAAAGGCATTGCTCACTTCACCAGCAAACATGGTGTAGGAAAAAATCTTCACAAGAGGCCAAAAATCCAGCTTAGTGGGGGGTTAAATTCCCAGCATAGCAACATCGTTCTGCTCCGTTTTTCCAATTCTTCTCTACTGCCTTTATCTTTTGACCACAGGTGGATTTAATAAAGAAAGTTATGAGTACTTGAGATCACAGCAGATCACACAAGTCTCTTTACCTCACCTCTGCATTTTTATATTTAACCTTTTATACAGTATTTAAAAACTGACATTGGACATTTATCCCTGATTAGAGCAAAAATTACAAATCTGTTCACTTAAGTAGAACTGCAGTGTGCATTATGTGAAATATTAACAATTTCACCCACATCCTTCCTGAAAAGTCTATTTTATAGTGAGATGTTGATTAAAATTGGATGATTTTGTAATAATACATTTTTAAATGACTTTGAGTGGTAAAGTGAAGATGCTTCCGAGAGAAATAAAACAGGAGAAATTGGATTCCAGCCCACTGGAGGGTGTGTTTTCTCTTCCTGCCAATGTACTCGTGTGTGTGTGTGTGTGTGTGTGTGTGTGTGTGTGTGTGTGTGTGTGTGTGTGTGTGTGTGTGTGTGTGTGTGTGTGTGTGTGTGTGTGTGTGTGTGTGTGTGTGTGTGTTCGTGTGTTCGTGTTCGTTCCTGTGCTCATGCTGGTGCCAGTTTGTGGGTGGGGCAGGAAGGATTAGACAAATAAAGGTGGGTCAGCTAATCTGGAGTCTGGTCATATCCAGCCAGGAAATGATTCACATATCATAACTATATTAGATGTGTGACATATGATGATAAGGAGTCTATGTATTTGACTTGAGGTACATAAGAAAGATATTACAAGTGAGTGAACTTAAGTGCACTTTCCTTATTATAGTGTGAGGTTTATTTGTTGAAACAATACAGCCCTTCATTTAATATTAGGGCAGGGTGTGGTGTGTGTAGTTGAATCAGTGGGAGCTTCCTGTGAATCAGGACACAAGTCATGTAAACAATTATGAATTATCTCCCATCAGCAGGGGAATCATTAAGTTTGAAACAAACCTGAAAAAACAAGGTTTGTCAGCAACAATGAGAGAAAGTGAAATTAGGGATGCGGAACAACAGAGGAAAGAGCAGAGGGTAGATATTAGAAGTGGTGGAGGTGGGTAAAAGGGTAGGATTTACTGGAGGGAGGAGCAGGGAGTGGCAGGGTGAGGTGTTGGATTGTGGTCATGAATTTTCTCTCTCTTTCCTCTCATTCTTTTTCTGCATGTTGGGACTCATTCCTGTGCTCTGCTTTCACTCTGCAGCTCTCAGCCTGTTTATGTAGAAGATCCTTGTTGGATTGGTATTCAGTCTTGAAGTGATTAACACAGCAGCTATTTCTAAATAGAGGGTGGATCAAAATGACTTATGTCAAGGAGGATTTTTGTTCCTGTTTGGTTGTTAGGTTAGATTGTGGGCCATGGGAGAATTCATCTATCTATCTATCTATCTATCTATCTATCTATCTATCTATCTATCTATCTATCTATCTATCTATCTATCTATCTATCTATCTATCTATCTATCTATCTATCTATCTATCTATCTATCTATCTATCTATCTGTCTGTCTGTCTGTCTTATCTGCATGACTTTTTTGCAACAAACAATATTTTTTCCACAGTTTATTCCTACATTGTCAACATATTCAGATTTAGTGCATAAGAAATTTAAAAAATGGTTGAAACTGCTGAAAATGATTTGTCTCATTCACACAGTATATGTTTTCTGTAATTTGTTGCCAAAGTTCTTGCATAAATGGTTTATTTTACACATACTGCCATAACTATAATGCAATTGTAATGAAACTTATATTAAACATGCAAATATTGACACAAGCTTTAATGAGTGTGGGCCTGTAGGTTGCAGTACAGCTGCGGTCAAAAACTGTCTGAGAACTACAGGTCATGATGTCATCAATACAAGTAACGGAGCGTCTGAAAAAAGCACGTTGTTGTTAGAACGTTGTATGAATCCTCGTGTTTCCTATTCGTTTTTAATACGTTTTCTGCTTTGGCCTTGAAAGACTGTTGATTTACACCTCCTCCAAATCTGGTTTTATGCAGTTGTCTGCTTTGCTCTTGTTGACATTTTTCGCAATCCTGGCACAAGTTTGTATGGTTTTAGTGTTTTCAATTTGTTTTTTCAACTTATTACCTGATAGCACACATGACTGCTTTATATCCTCGATTTATATAAAGCCTTCTTCTCATGTGGTGGAGGGTGCTCAGTCATTACTCCATGAAACATAGTGAACATTACTGTGACTTGAGGGTGTTTTCTTTCCAACATCTCAGCACATAGATTTCTGCAGACAGACACACTGATGCTGAAGATATGGTCACATGAGAGTTCATAGATACAATCTTCATTTCTAATACAACCCGCCATGTGTGAGGATCCCTGTGCGTTAGCTTATTTACTATGGCGTATGTTGTTGAACTGTAGCAGATTCATGTGCTATGTGTATTCCAGGTGTACATCCCTACATCGCTGCATGTGTCTGAGAGTGTGTGATATATCACACTTACCTGGGATTTTACTGAGGAGCATCACAGGAATTCTTGGTTTGCTTGTTTACCTCTGTAACTGTGGTACTGTCAAAGTGACGTGTCATCTTCAGACCTGTGGGAGCAGATTTGGCTTGAACACATGCACAGATGGCATGTGAATCTGACTCAGTAACCTTCACTAAAGGGACTTAGTCAAAGCACCAAATAGAAAACTGTTTTGTTACTTGGAAATGAACACTCACTTGACATGTAGCTACAGGCTGATGGCGAGTGAGGACATCTTATCAGCATATTGAGACTGTAGGAAAGCGGAAATGAGAAATAACAGAAAATAGTAGACTCATACACAAAATCTCATTTGGTTAAGTTGAAATCATTGTCTGCACACAACTTGAAATTGTTAAATTCATAAAGTCACACCTTCTCTTGAGTAACATCTCATTTTATTCACACTGACAACTCACATCGATGTATTCAGGCTGTTATTTGATGTCTTTGTTGTCTATTTTTAAATACAATGCCTTTATTTCTTCTAATTTATACCCCAAATAGTAAAATGAGACAATGTGATAGACAGAAATAATTACTAGAATTAATCTGTAATGAGTCTGTGAAGCTAAGCACATTGCTATGAGTGATGTTTTGGGGTCAAACTGGGCCACATAGATAGAGTATATGTGTGTCACAAGTTACATTTAATCTGCAAGAATGCATGTGTGTGTGCCAGAAGACAACTGTTGTAAACTCGAGTCACCAGACTGGTGCAGGGAGGGTTCCCTCTTGATTGACACTTACAAGGTGGAAAAATGCCTTTTTTGACCTCTTGACTGATTCGTTGCCAGGAATGCTTTTTCCAACTTCTTTTTAACACAGTGGAAATATTTTAGAGGAGTGATCTTGTGCTTCCAGACCTCAACGCAACTGTAGCTATTCATGCATCTCTGTGTGTGGCTAAAATCCTGGGTGTGTTTCTTTGGATTCTGTGTATTTTGTGCTTTATACACCCTTGCTGTGTCTTTATTTGTGTGCGTAGATGGTATGTATTGCCTAAGGCTACTCTAAAAGGTCTCTAGTCAATGTCTATCTACCTCTATTGTCATTTGAGATTCACCCTCATGCACACATTCACAAAAACACACACAAAACTGCTCAAAGCAATACCCTTGCATGTGCATGCGTGTGCGTGCGCAGACACAAGGGTACGATCAGATAAGCATGCAAGGAGAACAAGTGTTTTATTTCTTTACTCCTCAGAAAATTCCCCTGCACAAATCACCCGAGTTCTCATTTTCTTTGAACTATTTTAAGAAAGTTTCACAGAAATAAAGACTTGAGCCCACACAACACCAATAATACTGATACCATTGTCAGTGATATTCAACACTATGATAGGATATATGTGATATTTATATTAGTGTCCAATCTCAATGAGAGGACAAAGAAAGAGAAGAGCATTCAGCTTTCCTGCTTTAACTGTGCTCCTTCCTATAGGACATAGATATTTTCCACACTAGCAGCTGAGCTCTCTCTGTGTGTGTGAGTACTGTATAGTACAGGGCAGTAGACAAAAACACAGGGAAGGAAGTTCTCTCCGCGGTGGAGGAATTTCTAAAACAATCCTCACAAGTTCAAAGGTCCATGCCAGAATCCTCAAAGAGTTAAATCAGCTCAGTATTTCTATGTGTTTTGAATTAACAATTAGCTCTACCCAGGAATGTATAGTCCTCTCTGGCTGCCACAGCAAGGCATTGTGGGAGAATTTGTTTTGTTGTGCTGCCAGCTTTGAGTTATGGGCAATTCACATGCACTGTGTGTGTGTGGTTGTGTGAATATGTGTGTGTGTGTTTGTGTGTGTGTGTGTGTGTGTGTGTGTGTGTGTGTGTGTGTGTGTGTGTGTGTGTGTGTGTGTGTCTCAGTGAGATTTGCTGCTGGGAATTTTCACCTTGTCGCACAACATATAGAAACCATAATAAGATTTATAATACAATTTGTTATTCTAATTTTTTACACAGTTAACATCACATTCACTATATTTTTTCATGACATAACAAAATATTCTACATAAACTTTAAATACAGAAGCTACGAGACAGAATACAATATTTTGTATGATTATTTCACTTGACACTTACTTTTAAACTGTGCTTTGATAATAGTAATAACAAGATGATTCAATTGTATTGCATTTTCAAAATGAATCATTTCTCAAAGTAGAAACATAAGATACAGTTGTATAACATTAAATCAATAAGACAGAGTCGTAGCCCTGCTAGCAGTTCTGTGAGGCTGCACTCATGCACAGCGGTGCTTTTGAGCTAAATGCTATCAACATCATAAACATGCTCAAAGTAGCAATGATAACTTGCTGATGTTTAGCAAGTTGAATTTGACCATGTTCACCATTTTAGTTTAGCATGTTAGTATGGTAGCATTTTATCATTGCCACTCAACACAAAGCATAACTGAGGCTGATGGAAATGTTATTAGTTTTGCAGGTATTTGGAAATAAACCAAAATATTGGACAAATTAAAAAAAAGATCTGATGATGGCCCTATATGGAAAGTTGGATGAATGTCCTCAGGAAATGTTAGGTGTCCACCAAAGTTACTAGGATATATCCTGCCTGGATCAAACAGGTGCCTGAACCAATCAACAGACTGACATTACTCAGGAAATGGCTTAAGAACATTATTAAGAAAATTCACTGTGCTGTACAATGATTTGATACTCTTTTTAAAAAAAAAATTTTTTTTAAAGGGTTTGGGAGTCCTTTTATGCCATAGCTCCCACAGTATGAATGGCCTATGTAGTGTTTTCACCAACCTCTTCAATTTTAACAAACTTGAATTTCTAATTGTTATATTTATTCTTGTATCTCACTGCACTCACATTGTGACATAACAGTGACTGTGTGCAATGAATATTTGGTTTGTTTTTTATTTGTGTCAAAAAACATGACCTGCCATTATGAAAATGTTGTAAAATGGATCACCAGTGGTTAAGAAACCATTGGTGATCCATTGTATTCACCGAGGGGTTCCAATGTTTTGCAGCAGTACGGTTGCAGTTTTTACTGTATGCCACTGAGCTGTTTTTTGGACTAATGTGGACTTTTCTTTCTTTTTTAAAAATGGTGGGAAGAGTCATATTCATGAGGTATCTTAACAACATTTTCCCAGCCAGTCCAGGGATTGTGCCTTTTTGTTATTATTTTCTGTTAGACATCACAGTTTACTGTTGTCAGAGAGAAGTTGTGTGTGGTGGGTTTGAACTTGGTAGTGGGACTTCAGTGTTGCAAATATTTTATGTTTTGTTACTGCGTGGGACAGACTGCCAAAAGGTACATTGTGTTTTGGGGCTGCAAAATTAAAAATGCATTTAATCAGTGTGTTAGATTGGAGAACAGTATTATTGACTTTCCTGGGATCTGGCACATTATGCCTTTGGAGAGACAGTGACTAGGATGTTGTTTTTTAAGCAGATACAAGCGGCCACAGCTGGCCTAAATCAGTCAGGGGAAAACTGAACAGAATAACTTTTCTCACTCTGCACCTCCCTCAGGCCAGCTAACATCATTTTGAAGTACACCTGGACCCTGGAGCCCCTCCCACAACTACTGCCATCTCATGTTACATGAGATGCCAGGGCTGGGACACACACATGTACATGTACACTCCCTGCTCATTTAGACATTAGATGTACAAAAGAGGGGGGTTGTAATTGTCCCGAGGGTGTTACAGCACTGCTGGACAAGAGGAGACATTGATTGCTTCTTATTGACTGTAATCAATACACTCATCAAGATGGGTATAAGATCTGTTACAGCCTTACAGCCTACATTATGTGTGTGTGTGTGTGTGTGTGTGTGTGTGTGTGTGTGTGTGTGTGTGTGTGTGTGTGTGTGTGTGTGTGTGTGTGTGTGTGCCCCTTTATGTTTTAATCATGAAACTATAAAGCCTACTAAGAAATAGGATCAGTACTGTGAATAGGATATACCACAGAGGGGAATGTAAATTAGATGTTTGTCCCTACAATGTCAACTGGCTGCTAACTAATAGCTCTGCATTCTTTCTGATTTACAGAACATACACATACTATCCTTAAGACACTTATATGTTGTTCACGTTCATGTCAGAAACATCCTCTGAGCTGAGAACCTATTGTTTTGTAAAAGACAGCTTTTCTATAAGTATTAAAATAATGATTTTTTTTTTTTTTTTTTTTTTTTTTTTACAGGTATTGGACAATAGATCAATAAACCTCTGTTTTATTATCATCATGTGAGCCATTTCTCTATCAGCTGTGAGAACAGAAACAATAAGAAAGCACCATATGACAAATCAGGAGTCTGCAATCTCTTCAGGCTACTATACACTATGTGAAGGCCTGCTGTTACTTGAGAAGTGTTGTGTAAGCATTAATCCTCTGTCAGTCCTGTGCTGTTGATCGAGGTATTCACAATTTGCTGCTGACAAATGTTTCATCAATCTCTCTGGTCAGGAATCAAGATGATCCTCTGCCAACACATTTCCAAGTTTACATAATCTATGCAGATGGAAAGTTGTATCAGTGTCCAGTAGTTGTGAAAGATCTTGGAGTTTGGAGTTCAATTGTGTGTGTGTGTGTGTGTGTGTGTGTGTGTGTGTGTGTGTGTGTGTGTGTGTGTGTGTGTGTGTGTGTGTGTGTGTGTGTGTGTTTATCATTACCCTGAGGCTATGCGTTTATACAGTGTCATAAAGACAGACATTCACACCCTACCACTCAAGTTCACTGCGCCACACCCATAGGTGAGTGTGCTCTTGCTTTCCCTAAGTGAACCTGGAGCTGCAGCTTAAACAGCTAATAGAGGGCTGTGGCTCGGGCTAGTCTGGGAGCTGCCTTTTTGACGTGTTTGCGTGTGTCAGAGAACATTGCTTTCACTGTCATTCCACTCAATCAGTACCCGAGTCAAGGTTTTTGCTACTCTTCTGTTGTAATACTGAGTTAATCAGGAATGATTCATTGAGAAATTATTAGTATACCAAGTATGCGTGTTACTAATTATTTAGCTCTGTTTAACTACAGTTTGTTCTAAGGTTGCCATTGTTAGTTTTTCAGTAATTGACAGTTATTTACTGATTTGTTCCTTGGTAACTATGGAAGACTTTGTGTGTCTCATTATAAAATCTTCCAGGAAAAAAATCAAGACTGAGTGTCAATAAACTGATACTCAGCTGTTACTGGACTGGCTGTAAATGTGTGTAGACAAGATGTGTGACCTTTATTTCCCCAGAGAATGGTAGAGGAGAAGAAGAAAAGGAGGGGATAACAGGAGGTGGAGAATGGAGAAATGAATGAGAACAATGTTTTTTGTGTGAAAATAGAGGAGAGCTGTGATTGAAAGAGGAAGTGTAATATGTCTGTTAATTAACTGGGATCCTTATCTATAGGCAATGTGTCAATATGTGTCCACACACACGTTACACAAACATACACACATTGTGGGCACTAAGGTTCGATGCAAAGGAAATAGGCTACCTAAGCCAAGGGCGAGCCAGCACACCTCAGCTCACATTACACATTGCTGTTCTTATCAGCAATAAAAGGCTGATTCCTGTTGCTGACGTTCTGCAAATGGAGTTATAAATTACTGGTGTTTTTCCCACTGGCTACTTTACCTGGAATTGAATCAACACTCGACCAAATAAGAAAGAAAAAAAAAAAAAACTAAACTAAAAATGCAACTAATTAGGTAAAAAATGCAAAATAGAGTCAACAGTCACATGATTTAGGGTTAGATTTTTACCAATAGAGTGATATCATCAAGACAGCTGTCAAACATGTGACTGACCAGGATATAAAAAAAAGGTTTTTGGAGGTGTAATTGAGTTAGGTGGTTTCACATAGACATAAAAAGCACCTTATTGCCAGTTGATCCTTTTGGTAGAACTTTCCAAATGCATGTTCCTGAAGTTTGGAGTATGTAATAGACTGTGTAACAACCACACTCTTCCCTTGCCCTTTCTCTGTTTCGGCACATTATTTGTGCCTTTTTTACTGTATGTGGGTAGTTTCTTTCTCCCTCTCCCTCTCTGTCTGCCCTCTTTCTCTGCGTGTAGACAAAGCCTGTGTTGTCTGCTGAAATGCTGTGTTGCAAGGACAAGCTTTGGGTCAGCGTCTCTAGGAATGCCTTGAAAACTGTCTAGAGAGAGAGTTGCGTTAATTTGCAAGCCTGTGCCCGGTCCTGTCTCTTGCTCCTCCTGGCTGTGTGACTCATCTAATGAGTCATTACAGAAGACACTGGCCCCGTGGTGATTGCATGTGGTGATCTGAGTAAGAATGCCTTAAGGGTTATAATCCAAAAAAGGGGACTAATTGTATAGCTTTGGCTTGTATGACTGTGGTTTGTAAAGGCCAGCTACTGTATATCAAACACACTGGTTACTGCATATCTCTATTTCCTTTATTTACATTTCACTCTATGTCTTTTTCCCCACTTTCCATCATTACACAGCTACTGTTGCCTGGACTGGACAGCCAGTTCCAGAAAGGAATATTTCAGAGTCACTGTATTGACTACATAGGCATGTGTCTCCTTCTTCTCCCTCCACCCTGAGTC
This sequence comes from Scomber scombrus, assembly GCF_963691925.1. Classification (NCBI taxonomy): domain Eukaryota; kingdom Metazoa; phylum Chordata; class Actinopteri; order Scombriformes; family Scombridae; genus Scomber; species Scomber scombrus. The sequence goes on from NC_084980.1 coordinate 11,947,149, forward strand.
TCAATGTCTTTGCTTCTCCTTGTTAACTGCTAGGATGTTTGATGTCGGCAAACACAATTTACTGTGAGAGCATGGAACAAGTGTTCAGATTGCACCCTCATGTCATTGGGTGTTTTGCCAATATTTTCCCTCTTGTGGGACTTTGAATATGTTCTGTTTACGCCTGTTTCCAAAGGAGTTTAACTGAAACCTTTATTATAGTGTTTTTACTTAGAGATCTGCTGTCAGGAGCTGCCAGTGTAGCCTGAAGCTCTCTCTTTCTTTGGTTGTAAATGTGTTTTGACACAGCATCAGGCATCACTAGCCCAGAAAGACACTACTGTTTTGTGGAAAACAAACAGCTGACTAACAAGGCATTCATTTGGCAAACTTATATGTTCTTGACAATGAGCTGGAATTCCAGATAATGTGAGGTGTGGTGGTGGGATGGTGAGTTTGCCAGGAGAGGCCGGTGGGAGGGGCTGCTCCAAGTAAAGTGGACAACATTCAACCCTCTAGCATTCAGTCAGTAGCACTCAGCTCCTCTTACACCGAGGACTCACCTTTCAACACTTTAAGGGAACTTTTGTACCCGGTTGTACCTCATGGAGGGTAGGATCACCTGTGGACTGTGGCTGCTTGTCTTTCTCTGTGGATGCGGACAACTGTCGGCTTTCAACCTGGACACCGACAATGTCCTGCGGAAGAACGGGGACCCAGACAGTTTATTCGGCTTCTCTCTCGCCATGCACCAGCAGCTTAATCCGGTGGATAAAAAAATGTAAGAGCCAGATTTTTCTCTCAAAATAATGTTTGGATGCTGTTTAATTACTTCTACGTCGCCCTTGGCTTGGAGACACGGGTTTTTGTGTATTTAAAGTAACTTCACCAACCATGTGATTAAAATGTCACAGCAATAGAGACGACTGTAAATTCATTTTTGGATTGAAACATCCATTTAAAAGCTACTTTTGAGGATCACAGTGTCGACAGTGCAGACTTACGTAATCATTTGAGCTCAGGTATGTCGCAGGTAGTTTCACAAAATCTCAGCCAGTCAAACCCTCAACCTCATAATATAAAACAATGCCTTTTATACACCTGCCGCGAGTTTAAACCACAGGCCTGCTCCCTTGTTAATCTTTAATAAGTCTTTCCTTCCAGGTTACTTATTTGTAAGCTTTTACTGGAAAGGTTTTGTACTCATGCACGCTCCAGTGCGCGCTCACATTCCTTTTTTCTTTTTCTTGTTTTGCTGACTTTAGCCCACTCGCGTTTATAAGCCTGGTGAGACTAAGTTTCGGCATTCATTTAAGGACAAATCATCTATTTCAATCATCGCCGGCATAAATTCAAAGGCCACTCTGTATAAATGAACTGTCATCAAGTGGTCACTGGTTTGCACAGCCTGAATATAAACTGACCTTTAATCCGTGAAGCTGAATATAATGCACCAGTCATACATGTTTGTATACAACATACTACACGCAAGTAAGGGGTGGCATGTAGTTGTGTAGATTCATAGTCAGAGGTGGATAAATACACTTTAAAAATACTCCATTATGGATTGAAAATGTTACTCAAGTAAAAAAAAAAGATATTTTACCATTTAACAAAAAACTTTATCATATAAAATGACATCAGTAAACTTTACTGGGAATTAAATAATTGTATCTAACTATAAATAAAAAACAGATAAAAACATGTATATATATATAAATGTAGTTGAGAAAAAGGATCAAATATACATAAATTGCTGCCCATGTAACTAAAAAAAAAAAAAAACGGCCTATATCAGACAACATATTTGCTGATACTAATATATATGTGATATTCCAACATTGGCTAATAATCGATTAATGATCGATTAGTTGGGCTCTAGTAAAAAGTGCAATATTTCTCTCTGAATTGTAGAGTAGTGAAAATGTAAAGTAGCATAAAATGGAATACACAAGTAAAGTACCTCAAATATTGATGTACAGTATTTGAGCAAATGTACCTAGTTATGTTTCACAACATAATATAGAATAAAATGCAGCTTTGTGGACTAATTCATTCAAAGTACCCTACAGTACCCAAATTGCGCGTAGCAGGTATAAAAATCAGTTAATATAAAAAAGTTCTTACGTTTTTCTACACAGGAATGATCAATATAGAAGCTTTTCTCTCTTGTATTTGTACAATTAATACCTAAAGGTCACTGCATTGTGTTTACCCGCTGAATCGTAAAGGCACAGAGTGATAAGCGTCACTGGGTTCCCCACAGAGGTTAGAGTTGCTCTTAAACTTATTTACACACTCCTACTGCTGCTACACACACACTCAGTGTCAGTTTGTGTCCTACTTTAAGGCTGTGTCTTAATGAAAGACACATGGTGATCAGCACGAGACTGAAGCCACCAAAGTCCCCCTACTTCAGGTTGTTAAGTTAAATAGAAGCAAACAGAAGGTAGTTGGATTCTGTTAACTGGAAAACAACAGATACCAGTGTAGATAAAGTGTAGTTGTTACAGGAGATGTCAAAACAATGAGTGAATAAAGCAATTACAAAATTTATTGGCAGGCGTTTTTTTAATTGAGTCATTGTCTGAATAATTTTTTGAGCAAAAGCGCCAAAAATCTGCTGTTTCCTGCTTTTTTAATGTGAAATATGCTGGTTTTCTTTGTCCTCTATAACAGAACAATTAATTGATTAACTGATAAATCAATCAATCTGTTGAATGTTTTTTCTAAATCTTATAATTCAGCATAGATAACACTCGAACCATCAGGAGCATATGCGTGTTCCATTATAATGCAAGTTTGAATGTGTGTTTGCATGTTTGAGCAGGAGGCCATGTTTGTTTTGTGAACGATGTCGTACATACAGCTGTAACAGAGGTGGAATGGACACGCCTGCACTGTGTCTCTCATTAAAGCACATGCATTCATGGGTGTCTGTTTGGTGTGTTTTAATGGTGCTGATGCATGCTGTGGTGGAGCACTGAGGCGTTGCCTTGTTGTCAGTCATTTGGAAGAGTGTCAGCCAGCTGAATGTACTACTTGATACATTCCTAACCTGAGGCAAAGAGTAGATAGAATAGAACAGAAGTAGGTAGACAGATTTCTTGTGCTGATAACTTTCTTTTAACGTACATTGCAACAACACACATATACTGAAGTAACTGTTACTCCCTGTGTGTCTCCCCACAGCTGGATTTTCACAGTGAGTCATAGTCCTTTGCCAGCATTGCATGCCAGTTTGTATGCAGTCTTTACTGTGTCTCTTATGCCCTGCAGGCATGAGTTTTACATGTAGTGGCAGGTGAGGGCAGGAGCTGATGGAAGCGTGTGTGTGCATGTGTGCCTGTGTGTTTTTGCATTAGTGTTTGTGTGTGGCATTCCCTGCCCGATGGAGCTGTCTGTATAATAAAATCAAAAGGGAAAAGTGCAAAATGCACAAGTAAGGAGAAGAGGGAGGAGAGGAGGAGACCATGTGAGAATTTAAGAAGTTTAAGATCTTGGATTGAGTGTGAGAAATGTGTGGGAGAAAGTAAAGGCAAAAGTCTGTGTTTCTGAGAAACAAAATGGCTCTGGAGAAAACAGATATAGAGATATAGAGAAACTATGAGAGAAAAAGAGCATGTTAGATTGAAATTTCAGTGTCATGCTATGTCAAGTGCTCCAGAAACACTTGGGGAGATAGGAAACGTGTGGAGTTTAGTATTGAAGTCAGCTTTGTGCTTGAGTTTATCTGGTCAGACTTAGTCCTTTCTTACCTCTCTTCCCCTCAGGCTACTTAAGGTTTCCAACATCAAAGAGCAAAGAAAAGAACTGGAACAAAGAAAATAGGTGATGGCTGAAAGAATGCTGAGAGAAACATAAATCAGTTTTACATCTGGGCACCAAACATGAGCCATTATTCAATCAGTCAGACTCTGCGGGCCTGATCCTGGCAGAGAGTCAGAGAGAGAGAAGTTGGGTAACACATGACGGGAGTAGTTTTGGAGAAGTAACCATTTGGAGGTGAATGCCTCCAGTTGATAGGGTGCCACTGGCTGTTGCCAAGCAACGGGCTGTGCCCTAGCAGGCAGGCAGTCGGTTCACTGCTGCAAAAAAACCAAAACAAACCACAACACACCTCTCTCAATAGGATAATTCCCTAATGATCACTGTGCGCTGATTGCTCTGTTACTCTGCCTGTATGTCCCACTGTCTCTGCCAGTTTTTGTGTGTCTGTTTGCGAGTCAAACACACATACACTCCTTCTCTCTATGTTTGTCTTGGTCCTTCCTGTAGACTAAGCCTGTGTGTTAGGGCTTCCTCTGTTAGTGTTGAATGATTAAATAAACAGCAAAGTCAGTGTTAGAGAAGCAGCAGGTCAGCCTTATCATTGAAAGCACATCACTCTTCAGTGGCTAATAATGATTGTAATTATAATAATAATAATAATAATAATAATAATAATAATAATAATAATAATAATAATAATAATAATAATAATAATAATGCGTAGCAATAAAGATAACACTGACTTGTCCATTGACATTAGTTTCCAATTTCCATTTTAAAAAGTTGTTATTATTTGAATCATACGTAAGCAACTACTCTACCTTCTTGCTGTCTAAATAGTTACACATTTAGTCAATGAGTAATATAATCCTAATAAGATGTGTTCCTTGTGATATAGTTGGTGTTTGTTCTGTTTGAGCATTAGTGTTGGTTGCATTCATTCCAAAGTGAACAGCTGAATAAGGCAGAGTATCACAATATGATTATGTAGAAGGAGGAACTATCCATTTTCTATGAATGCACCCCAGAACAAATGACCCTATTTCCCAGAGGCCAACTGGTGTGTCTTGGCAGAGCTCTTTCTATCCATTCCTTTGACTTCCTGTGTCTCCGAGCATGATGAGAGTGGAGATGTTCCCACCTGGGATCAGCTGTTTGTTATAAAAACCTCCCTTTGCAGTGATGACTCATTTGATTTAGACTCATTGCTTTTGGATGTGGATGCTGACAGGCTCCAACTTGAAATATATTTTCTCTTCAGTGCACGTAGAAGTGGAGAGTTAATTTGAGTCTCCAGTATCTTAAGCGTCATTCACTCCCCTCGTATTAGGAGAAAGACCGGATTGGACGCATAATGTGTGGGATAACGGAGGAAATTAAAGTGCTCTGGTTGTTGAAACAAGGCCAAACCAATCCATCAATTTTTTCTCAGTGTTCCCCTTAAAACACATTTAAATCCATCTCATAACGGCATCATTACAAGACTATGAATGGGCAACATTTTATAATTTTGGGTATGTCATATAAATTGATTTAATGCTCCTCCTTGCTAATCTTCATCACATGTGAAGTCAATATTCATGATGATTTACACTGTTTCAACAGCTTTTAAAGTCTTAAATCATCTCCTCTGTGCAATTAGTGTTTCCGTTGTTAACTGTTGAGGTCAACACACTGTATAACATGCTGATCACATTAGGCCTCCTTCTCTGTCAGTATGCCTCCGTAAATACCCTCCCAGATGATGTGGGTATCTAAGAATGCTTTGTGTTCCAGCTAAAAATGGCTTTGCTTAATCTCATCTGGTTAAGACGGTGTGCTGTACGACATTAATTTTGGAGGTCATCAGACGAACGAAACAAACCAGAGAGAGAGAGAGAGAGAGAGAGAGAGAGAGAGAGAGAGAGAGAGAGAGAGAGAGAGAGAGAGAGAGAGAGATGTATTAACAGTGTGTATCTCTGCTGGAAACCTCCACAGCATCCATTTAAAAGATGACATCCTTGACTTGTGTGATTTACAATGTAGGAAACTCTGGGAACTGGATGCCCATCATCAAGACTGGGTGTGGCATCTGCCCTTGTCCACAAAGGCAGCTTCTGTGTGTGAGATAGAAAGCCTGGTTCAATCAACCACAGCAGGCGGTTGAAAGGGGTCTTTGACTCAGTTGGACCGTGAGGACATGGAACATCAGTTTAGTGGTGGCATTTGTGTGTGTGTGTGTGTGTGTGTGTGTGTGTGTGTGTGTGTGTGTGTGTGTGTGTGTGTGTGTGTGTGTGTGTGTGAGAGAGAGAGTTTGGCTGCTGTGTAACACAGTAGACTGGAATGTGTAACATAATGTGCAAGAGGAACTGCCAGAACGCTTCTTATTCCGAGTCCTAGATGACAGAAGAATGTTACAGTTTGAGCCTCTTTCCCAATGTGCATTTGATTGAGCTGCATATGATGTTTGGCTCAATAGATTCATGTGTGTGTCTGTTGCAGGCTGCTGGTTGGTGCCCCGAGAGCAAAGGCTTTGAGCGGTCAGAAAGCTAAAGTGACAGGAGGACTCTACAGCTGTGATATGAGCTCCACATCCTCTGCGTGCACTAGAGTTGACTTTGACAATGATGGTGAGATATCCACATATACCTCCCGCTTTTTGGCTATTTCAGACAGTTTTTGTCCAAGATTTAGGTCACAATAACCTCTTTGTGTCTATTTCTATCCCTGGCATCTGTCTCTATGTAGAGGATTTAACAAGAGAAAGCAAAGAGAACCAGTGGATGGGAGTGACAGTCAACAGTCAGGGGCCAGGAGGCAAGATTGTGGTAAGACTGTGTGTCTTTGTGTCTGACCGTGACCTTGAATGTGAACTTCAACTCGTAATTACAAACTTAACCGTCTACCTTTAAACCTACATACAATCTATTATTACATTTCCGTCAAGATCCCAATGTTTCCAAGAATATTGAATATTTCATGCTTGATTACAGAGGAATGTTCAACAGAATTTGAAAATTGTTCATGTAATGAAATGGTGCAGCCATGAAAGCTTCTCAGTTTCTCAGATGTGAACAGTTCAGTTAAATAACTACACAATGCAGCTTTCAATCAAGCAAATACAGACTATTGGAACTGTAGCTAATGATTATATTTATTGTTGATTAATCTGTTTTATTTTTTCAATTAATTGTTTAGTCTCTAAAATGTTGTCCCAGAACATAAGATGACATCTTCCAATAGCTTGTTTTGCCCATCCAAGCAGAAAAGCAGCATTTTCTCACAAACACAAAAGCCTAGTACTGGCAAAAGAGTTGGTATTTTTGCTCGATAAATGATTCCAACAATTAATTGATTATCAAAAGTATTGTTAACTTTCTGTTGTTCAATTCATCAGTAATCAGTTAATTGTTTTAGCACAGTAAACTACACCGTATATGAGGTCAAACATAAGGAAACATACTTATCTTGCTTTTAAGCTACTAACTTTGAAATTTAAAGGGAACATTGAAGTTCAAGTCATTCAGTATTTATTAAGACATCTAAAATCATAATGGTCACCTCAAATAAAAAATTGCTTTCACTTCACGACACGATGCCTTCCGATTTAAATCAACATCATGTCAACTCCGTTGTGTGTTTCTGTTCCCCTGGTAGACCTGTGCCCACCGGTACCAGAGCAGAGCCAACGTGAACACAGCCCTCGAATCCCGCGACATTATTGGCCGTTGCTATGTGCTGAGTCAGGATTTGAAAATATATCCAGATGCAAAAGAAGACGGCGGTTACTGGCATTTCTGTAAGGGGCGGAACCGAGGCCATGAGATGTTTGGCTCCTGCCAGCAAGGCCTCTCAGCCACGTTTGACAAGGACTACCACTACTTCATCTTTGGAGCCCCTGGAGCATACAATTGGAAAGGTAGTTAATGTGTGTGTTTGTGTGAGTCAGGTTCCTTGTTATTGGTGAAATCAATCTACTTTATGGTATTTGTATTGCTCATCTTTTATTGTAGGGTAATTTGCCAGTGATGCTTTTGTCAGTCATGTGTTCGACATTACTTGTCAATTAGGATTATTGTGTTATTAGTTTTGGATTCTTTAATTACAAGCCAGATTTCCCCATCTAAACTTTTCTTCTCCTTTTCAGGTGTGGTACGCTTGGAACAAAATAACGATACCTTGGTGGAGCAGGGAATTTATGATGACGGTCCTTTTGAGGTGGGAGATGAAAGTGATAAGAATCCCGACTGGGTTCCTGCTCCTCCCAACAGCTACCTGGGTATAAAGCTCATTCCTCAGCTCTGCTCTGGTTGTCACGAAGGGGCATGTTCCACCACATGTCCATCCTCTGACTACATGAAGAATGATCCCTTTATTTATTTCTCACAGGCTTCTCTCTGGACTCAGGGAAGAGTCTGACCAAGAAAGGCCAGCTGACAGTGGTGGCAGGAGCTCCAAGAGCAAACCACAGCGGAGCAGTGGTGCTGCTGAAGAAAGGCCTGGATACAAGCAAAATTCTACTAGAAGAGTACACCCTGGAAGGGGAGGGACTTGCATCATCTTTTGGCTATGATCTGGCTGTTCTGGATCTCAACGCGGACGGGTGGGTGAGGCAGAGAGTGTCACACACAAATTGAAACTTCTGCCTTGAAAAGTGATATATTTATTGAAATTATTATGATCACGATTTTCATACTGTCATGTCATAATGTCATGTCACGCTGTTATTTTTTAGATGGCAGGACATCGTGGTGGGAGCACCTCAGTACTTTGAGAAGGATGGAGAAATTGGAGGAGCCATCTACGTCTATGTCAACAAAGCTGGAAACTGGAAGAAAGTGTCACCCATCAAAATAGTAGGACCTCAGGACTCCATGTTTGGCCAGGCTGTGGAAAACCTGGGTGACATCAATCAGGATGGTTATCATGGTGAGGCTGCAGGACTTGTTACGTGTGCATATATGTTACAAAATGTGTTACTGTCTGCTAGTCATTCTCAATATTGTACAACAACACTGGAAGTCACTATTCTTTTTTGTGACAGATTTTGCAGTTGGAGCTCCTTATGACGATGATGGTGCAGGAACTGTGTACATCTACCATGGATCACATCAAGGACTCAAGTCTAAAAAAGCTGCACAGGTACGTGGATAAACTTGTAGAATTGGTGAGAAAGGTGTGGAAAATTTGTTTCTTCTCAGTGTGTTTTTTCTCTGAACAATGTGTACATCTAAGAAACTGAAATTCTAATAACCTTGTCGTTTCAATGAAAAAATTAAAAAAATGTAGCAAGACGTTTGATCGCCGTGCTCAAACTATTAACTACTTCAGCTAAATCAGTCTTTATTTTCAATTTGGGTTATAATTTTTTATAATTATTTCAGTCCTCATTGCTTTTCTGCAAATACAAAATATATGTTCCTTTTTTCCTTTAGGAATTATCTGGCAAGCCTTTAGGAGTGAGGCTGTTTGGTTACTCTCTGGCAGGCAACATGGACCTGGATAAGAACTTCTACCCCGACCTGGCTGTCGGATCCCTCTCCGACTCTATCTTTGTATACAGGTGAGTGAAATGGTCCATTTTACTCACTCTACATTTATCAACATTTTTATAGAGATGCTCATCAAAATCTGTCCTCCCAGAGCCCGTCCAGTTATCAGCATCGAGAAGGTTGTCCAGTTCTCACCAAAAGAGATTGACCTCACGAAGAAAAACTGCGGCAAAACCTTCTGGTAAGTGTGTCTTTGGTTTTGCTTGTTTTATTAAATATGGATAATTTTATTTATAGGACAAGCTGATAAAAGATACAGTCTGTAAAGGTCTTAAGATATTTAATCATTAAGCAGAACCATCATTTATTAGAATTTTTCATTTGTTGAAAAACTCTTTAAAACTATGCCAGTACTGTCTGATTGTGAATATACTGCATTGTGTCCCCAGCTTGGAAGTTAAGGCGTGCTTTTCCTACACTGCCAACCCCAAGAGCTACTCTCCCAGACTGAGTAAGTTACAGCCATCTTTTTCTTTACTAAACCAAAACTTCTTTAAAATTCAAGATTTAATATATTGTCATTTTCTTGTGTACTTGCTTACACACACACACAAAAAAAAATGCCATTCCTTCCAGCCCACAGCAGTTCATCACAACATAAAGGATAATAATATATATCTAAATTTCCATTAAAAGTTGATAAAAACACGTAAATCCCAAGGAGAAAAAAGAAGAAGAAAAACGAACAGTTAGCAGCATGTCTCAGTTCTTTATCATGTTTTGTCTTTTAGTGTCAGAAATTATAGATATGCTTGATACAGAGATACTTATAATATAGAAATAATGTAGTAATAATAATGAAACACTGTAATGAAGAGGTTAAAGCCTTGCAAAATGTTTTTTATCCTCTGGTCTTTAATGTCTCTATCTCTGTTCCATCCAGCTGTGGCGTACACCCTTGAGGTGGACGCTGATCACAGGAAGAATGGTCTTATTCCCAGGGCGACCTTCACCCAGCCCTCCACCTCAGATAATAACTACATGTCCAAAGGGACCATAACTTTGGACACCAAAGGAAAGGAACAGTGTGTCAACCGTCAGCTTGCTGTACAGGTAGTTACTCCTTCAGGGATATTTCTCCCTTCTCTCTTGATTTAAACAAGCTTAATGTCACAAATGAGGACACACATTTTTGTTGAATTGGGACACAGCTAACCTTACTGTATGTGATGATGTCATTCTACAGGAAAATATTCGAGACAAGCTGCGTGGAATCGCTATCGATGCATCTGTGGAAATCCAGGGCGCCACACGTAAACGCAGACAGAGTTCAACTGCTCAACTGGAACCTATCCTCGATGAAATTGAGCCAAAACGAGAGCTAGTACGTACGAATGAAACCTAATGCATGAACACATTAAAGGATAGATTTTGTAGACATGCAATTGAAGTTTTCTTCCCACTGTCTGTATGTAATCGCTTATGTCTGTATATGATCGTAGGTGAATTTCCTGAAGGAGGGTTGTGGCAAAGACAATGTTTGTCAGAGTAACTTGCAGGTGAAATATCGCTACGGCCACAGATCAACTGATGAAAAAGCCTTCACTCCATTAGGATCGTAAGAGAACAAACACTCCTTTAAAAAAAATAAATGAATAATTTTTATTATGGCTTATTTCTCTTCATTCCTTATGTTACCATTACTACATTGCTTCTCGCACTGAGTAACATACACACGCTTATCAGCACTCAGGCTCATAACATGTCTGTTTAAAGTGAGAACGGCGTGCCTGTGATCTCGCTGAGCGACCAGAAGGACATTGCCTTGGAGGTGACAGTGACCAATCTGAATGGAGATGATGCACATGAAGCAAAAGTGAACGCTTCCTTCCCATCTTCCATCACGTATTCCGCGTATCGCAGTCCAACAGAAGTAAGTTTCTCTCTCACTCTCACAATCAGACACACTCATATACCAGTTTGTGGATCTGATTGGATCTTGTTATTTATTCTAGGAGGTAACTTGCAGTGCCAATAAAGATGGTTCATATGCCACGTGTGATCTTGGAAACCCCTTCAAACGCAACTCAGAGGTAAGGAAAAAAAACAACAGTTTGACTCTGGCTACCTCCACCGCATAACAAGTGTCATCAATAATATTTAAACATTGTGTGTTTGTGTGTGTATATAGATGACCTTCTACATTATTCTGGGTACGTCACGCATCTCTCTCAACACTACTGAACTGGAGATTGATCTTCAGCTACTAACGTAAGTGAATCATTTTACTATTACTCATTCATTAACATTTATTGACACTATTAGGTGTTAGGTGATCAATGTTTACATGAAGAATGGTGGGGATAATAATAATGATAACTTTATTTGTAAAGCACCTTTCATACAGGAAATGCAGCTCAAAGAGATTTACAACAAAATGAATTACATACATCAAGTGCTTCACATTAAAAGGATTGAATAGATTGAATTTTTTTATTTTTTATTTTTATTTTTTAAAGAATTGCAGGAGTGCATCAATGTGAAGATGACTGATTGCTTCTGGTTAATAGCTGAGCTGCAGAGTTTTGAATGAGATGGTTCATGAAATGTCTTGAAGTTTTGAACTCTGAAGTTTGAGGTTTTTCTTGCTTGAGTCATAAGAATGCATACTACAGATACAGCAAATAATATCTTGAACTTATCTTAATGATGTACAACACGTTTCCTAGCAGTATCTGAGTTGACCTGTGTGTAACATCTGATCTGACAGGACCAGTGATCAGAAAATAGCCCCTATCAAAGCAAAGGCAAAGGTGGCCATTGTTTTGCAGCTGTCTGTATCAGGGTACGAAACGCACACACACACACACACACACACACACACACACACACACACACACACACACACACACACACACACACACACACACACACACACACACACACACACACACACACACACACACACACACGCAAAAAACAAAAAGCTATCCACAGAATACTAACTGTTCATTTCTGTCCTTTCAGACAAGCCCAGCCATCTCAGGTCTACTTTACAGGGAAGGTCAAAGGAATGGATGCCATGAAGACTGAAAGTGACATTGGCAGTGCCATTACACACCAGTTCAGAGTGAGTAGAGAAAAACTCAATCAAAAAACATTCTTACCATGAGTGCTAGCTCTTTTCAGTAATTTGAAAATTATCTCTCTATGCCTGTTCCTTGAAAATGTTTTAGATAGATAATCAAAGCCATATCAACTCTGTCTTGATTCACAGATAATCAACCTGGGAAAGCAATTGACAGGTTTAGGCACCGCCACCCTTGAAATCGAGTGGCCAAAGGAGACAACGGATGGAAAGTGGTTGCTCTACCTGATGAAGATCAGCTCCACAGGTGTGCATCAGATTGGGTGCACTCCTAAAGACGAGATCAACCCTCTCAATAAGGTCAGGGATAAAACATTGACACAACACATTAAGGTGCGGTGCCTTTGCCTGCAGGTGTACCTTTTGACTTGAAGTGGAAAAAAGACAATTTTATGCTAATTTTAAAATTTGTTTTATTAATTTTGACAGATGAAGGCTGTTGGGGAGATATAATAGTTTTATGTTTTTTTTCCTTTTCTTTTCAGGAGGCAAGTAACACCAGGACGAGAAGATCCACAGAAAACACCAAGGGAAGTGAGGAGGGCTCTACTTCACGTTTTATTGACAATAGAAGATCTAAAACACTGGTAACACCACTCTACCAAATTCTATTGTATTCTGTTTTATTATATTTTATATGCATTTGACACATGTGAGAGAATCCAGTAGTGACTATGTGCTCTCTTCTTTGTGGACAGTCATGTGGTAATGGGGCAAAGTGTGTGAAGATAAAGTGCCTCCTGCAGGGCCTCGACAGTAATGCAGTCTTCACTCTCAGCTCTCGTCTCTGGAACAGCACCTTCATAGAGGTAACAGAGCAGATTGCCGGAAATTCTTCAGTTTTTCAAATGTTATATCAGTATTTGAGATAGGGTGACCAACAGTGTGGGATTGGGATTGAGACTTATCTTCACTATGCTGGATGGGAAAAGAGAACACAATTTACAAATACTTGTTGACAAACTGAAATGATGATATACTGTAATTTGAAATAAAGAATAAGAGGTTTTAAGTTTGAATCAATCAGCTTTATATATAAAAAAATCACATCCATAAATTACCATGAACACTTTCAGTTTAAGTAATAGTGTAGATTATTATCAGAAAACCTCTATGTTCACATATGGAAATACTGTAAGTTAACTCAAATTAGTGGAGTAAAATGAAGGAAATTGTAAACAGCTTTGTAGCTTTGTGGCTGCCTTGTTCATGGGATGCAGCAATTGGTTTATACATTTTTTTTTAATCAAGGGGTCAAAGATCTTTGCAGGAAATGTATGCATTTATTTGAGGAGCAGGAACAGCAAATATTTCATCTTCTGATCTTATTTAAAAAAATAGGATTTCTCTGATTTGCATCATCTGGAAGTGATAGTGAAGGCCTCTCTGCACGTTGATGGCACAACGAAGAACACAGTGCTGAAAGATGCTGAGACACAGGTAATGAAACAAAAAACAAACAGCAGAAAAATACTCTGTGATGGCACTGGAACCTACAGTATAAGAGGAGGTGATTATCAGTCACAACCAACCTAAAACCTGTGTGTTTGATATAAGTAGAGACAATGAATAATATATAAATAATTGTAGTTGATACTCTGATTGAGACAAAATACACTGATTGAACAGGCAGTTTTATGAGTACTGAATGAATGCCACTCTGTCATTTTCTCCAGGTGAGACTGACTGTGTTCCCAGAGAGACGTGCAGCCCAGTATGGAGGAGTGCCATGGTGGATCATCGTGGTGTCCATCCTGTTAGGGCTGCTGTTGCTGGGCCTGCTGGCTTTCCTTCTCTGGAAGGTAGGAATAAAGGAAATGTGACTGGGAAAGACCCTGTCCCAACTGTTCAAAAATGCACCTGATTGTAACTGAAATAAACTAAACTAAACCAAAAAACAACAACCCTGCAGTTACACATAAAAAAAACAATTGCAAACATGTTCTAACAAATTGCCTCTCCTCAGTGTGGAGTCTTTGGGAAAAAGAATAAAGAGGACCCGTCAGAAAAAGAGAGGCTGACAACAAATGCGTAAAAAAGAGAGAGGGTAAATTTACCCGGCCTGCCATGAACAAGTGTAAAAGTGGCAAAACCTTTTTTCTCTCTCACTCTTTTGCTACAGAGGCACTGCTTTCTGGTATTTGGCACAAAGTGGGAAACTCTCACACTGTGACATGAATGCCGTTATTTAAGCTGACTGGTTATTTTTAAGACATTTTCACACATGATTATGTGTGGATTGTTACCGTGCATGGCCAGGGGGAGGTGATGCCTATGAAGCAATGACTGTCATTTAATGCTGTGAGGAACTACACCATGGGGGCTGCTCTGCATCTCTGTCTGCTCTCGTTTCCATTTCTTGTTGCTAAAGGTTTCTTTCTCTCTACATTAATAAACTGGTGTTAAAACATGTTTCCTTACTGATAGAGGAACGCAGATGGCTTTCTACATCTTTTAATGGATTCACTGCATCGTGGTTCTCACCTGTGAAAGAGGACGATGGCATTCGATGTCTCATCCACCTCTTTGCTTTCTCTGAGTGTCTTTAAATAGCCCTTTTCTCCAAGAAAATATTGATTTTATTTTCCCTGTCTCTTTCGCAGTGTGGCTTTTTTAAGCGTGCCAAATATGAAGAGAAGGTTCCCAGTTACAATGCTGTTCGGATCAAACGGGAGGAGAGAGCTGTAAACCCTGGGAATGGGAAATGGGAAAATCTGGAAAAGAAGCCATGGATGACAACCTGGCATGACAATGAACATTATTCTTAACAGCCAACAAAATCTGACTCCACACAGATTCCTGTCACTGACCAACTCCTCTGGTTTTTACTGCCCTGTTTTTGCACAGCACTCAAAGAAAATCATTTGTTAAAAAAAAAAATTGTTTGTGATACTAAATACTTGTTGGACATTCTGCTTCAGGGGCTGATTTTAAAGACTGTATGAATCACTGGAAGGAGAGTTGCAGTGTGGGAGAGGGTCCTGCACAACTACTGTCTGTTAGATGTTTGGAGCTTGTTTTGTACATTTACTACATTCAGTGTTGACTGGGTGAGAGAGGGTGGGAGTATGGGAGGGTTTCTAGGTTTTTGTACATTTTTTTAATGTTTTGCAGAACTGTTTGTATTTATTCTTTGTTTGGAGTACTTTCTGTTACGTGCTCTACAGGCCAAAGAGTCATGCAATGCTGACACGGGTGACTTTTTAAACTAAAATGTATTCAATTTCCCCAATTTGAAAGTCAAATTTTCATCATTTCTAAAATGCATCTGCCTTAATTTTTTTTAAATTTTTTATTTTTTTTAATCTAAGTCAGTTTGTATCTTTCAAGCTCATGGTGCCCCTGGTTCTCTATAATATAATGGAACTGCAACTTATCCACAGTTGTCGAGCACTCAGTTTGTAAATACATGTGTTATTCACTGGCTGTAAAATAGGAAAAGTGAAAGCGAACACAGAGTTTCTTTAATAAAACTTCTAAATGTTCTCCATGTGTTCCGTTTGTGACATTTTCATGCCAAGTTGAATGAGCGTTAAAGGCAACAGCAGAAAGTTTAAAACATTATTTATTAATACATAAAAAAAGCATTTACAGCAAATACTTGATTGCTTAAATCAGCAAATCATTCTTAAGATAATTTAAAGTTCATAATAAAAAAAACCCATCACTGTAAAACTAGTGAATTGTCACATAATTTAAAACTTAAATATACAGAGAGATACATAATTGCTGTGAGTGTTTTTCAAGATGTGACAAATAGGATGTGTGCAGTATATCTTGCTAACTAGAAATGGGTTCAAGTGTATTTTGTGTGTGTTGGACTGCAAACACAGTCATGCTGGTGGCAACAAGACCATTAACAGAGGTGGAAATGTCAAGTTGTGTCTCTGACGTCACTTCTGTGTTTCTTCTATAGGAGTGACTCAGTTCTTACAGTTTTGCCACTACGCCCGGACTCCTTTCCCATTTTCTCTTCCACCATCATCCTCGCTTTCTCCTTTCCTTCACTCTCCTTGTCCAAAAATGCGTTATTCTCTTTCTCCTTTTCCTCCTTCAGTCTCTTCTCTCTCCCCCTCTGTTCTTTTTCCTCCCTTTTCTTCATCTCCTTCAGCTTCTTCTTGAGGGCAGACCGGTCACTTTGACTGCACACCCCGAGAGCCTGACAACAGAGAGGAAAGAGAAATAGAGGAAGATGCCTATGAAGAGAGTATAGATGGATACTGTAATGGTTCAGGTTAATGGCCCTCCTTTTGTGCATTTTCATTACACTTGATTAAATATATATACTGTTGGTAAAAAAAAAAAAAAGTGGTTTAGAGAGCACTGACAAGTTTAAATGAAAAATGTCCTGCTCAAGAATTGATCACAGTCCTTAAAATAACCATCTTTAAAAGTTAACAGTGTTCGTTTTGGTTTCATGTTTTATGCTGACAAAGTTCAGCAAATAAATTGTTAATAGATTTTTTATAATCTCACATATCAATATTGGCATTGGCCTCAAACATCCACTACCAATATAGCTCTATTCTCAATGTTAATATAAATCTATCATATAGACTGTTCATTATTAGGACTACTAATCGTTAGAAATAGCAAAACCTACAAGAAAACACAAGGGATTTAGATAGATAATCAGTAAAGGTAATAGATATTTGAATAAGGAAAATATGGCAACAACTTTAAAAATGCTTATTACCAAACCATTTTCCAGTATTGTTTATTCAATGTGAAAAAAATTAATCAAATGTATTATTGCATCTTTTTTTGTTGAGATTACCACATTTGTTTATTTATTTAACAATATTTTGTTTCCCTGAGCAACATATTTAATTGCTCACCTTGAGTTTCTCACTGTTCATGTTTAGCAGCTGTGTCCCATCCACACCTCTAGCGGAAAACTCGGCCGTGTATTGATCCATGTTCATGGCAATCAGCCACAGACACACCTGCTGGTTGGTCCACTCCAAGGCAGGTCGACTTTGCCACTGGTTGTTGTTATTAGTGGGAACTGGGTCATCATCCAAGGTCTAACAGCACACCAGAGACAGTAGTGGTGTGGAGAGAAAAGTAGGAAAGAAATGAGAAGAAACTATGATTAAAGAAGAGAGTAGGCTAGGGATGAAAATTATTGGACAGAGAGTGCTCCATAGGAAAGGAAGGCAGGACAAAAGGAAGGGAAGGACAGACTCACCTCAGTGGAGGAAAAGGTGAAATTTTGAGAGTGCCCAGAGAGGGAGTAATCAGAGACATGACCCACCATGCTGGAGCTTCCCATTGGAGAACCAACACTCTGGAACCAACAGAAATAAAACTTGCTGCCTATGTACTTCACATCTGTTCCTTGCTCAACCATGCATGTGTGTTACTTTTAAATATGATTTCTGTTTCTGTTCAGTATGAGATATGTAGAACAGAATACTATATCAGGGGGTTGGGATAGAGGAGAAGGATGGCATGCCATGTGTGCATATGATTGCAGTACGCAAACTTTTCTTACCTGATCTCGTCTACCTGTGGTGGTCAAGTATGGCAAACTGCTGCTGGACACAGACCGAAGCCTCTCTCTGCCTCTCTCCCCTTCCTCTTCTTTTTCCCTACCTCGCTCTCCAAACCAGGGAAACGGCAAGCAAGAAGGCATGGAGTTGACTGAACCTGATGGAGAAACTCCAGCTGGCTCATCCACCAGATCACCACAAGATCCCCTGGGAAACGATGAGATTAAATATTATGAGGTGTGATAGTGTGCAAGTTAACACCTCAGGGAACTGATGAATTTCATTGATATAGCACTAATAAGAAATAACAAAGTGTGGGTGTCTTTATGGGGATGTTTTCCATCTGATGGATGAACATTTTATAGTCTTACCCATTCTTTTCTTATGGCCGTAATATTTGACTGGAAACCCTAACAAAGTCTAAATGTTTATTAAACCACTCAAAATTCAATGAAAGTGATGATCAGTAATTGTATATGTTTAAATGCCTAGTGTGGAGGAAATCATAAGATGAAAGACACAATATTTATGATGTATGAAAGTTGTAAATCGGTCTGATTTGACCTGAACACTGGAGAAAAGTTAAGTTAAGTTTTTTGTTTTTGTGTAAATGTTACTTTATCACACCTATTGTTCATGGACCTTCTGCTGTGTTTCTGGCTTCTCCTTTTGTTGAGAGACTTTCGAATGCCACTGGAAGAGAAACAGAGATTATTTCATTAAAAAAATCAGGATAAAAAAGATGCCACATGTAAAGTTGTCAGACCATTCCACCCCTAAACCAGTCATTTGGGCAAGAAACCAACAAAGTATTATTGCTCATTATGCCTCTGCACCTGAAGTCTGGAAATTTCCTTTTGGATTTTCTGGATGCCGAGGACTTGCATGGCGAGGGAGTGACAGTGTCTGTGATGTTGTTCGGAGGTGTAAAGACGAAGGAGGTAGTAGCATGAGGACTGAGGGCTGAGAAAGAGGAGGTACTACAGTGGTCACTTTTGCTGCTCCTTCGTAACATCCCTACCACTGCGGAGGCAGAAAATGTTTGACTCCCCTGTAGTTTCTGGATTTCATCTTCCTGTAGCAACAGAGGACATGTATGTGTTAGTTTGCACAGTCAAAAACAGCTCAAATGAACTATTGTGAGTAAAAGTGTGATTTTCCTCTCTGTCACTGACCTGTCTTCTAAAGCTCTCTCTGAGTTTGTCTCGTGAGGGCGGGTGGCGCTTGGATTTCTGGGCCAGCTGAGCTCTGGCTATGTGAGCACTGGAGTCTAGACGTCCTGTATCAGGAACTGGAATATACCAATCTGGAAAAGTGCACATGCAATTCATTTTGCTCAGTCAAAAAGCATATTTTTGCTCAAGAATTTCATTATTTAAAAAACAGAAAGCTCTGGCTCTATAAAATATAATTTGGTGTAAAAATATTATACTTTTAACTGGCCTGCGGCAACACATATTCAAAGAGAGATACAATGCCATACAACAGTATCCTTTACAGCTGCTTACCTGTGTCCGCAGAGTGGTTCTTCCTCTCAGGTTCTGCCTCATTTCTGTCTAGCCGTGCTAGCTGTCATGAACAGTGAAACAGTGACTACAGAGAAATGGCAGGTTCACTGAAGTACATCCAAGCAGGATTGAGAGAAGTGACGTCTCACCTGGATTTGCAGTCTTTCAACAGTCTCGCTGTGCTGCTTATCTTTCTCCTCTATTTCTCTCCTCAGTTCTGCTTCTCTTTTCTCCCTCTCCTCCTCTCTGAAGAGACAGAGCACATATTTGAAACGTTTAATTCAAACCTTTAGGAGAAAAGATGTACTCTTGCACGTTCACATCCTTCAGTCCTTTGCCTGCATTCAAAACTCAGTCTCAGTAATTTATTCCACTCTTAATAGAGTTTTGGAAAGGATTCAATAAATACCTGTTCTGGTATTCTCTGACCAGTCTCTTGGCCTTGCTGTATTTGATCTCTAGGCTTTCTGACTGGCTCTGGGCATCAGCCAGTCGCTGGCTCACAACCCTGCAGAGCGTCTGGGCCTCCTGCCAATACCTGATTAACGGAGGGAGGGTCATTAACGCCGTCTTAACCAGCATTATCATCTTCAGAGTAAATGTCAAAATTATTATCCATTTGCAAGCGTTAGACTCCCACTGAGTCCTTAAGCAAGATCTGTATCTACATGGTACATTGTGTTCTATGATGTATGCCACTGAAAAATGATAAATACACAGTCTATATAGCATTGTACTTGTCAAGTTTATCAGCTTTGTCCTCTTCATCCTCCACTCTTTGCTCCAGCTCCACCTTAAGGGTCTCCCAACATGCTTGATGCCGCTCCCATGCCTTTAACTGGGAAACACAGAGCAAAATATAATAATGTTGTGTCTTGTGTGGATGCATGTCTGGGACACATGGTATGTCATACACACAGGGGGGAAGAAATACACTCATGTGGTTACATCATAGATGTCAAAAACGATTCTTAGAGTTGGAGAAACTGTAAAAACTATTCTTAGCATTGCTGAAAGTATATACTTCTTAAATCCTCTCTCTTCAAGAGTCTTGATACATCAAACAAAGTATTCACAGATCCAACACAGTTGGATAGAAGAAAGCCAGATTGTCGACTGAAAGGCTTTCGCCAACCCAGTTATGTCACAGCGGTGATTACTTCAAGGCAAAGGCAGTGAGCAAGGCTGACGTGGAGAAGTGTTGGAACAAGGCCCATGTCCTAATAACTCCACACCAAGCCATCTCATACACAGTTAAATGGGTCAGACTGTTCCAAATGTGGATGCAAAGCCAGTGTATTAAAGTGAGCATCGCAGTTATTGGTTCGCATGTATGTGAGTGAGATCTCAATCTCAGCTAAGTGACCTACCTTTTCTCTAGTGCGTTGAAGCTGCGCTCCTCTGCTTCGTAGTTTCGACTGGAGCTATAAAGACAGAAAGAATGGAAAAGCAGACATAATGTAGAGATATTTTTCTGATGCAGTGCTCCATTTAATTTAATACTGGCCTGATATTTGACAGTATTTTTTGTGTGTGCTGTATGTAAAGTACCTGCTGGTATCTGAGGCAGATCTGGTAGTTGTCCAGACTAGAAAGTACAGACACATCCTCCTCTTCATCTTCTTCCTCTTCTTCATCCACTGAGCCTCTCTCTGACATGCTACAATCAGTGTCTTCATCTCCACTCATCCTCTCTCGCTGTCACATTCAGGAATACATACAAAAACAGTGCAGTGCAATCAAACCACATAGAATTCTTAACAGGACTGAACCTCAACTCTTGTTTTAGAAAACACACCTTTCTAGATGTTTTATCCATTTCCAGGCTTTCATTGATCAGTCGCGCCACCTCACTCTCCACCCCCTCCTTCTCTCGTCCAACTAAAAACCTGCGGCAAAGCAGAGAAATCACTCAAAACTATGAGCAATCATCACCTCCCATAAAATATGCACAGATTTTGTTGTTGGAATAGATTATAATCATTGCTTATCAATGGAGTTGCAAGAATGGATTGTTTTGAAAACTCCCCACAGACATTCCTGATAGTCAAAAATTTAGAAGTGCTGCTTAGAAGCATCACATTCACAAGATTTGCTAGAACGCCTATTACCAAGGCAGAAAAAGCTCATGTGGATGTCATGAAATGGATGTATATGCTGTCATTTCCGGCATTAAAAAGTGTCTGCTTAACATCCAAATCTCAAATGTCGTATGTTGAATTATTTACCATGGAAAAATAAATGGTATATAATAACTATCTGAAGGTCATTTAAAGCATACATAATGTAGGCTAAAAACATGAAAATCCACAGTTTTGGTCCTTTCAAAAACAACATCTGGGGGAGAAAAAATACATTCATTTCACATCTTAATCCATCTTATAAATTCAGTTTTGAAACAATACTCAACACTCATTTTGGCAGTTTTTTTAAAACCTGAAATATCAAATACCAGGCCAAAAATGCAGTGTAATACTTTGCCTCCAAATCACCAGTGGGGAAGAACTACATATACCTCCATATCGGTAGCAACACATAAATAGTGAGAAAGACAGAACAGTACACCGAAACAGAACTGAAACATGGTAACTTACTTGACGAGGCCTGATGTATTCTTGAGGACTGTGGCTGCAAACAGCTGGGACACTCCAACCAAACTCACCCCATCCACCTCCACGATCTGGTCATTCACCTGAATCCTAACACAAAAAGACAAAACAGACCTTCCTGACTTTGAAACCACACTAAGTCCCTTTAACATAAATAATAATAATAATAATAATAATAATAATAAATCACATTTATATAGCGCTTTTTGCGGTACTCAAAGACGCTTTACAATTTCCCTATTTCCCTATTAAAACTATGTAAACAAATCTTTATTAATTATAGAAGGTTAAAAACAAACAAAACAAAACAAAAAAAAAAGTCCATGTTGGACTGATGTACCTTCCATCCTTCTGTGTTGCTCCTCCTTCAGTAATTGTCTTAACGAAGATTCCCAGTTTTTCCAGGCCCTGGTCAGCCCCAACACCCATTCCTATGATACTGATGCCCAGACCTTCCTCCTCTAAAAGGAAGAGACATTAGGAATTCAAATTCACATTAACAACAATATTCAGGTTTCTTCACCATGTGGGTTTTTTTGTTCACCATGTTCTGTGTAGTATGAGGCGCTTTTATGTTTTTGTACAATGCTTTTCTTGTATAAATTGAAAAAGTAATAAAGATATCTTTAAGAAAAACAAAACAACAATATTCAGGGAAAGGCCAAGTTAAACCATAAAAGAACAACAAGTATGCTATGAAAAGAGTGAAACGGCTCTTAGGAGAAATTTAACAAGAGGGAAAAGTGAAAACATGATGATAATGCTGTTCTTTAAGCTATTATGTGTCAGGCTTGTATTATATCTTGACATTTAGACCCACTGAATTGTCTGGTTTGGATTTTAAGGCTGTCTTTACAATACAAATTTGACAAAGACACAGTATCAGACAGTAATCAGACAAAGTATTTTAAGATATCTTGCTGGATCCAAGTTGGAATTGAGGGTTTGTTTCATTTTCAAATTGTATTTGTATTAATTGGATTAGTGTTTTGTGTCTTTCTGACCAGGGACTGCAGATGGAAATTACCTAGTAGCTCTTATCCTTGTTTGAAAAGAATGTTAAATTATGTACATGTTCCCTGACAAATACATGACATAACTGACCTAATAGATTTCCTATAAATCTATTAGGTCAGTTACATAGTTTATTTTCTTTTTGGCTTTAGGCAATTGACTCTGACATGCAAATAGATACCAAACAAACAAAAGAAGCAGAAAAAGACAGACAGTTAGATACATACCCTTTTCTATTTCCACTGAAAAAACGTTCATCCTGTCCACCCTCTTCTCCAGCTCATACTCAGCCGAGGCGGACACAGGGTCAATACTGTCATTGTGTCTGTCGTACTCTGCATTAGAATAGGTGTTGAACACCTGACAGACAGCAGTCAACATACATTTAAACGGCCTCATACTGTTTTAAGCATTGATCGCTGGTACATGTGTTCACCATATTGCAGACTGTAAAGAGAGCTAACACAACAAGATGCTGTTTATGTTGGCAAATCTGTCAGTGACAGTGTGTGAGAGTCAGAGAAGGGGAGAGATTCAGGAAGTGCAGAGGGGGCTTTGCAACACTTGAACAAACTGTGCAAGCATAATCACAGACTTGGAAAAAAAAAATCTAAATGTAAAGTCACAAAATCCACATCAATTACCATTTCTACGCTGACCACCAGAATAGTTTTGTTAAGGATTGAGCCACATTAATACTATACATACCACAGGAGTGTTTTTATTTTAAAAGGCAGCTCTGAAGTGAGTGCTGACAGAATGAAGCATGTGGGGTCTTGCCTATTCTCCTCCTCTAATGGATCAGAAACATGGCCTCGGGATAACATATACATTCACACACCAGCTGGAACTGACAGATGCACAAATTCAAAATGTTGTGTTATTTCTCTTATAGATGTCCTTACCTTGATCGGTGCCGAGGTGAACCTGACCTTCCTGTTCGGAGCTTGTGCTGTATCTTCATCTTCATCCTGATCAGACAGGTCAGGAATACCGGGAATTTCCTCGTATTTGCATAAAAGCGGATTCCCTGTATGCAGACTGTTTGCTGTGTCCTGTCTTTGTGATGTTGGATGCTCTGGATGAGACCGGGCCTCCTGGTCGTACACAAAAGCCTGGTTCTCAACCTCAGAGACAACTGCAGATCCATTTTGGCCCTCTTTATCCCCGTTTTCATCATCTTTCCCCTTAGCCACACTGGCATGTTCCTTCTGAAGCTCAGATGTAGGACATGCTTCTTTCCCCTCTTGACTTTGTCTGCACCCTGTGTCCCCACCTTTCCCCTCATAGTTTGACTCAAGTTCTTTATCAACATCCTCTTCTTGAATAATACCTCTCTCTTTCTTTCCAGTGCTTTCTTCCACTACTTCATCCATCTTATCCTCCCTGTTTCCCCCGTCCTCTGTTGACTCCTCAGCCCGTGTGATGAACTGTCTTTTCTGCTCCTCCCTTTCGTGCTCCCACTGTTCATTCACCTGCTGATACTTGTCTCTTTCTTCTTCCTCGTCATCTTCAGTCACCACTTCACATGGCATGCTGTTGATTAACTCCTTCAGGTGTTCTTCTCGGGGAACAACAGGTCTTTTATCTCCTGCTTTTTGCTCCACTCTGTTTTCCACCATGCGAGGACGAACAGGCACTTCACATCCTGGTATTGTTTCCACACTGGCTTCTTCAAAAACTTCATCCACAAGGTCCGGAACTCTGTCTGCTGTGTTTTTGTCTATACGCTTCACCCCCTCATCCTTAGGCCAGTTTTTCTCTCCTTTGTGCTCCTTTTCTTCTTCATTCTCATCGCTTTCTGATGACTCGTTCTTCACGTCCACTAGCTCTGCCCTCACTGGTTCCTCAGGGGTCAAGCAGGGGCCAGGAGAAGCTCTCTCTTCCTCTGTTTGTGTTACTCCCTCACCTCGTAATACTGTGGTTTGACTATGTTCATCAATATCGGAAGATTTGTTGGATGCTCCACTGGGGCCATCTGATACAAGAGATTTAGGATGCCTTGTCAGGGAGGCCTGTGCAGGAGGCTTTGGCGAGGAAATATTTATGATGGGTTGGTTTATGGATTTGTCTTCATCTAAGTCACCCTCCACTGTGTGCCTCTCTTTTCCTCCTACCTCTTCCTCCTTTTCCATCTGGTTATCATCTGCTATCCCCTTGCTTCCTCTGCAAGCTACACCTTTTGAAACCTGCCCTTCACCACCTCCAACCTCCATCACCTTGGTCTCAAACAACCTCCGGGTCACAGAGAACTTTTGAGCCAGTGCAGCTCTGTCAATATCCGTAATCTCCTCTGATCTAGACAGTTTATCTTGCAGAGAGGATTCTGGGGTGGACATGCTGGCCACAGTGTTCAGAACAGATGAGGAATTCGTGACCGAATGTCTGGATCCAGAGAAAGGTGAAGTTTGGAGGTGCAGGCTAGGCATTTGAGAAGAAACCAGGGGTGTGGATCCAGAAGTCTGGACAACGGGACAACTGTCTTGTTTCAGCTGCTGGCTGTCCATTTGGAGGAAGATGTTGTCTCTGATTTTGGTCCCTCTGGCGCTGTGGACCCTCCCTCTGCTGCCTGTGCTGCCGGTCGTGGTGTGGGACATCATGGGATCTGACAAGCTAGATTGCAGCCTGGAATGTTTCACAGCAGAGCACTGGGCCCCAGCACATTTAGTCCCTGGTTGAAGACTGGTCCCGGTGTCAAATGAGCATTTGATAGCATGGAAATCAGTCTTGTAGGTTATCCTGTGAGGAGAGGCACTTCTGCCTTTGTTGTCCGTCCGCATCATCTGGGGATGGAAGTTCTCTAAAGTGAGAAAAAACTGTAGAGGTGCTGAGAGAGAACCTTTTCACAGCTAATGAAAGCACCTGGTCAAGTGATGAGCAAGTTGATATATCAAGCCTTGATGTTGAGGATTTACTGGTACAGCGGAATGGTAGCAGAAATAAGGCAAGGGATATGCTGGAAAGTAGAGCTGGTGTTTTAAGAGGTTACTACTGCATTTGTTGGTGACAGCAGGTGATAAATGCAGGTTCTTGGTCTGTAAACCACATAGTCTTCAGTTAGATCAGATCAGTTAGCCTTCTAAAACGCATTTTCCACCATCACGGCAAAAGTCTGCTGTTTCGAAAAAAAAGGTAAAATGTTAGGCCACGTTAATTGAGAGAAACTGACACAATCCAGGACATCATTAAAGCAATAACGCCTGAGACGAACTATCAAGTAGGTTACTCATGACATTAAGCTATCAGTAAGAAGAAGAACACAATTTTCAGGCTAAGTACTCACTGATCAATTGGAAGATAATTGATTTTCGGCTCCCCCCAAAAACACTTGGCGTCTTCGTTACAGACCGAGTCCACACAGGTATTTTTACAATTAACTCCTCTGCTGCTTTCACGCGCTGTAAGACATTAAAAGGATTGAGAACACAGGCAAAATGGAAAATACTAATTCTTAACCACCCATTTGAAATCAGAGACCGTGTGGTTTAGCTTATACTGCTCTTAATGTTTTGGCATTGTATACAGTGCACACCAGGTAAGAAGGAACAAACGAAAGCCAATATTAGGCACATACTTTTCTGTTTTGTTTATTCCACTTGTTAAGTTTGGTAGTGTAATTTACTGAACCTCAATTTGATGCCTGGTGTATTTAGTCTTATCTGTAAACCGTTCTTAGTTTATAAAATCAAACGGATTAGATTTGTATCTAATTCTGAGTAGAATGCACGAAACTGTGCGCAGAAGCAGAAGTTTACGACGGCATTTGAAGGCAGCAAATCTCCTCGATTTGGTTGGGGCGCGCGTAGTTTAAAGGTTGTGACAGACTCTAGGTCACTTCCAGCGTCGACCAATTTTTAACTGAGCTGAATAATTAAACAGTATTTAATAAACATAGCATAATCATTTTGTCTTACCGTAGAAGTGCTGTCGGTGTGGAGTCAGCCGGTCCTGACGGCTCTCTCGCTGTGATAAATACAGACAGATGGCGACTCATGTCTCTAAATACTGTAAATGGATTAGCCCCCGGTAATCCTGTGTAAACTACTCCAGTAACTGAAACACTGACGGTGAGTGAGTAACAACACTGGGGCATGCTAGCCTACACGAAAGGCTAATTGCTACATGAGCCCTATTGTGAATTTACCATTTACATTAAGGAGTATTTCCTCTTTTCAATTATGACCTCTTCTGCATTACAATACTGTCATTGTGTGAAGTGACTATTTGTATAAAGTGTAGGCTATACTAAAGTTAACTTTAGTGTCAGCAATGCCATCTGTTGTAACAAATACTGCTTTTACTGTGTTTCCCCATAATGGTTATTATTAATAGTAATTATTAATAGTAATTAATATTCTGACATCATAAAACCCACTATAAGTGACATATAATTGGTATTTTTGGCTATTTTAGGCTTCTATCGAACATGCAGGTTATAGCTACTCCACTTACCTTTACCTGTCTTTCTGCATAACCGCTGGCTGCTGGGAAAACTGATCACCCTGCCAGAGACTCTCCTGGGCTTTGTGTGAATATTCACCTGTATGCATGATGCAGGTTAGTGTGGTCGGCCATATATCCCACTATCTACCTGTCTGTGGGTGTGTGTGTGTGTGTGTGTGTGTGTGTGTGAGAGGTAAATGAGAGCAGTGATGCAGCACCTGCTGATGTATGTATGTGTGTGGGTCTACCTGTGTGTGTGTGTGATGCCAGTGGGTGAGTCGGTGCAATAGCCTAAGTCTGTCTGTGAAGCTGGCTTGCGTGGTAGATGGACTGGACCAAACTGGACTGGACTGATCTGTGCAGAGCTGAAGAATGGTTCTGCTTGCTGTGACCTGGATCTGACTGGAGACCATTGTCCCAGGTGGCACTGGGACCTAGTTGATATAAATACTAGCCAATCACAAAAGCCTTCTTCTGAATGAGGCTAACCAAAAGAGGGAGGGGAGGGAGGGAAAGTGAATTGAAGTAGAGATGGAAAATGAGAGTGATGTCAGGGTGGGTGGCAAAGTAAATTTAGAGTGGTGGCCTGCAAGAAAGTGCATGAGGCAGAGTATGAAGAATGGAGGCAGATATTTAACCTGGATTAATTAAAGCAGTGGAAATGTGGAAGATTTAGTGAGTGGCAATAATTGAGAGGTACAGGTGGGGAGGAAAGGGTGCAGGGGAGGGATTCCAAATCCCTTTTTGTTTAACTCATCAGTGATAATCTTCAACTCCCATATCTCTCACCAGAAGCAGGTCACCTTGACTTGTATTGAAGTTTGTGTTCTTCGTTCCTCAGGCTCGCAGAGAGATTTTTTATTTTTATTTTTTTATTTTCTAACATTTTGGCACATTGACACACTCACATACACATAGACAGTGTTCATAACATTGCTGTACACTGTTTGCAGACAGTCATTGGATCGGGTTGGATCTGTGTGTTGCAGATATAAGGTTGGTGGGAGGTGCATGAATAAACGTATCACCTTTTGCAAAGACGCATCTTTTAATGAGCTAACAGATCTCTGTCAGAGGCTTCTATACAAAGCTAGACTGCACAGATTTATGACTAACAACACATATTTGTTGCGGTCCCTCTTTGATTTTATAAGAGTGTGAATTTATTAGCACAACAATTTCAAATTATCATATATATCTGTATATTTCCCAATAAGTAACATGAAATTGCAGCACAGAAATGCTATGTTTGAAGTCATTTAGAAACCGAGAAAATACATTGTTTGTCCACCAGACAGCACAAGTTTATTTTTCAAATATAAAATGTCCCATTCTGGTCATATGGTCATTCATCATTATGTGATTTCTCTCTCTCTCTCTCTCTCTCTCTCTCTGGCAGATATTCAGGCCTCATATGGTTTTCTGTTCAGTCAACCATATTTAGAGTTTCCCCAGCTACACAAGGGAATTGCTCCCAACCCTCTGAACATTTAAATGCAGACATATACACGCACGCACGCACGCACGCACGCACGCACGCACGCACGCACGCACGCACGCACGCACGCACGCACACGCACACACACACAGACACACACACACACACACACACACACACACACACACACACACACACACACAGAGACACACACTACTCGACCCATGACGGGGATGAACACACAAGTCAGCATTTTAAATGAGCGAAGCTCAGTTTAGCAGTCCTGCAGCTCTGTACGGTTAGTTGTTACGGTGCTCTGAATGAGCCTGACATGCCCCTTAAATGGCAGGTTTTATAGCTCACGTGTTGGTGTTGCTGGGAATCTATTAAGAATTATGCTGCCACTTTGTGTCTACATGTGTGTACTGCACATTAATTATTTTAACAACACCAGTTATAATGATGTAATCTGGTGTAGATGAATAGGCACTATAGAGCTTGCCACTAATATCGAGTTAAGGGATTCAATTCCCACCAGAAATTCAAATGCATTTTTTGCAGGTTTTCTAGCCTCAACAAATTCCTAAGTTATTCTGCAAAGGACAGTCTGGATTCTGATTGATTCATTTTATCTTTATTGAAGACCTTTCAATTTGTGCTTAGAGGAAAGTTATTTTTGTGTGTGTAATCCTCATTTTTTAACCCGCACCTGTGTTCTCCTTTGTGCTGTTGTAATTCAGCTTTCTCTTCATTTTTTTCAGGAGGAGCATCTTAAAAATAGAATGCTACTATTTTCTGAGACAGTTGGCACTAACGCACACATACCCTTTAATTAAACAATATGGTAAAAATGTGCTCAATCACCCCCCCAAGTATTATAGTCATGCATGCTAAAGTGCAGTGTCAAACATGCATTAAGGCAAGCATAAACACACACACGCACACACACACACACACACACACACACACACAAACACACACACACACACACACACACACACACACACACACACACACACACACACACACACACACACACACACACACACACACACACACACACACACACTCTAATACAACAGGTGTACACACTGTAATTCATCTGATGTGGGAAACTAACAGCTTTAAGGATGTCAGTGTGTGGGATAAATGAGAAAAAAAGGCCTACTTTGCAGGAGTTTGAGATGCAACAGTAATTCTTCTGCCTCCCTCGTGTCTCATTTATCAGGTAACAATCCTTTCCTTCATCCTCTCTGTCTGACCTGCAGTACTTTTCCTGCAAACCTTGAACACATAGTAACTCCCTAATTTCTTCTTTCACCCTCTGTCCTCCATCCTTGCTCTGTTATCCTCTCCATATTTTCACATATTTGCATGGAACATAAGTTGTGATTTCCGGCAGTGCTGAAAGTGAATGCTGAAAACCTCCCTGCTCTTCATCAGCCATCCTCCCTCCTTCCCTTTCCTCCTCCCTCCCTTTGCTGCGGTCATACTGGTGACACGCTGCATCTCCACTGCCACTGCTGCCCCTCTCTCATCACGAGCTGATAGAAAACAAGTGAAACTGACGCTGGTTTGCTGCTGTTCATACACCATTTCACATGAGGAGTCCTTCAAGGCCACAACAGTTGCATCTTGCACTGATCTATATTTAGTCACATCAGAGCCTCTGAACACATAAGTAATATTTATACGCACTGATTCTATGCCATGTTGCTTTATATGGATGGCTTAATACTAACAATGCTTTGATTTGGCTGCTCATTTGATATCTTGCTGTACAGAGCTGAGTCATGTATCAGTGTAGGAGGATAGGGGACCTCATTGATGGGATTATGGCTATTGTAATACTGTGCTACAACTTAAATCTGGACTTTTTCTCTGTTTTAGGTCTTAATTAGGAAAAGACTGATCCCATTTTCTTTCACTGCTTCATTTTTTTTGTGTGCCACATCTTGAAACCTTGTTGAACTTTAACTCCAAATATGAAGACTTGATTTTAGCAGGACTTCAGAGAGAGGATGGAGATACGCGGGACAAGCTGCGATTTGCAACATAACATAATTTCCCCCCGACTTGTTTATTTTGACATGCTTCACTGCTCAAAGCAAATAATGCACTTGTGACTTGTGATTGAGCATGTGAGAGCCCTCTCGCAAATGAATTTGCAATTTGCAAGTGACAGTCTCTCGCGTGTAAGAAGCGCCCGCACGCCACTTTTGTGAAGCTCACTCCTGACAATAAAATGAATGTTGTAATTGTTTAACTTCCATTACTCTGCAGCAGGTAGGAGTGGTTTTCATAATGCTTATCCTACATTCACACTGCACCTTGCGCACACTATGCTTGCTTAATCATTTGGTTTGAAACTGGTTTCATTTTTGCCCAAAGGTCACACTAGAGCAGGACCTGAACTAATCAGAGAGGCATTTAAGATGACCAGAGGGACACTAAGGGTGCAATTAGGGGCTGCCTTGTCCTCAACCCCCCACCCATGTGCACGGCACTGGCATTTATATCCTTTAAAAGTACCTGTTGTGTCTCATCTTGAAATTGTTTGTTCAAAAATAATCATTTTGTCAGTATTACCTTCAACAAATGTGATTACAGATTGCTCTACACAACAATGGACCTATTTTTAGTATTATTCATGATTCCTTTTAAGGTCTACTCCTGTTTCCATATTATATCCTAATGTCTTATAGCCACAATGTGTCAAATGTGAATTATTTCTCCAAAGCACCGTTATGCAGTGATTTTGGAGCACAGCAGTTGCCCTCAAAAAGCCCATTAAGGCAGACTGACCCAAGTAATCTGCATGCCATGATGAAGGCAGCAACAGCAGCAGTCTGTGGTTGTGTGAGGCAGCTCGAAGCAGAGGGGCGGGGAGGGGGCGAAGCTCACATTCATTAACGACCACCAACAACCGGGAAGCCTCCTCCGGTAGCATCACTATCGACACACGGCCGGAGAAAATGGTCGCGGTGCAGACGTCCCCAAGCCTGTCCCCATCGGCGGAGTGGATCTGCTGCCTGGATAAAAGGTCGGTGAACACACACTCCACGATGCACTTCACATGCTTGTGATTTCTCAAACCTTCTTCATTCATCCGCGTCAACGTGATTAGTCGGAGCCTGCGTGTTCAGTGTGTGAGTGTGCAATAATAACGCGATGCGCCTTCTATTTATTTCTTTTTTTTGGCATAGGCTACTGAAGATAATCGCCAGTTTTAGCTAATATTACCCGCATGCCAAGTGATCGTAAAGGCTGCAGTGTTTAACAAAATACACCCTGTTTTTATTATATATATATTATAATAGTGGATTAGTATCACCGCGGTCAAAAAGGCGTTGGTGGCTTCGAGGTTCACCGGGATGTCTCTGCACTGCATGGGTTGAAATAGATGGTGATTAGACTCACATGGTTTATGTCTGTGTGCTTAAACCAAATAGTTGTACGTTTTTAGCGATAGAAATACCATTGAGTAGGGTGGATGTTTCCTCAGAATAAGGATTAGAGGCAGCTGTCTCCATGCTTGCTGCATGTGAGGCTGAGGTTTGTCTGGTCTGACTGAACAGGTTAGAATAACTGAGCAGCCAATTTACAGGACATTAACAACTCTTATGTTCATTTCCCATTTCAGAAGCTACTTTAAGATTTAGCTGGTTTAGAAAACCTTATAGTCCAATATCCACTTAATGTTAAAGGTCCTCTCCTGTCGCACTGTGCTAAAAAAGCATACTATCTAAGGGAGAGGGTGTATTAGGCATAAATAAATAAACAAAATGAAAAGGCAGCTATGCACTAATCACTGAAGATGATATACTTCACACCTGAAACAATGCCGACCAACACCCCTAAGAGCTCATACACCCACACATACAGTACACACCTCACTATGAGACATCCTCACGTTACCATGAGCAACGTGAACATACCATCTTCTCTTCTCACCATCACCTAAATACAGTGTGCTAGAATAATGTGACATTGATAGAGGTTAGTATTATTTCATTCTTGAGTATTCTTTCCAATTTCCTTTCCTAGCTCAATATTTCTGCCTATTAAAAAATGACCGTCATAGTTCTACCAGCCAAAGGTGACATCTTCAGCTTGTTTGTTTTTGTCATAAAAAACAACCAAGAAACTCACCAAATATTCACATTTGAGAAGCTGAGCCACTACATTTTAGTAATGTTTGCCAAGATTAATTGTTTGAGCGGTAGTTGAGTGTGTTTGTTGTTGGATTTGGGATATAAAATCAAGCAATAGATGCCTGTGCTAAAAGTCTGTCTTATTTGGTCTTTAGGATGAAAACATCCACCCAACAGCAGGCCACATGCAGTAGTAGATGGGTGTCAGTGAGGACAGATTAGATTGGACGGGATCTCATTGTATAGCACTCAGTGCTCCTCAGCTATGCGCCTCTTATTTAATCAATATCCAGCAATGTGTGTGTGTGTGTTTGGGAGTTTTCATCTACAGTAGCTGTTGATGTGAGCAAGTGAAGAGCAAGAGGCGATGAGGGTGGAGGGAGATGAAGTAAAGAAAGACAGAGGTTAAGATATGACTGTCTCTAATGTATCTGTCCATAGACATTTATTGCCATTGAGCGTGAAGTATGTGAGATATGATCTGTTCAGTTTTGCCTCGGGCAGGTGGTAAAGGGTCCAGTCAATACACAAGACACCAGCACAGATGCCAGATGAGGTTTATGTTCCCTTTACTGCAGAGAAATGGGAGAGCAGGGCGTTTTGGGCAGCTCTCACACTTTCAGATCACAATAAGTGGTCTTTCGAGATAAATGCATTGTCTCATACAAACAATATATTAGACAATTTGCAGATATGTCAAGAGTGAGTAATTTATAATTGACTTAATTGTAGGCTGTGTTTATTCTGATATATTCAGTGTTTTTTATGGGTTCTCAGGTTGTTTTGTGGTGGTGCAGATGGGTGTTAAGAGAAGTGTGTACATACAAGAGTCTCAAGTGATACAGTAATATATTAATCCGCCAGCTTGGGAAATCTGTTTGTATTGAAGCTGTCTGACATTTTTGTTGGCCACTACAAATTAACCTATGATGTATTTGTCTGGAATTTTCCAGATGGATGTTTCCTAAAACAATCTGCAGCACCTTCTGGTGTCTCTCCATTTTCTTTTCAGTGCGTCCTGACAGTGGATTAGTAAATCGAGTCGTATATCTGTGTGTGTCTGTGTGTGTGTGTGTGTGTGTGTGTGTGTGTGTGTGTGTGTGTGTGTGTGTGTGTGTCATCATTTGAAGTTGAAAACTGAGATCTTGGCTGACATGAACAGTGGGGGCAAAAGGCTGAGGAAGGGGAAGTCAAGGAAGAGAGAAAAGAGAGATGGGGGGAGAGTGAGATAAGGTGCACAGCTCTCAGGTCACATCCGTCTCACACCAATGGGGGAGGCAGATTCCTTTGGACAGGCAGGGAGCGAGCAAGAACAGGACAACAAACGAAAAAAGAACAAGATAACAAGGCATTAACCAGGGGATTATAACTGACAGATCTTAACAGTTTCATTGCAGACATATAGGTGAAGGGTGAAGCTTGTATTACCCATTCAACCTTGCAGAGTTAACCTCCCTGTCTCTCCCTGTTGCAGTGTGTGGGAGTCCACCTGTCTAAACCAATAACCCAGCCTACGTAGGGATATGATGCTCTGTCGGAGCACCGAGGGCCAATACGCGGGCAGGAGGTGGATGATGGGAGGATGAGTCAGACCCAAAAAAAGAGAGAAAAAAGACCCATCTGTAATAGCCCTGAGCTCGTGGCAGATGTTGTGGGACTGGAAGATGTGTTGTACTGTGCAGCCCTTTAGGCGTAGTCTGTGTTTATCTGGGAGTACCATCCTTGGTGCTGAGGACAATCCACCGCTCAGGGACACAAATGTGTGTATATTTATCATTGCATATATATGTGCGTGTTGGTAAAGGGGGAGTCATCACTGCCTGTGAGTTTGCAAAGCAGAAGTAAGGGGATAATAATGGGAGGATAGTACGTGAGGGTCTGTTAGTGGTGGGATTTAATGGATGGAGGCAAAAGTAAATGCACCAGTAATGGAGAGGAGAAAATGGGTAGCTTAAAGAAGAAGGTCATTAGTTCTTTTCCATCTTGCCTATCATGTCCCAGAGAGAAACAGGCAAATCTTGAGAGAGGAGAGAAAGGGATAGAGATTAGAGAACTGTTTAGTGGAGGCATACAAAGAAGAGAGAGCTGAGAGTGAGGGAAGAGGAAGGAGATGAAGGAGGAGAGGGGATAGACAGCCTCTCGGCTGCGAAGGAAGAAGACCACAGTGCATTAGCTAGTCTGTATGAACACACACATACACAGTACACACATGCACGTGTAAGGATGAGTCACTAGCAAGGGAAAATGAATGAATGGTGCTAACTGCATTGTGTTACTCTGAGCTGTTTCAGCTCTGTAGTGTTTCACCACCACATTCGCAGAACAGAATGTTTAAGCTCTCAGATTAAACTTCTGTTTGTTCTCGTGTCTGTGCGCCCGCATAGATGTCCAACAAGATGTGCTTGTGCGTGTGTGTGCGCTCAGATTTAAGCGTATTAGAAACGGCACTAGTACAAATGAGATCTTACATCAACACCCAGTGGGGGGTCTGAGCTGAGAGAAGTAGCGGCTGCAGCTCTCCACTGTCATTGCTAAAATACCACAGGACAATGAAATCAGCATGCGCACACACACACACACACACACACACACACACACACACACACACACACACACACACACACACACACACACACACACACACACACACACACACACACACAAATACATAGATAGCACCAAAACAATGAAACTGCCTTCTGTTGATGTTGTAAATATTTAACGTAATTGTTCACCATCTTCCAAATTAAGTTTTTGATTCCGATCTTACCCTTCATGCAAAAATGGTCTCACTTGATATAGATAAATATCACTATGAACAAGTTACATCATACATTTAATCATTATGTTTAAAATGGTTATGTAGCAGTTCAGGCTGAAACATGCAATTCTTCTGGTATGGTTAAACACCTCATGTTAGATCTGGTGGTTGGTCTTCTGTGCACAGGCCTGCAGAGCGCTCAGGAGAGGATGTGGATATTATTCTGACCAGACTGAGAGAAGTCAAAGCCTTCCAGAGGTTCCCACCACCGCTTTTACTGCAGATCTGTGCCTGTGCCTTCTATGAATGCCTGGAGAAAGGAATCACATGTATGTACATACACACACATACACGCACATCAATATACAGTACAGTATATCATTATATAGTATGACAGTATATTGATGTTTTTGGTCGATTTGACTCTTTGCATTACAGTGGATCATACTTCAAAATACTGTGATCATTTTAATTAATGTGTACATACCACTCCATACACAAATATTGCAAACCTTATTTTAACAGTCAGTATAGGATATCAATGTTACCACATATTAGTATTGCCCTGAAGATTACTTCATTATTGCGTGATCTGTCACATAAATAGTCCCAGAGCCCAGGGTGACATCTTCAAAAAGTTTGTTTTGTTTGTTCAACTGTCCAAAACTTTTTGACTTAAATAATGCTTTGATTATCAAAATTGCTCTCGGCTATTTCTCTATCAACTAATTGATTAACTAACTAACATTTCCAGCATTAATCCTATTGTATGTATTTTTACCATTATTTTTTTTGGGGATAGATGATACACATTTTCCATAATGTTGTTTCTACCATTTTGAAAAAGGTATCTTTTCTTATAAAATTATTATCAGCACAACATCAAAACACACATGTAAGTCATTCTTTTCACACCGGATCATGTAACGCTATCTAACACTGTCTGTATCTCGCAAATATGAGGAAGGTTTGAAAATATTGTCTACGATTTGAAAGAAAAAACATTTTGTAATCATATATAACTGTATTCAAAAATGCAACGAGCAGTATTGTAAAACATTTCAACTACAGCAGCAAACCAAATGTAGTATTGATATACATGTGGCATAAGTGTTGATGAATGTGCTGTGTGTCCACTAAGAGAAATGTAAATGTTGTTACAATACTGTCCACAGTGTTTCGACAGGGAGACATTGGCACCAGCTGGTACGCTGTTCTCTCTGGCTCCCTAGATGTGAAAGTGTCAGAAACCGCCAACCACCAGGTAAGATCAGGTGTTCAAGTTCATGAGTTTCAATGAATGAATGAATAATTAATTGAATTTAGGTTTAGGAACACAACTTGATGCATTCTGTAATTTCCTTTCTATTTTTATTGAAGATGCACCATTTTAACGCCAGCCATTCTCTGCTTCTCTTGTACTATTTTCTATCATAACCTTTTCTGTGAAGATCCAGGCTGTACAACTCTCTTGAATGCTGACATTGTTCTACTACATTAACTCATGTCTCCATGCTTACATTTGCTGGAGCAAAGCGGCCACAGCACAGAAAACAGGTCCTCTGAGGGTTATGCTTTTTGCTACACCATTTATAGAAGAGTGTGAAAATAGGGTTATACTGTACATGTAGAGGAGAAGAATGACATGTGGGAGAGGAGAGAGGATTTGTTCCTGGTGAAAAACGGAGATAAGAAACCCTTTTATTGTGAAACGTCCTTTTCATGTATGTAGCCCTAAAGTGCCATTGGTGGCCTAGTTTCTGTGGCTATATTTGAAATGTCAGTTTGGACAGCTGAAAAGGTTTTCATAGCATTAAGAACACTGCTGTAAATCAGTGGACATTACGTGTGTGTGTTTGCTTGTCACTAGCCTGTCCAACTATATCCAGCACCTAGAGATATTTTACTTAAAGTGTCAGGTCTCTCATATATGAATTGATTTACATCCATTACCATATATTAATCTGTCTGCTTTCCATGTCTGTCCATTTTCAAAAGCACACCTTCAGATATATCACTGCTACTGCTGTGTGTAGTCTCACAGCAGCACTGATTGTCTCCAACACATGTATTCTCAAACAAGCATTTGTTCAAATATATACATATGTTGTGTAAGGCTGAAACTAACAACTATTTGAATTATCGATTAATCTGCTGATTATTCTCTTGATTTAGGGAACCCAAATTTCAGAAGAAACTGAAACATGGCCATTGTAATTTTCAACAGTCCAAAGTGAAATCTTCAAATGTCTTGTTTGCCCTAGCAACAGTTTAAATCCCCCAAATATTCAGTTTACTATCATATACTGTATGATGAAGAAAAGCCTAATTTTTCTTCTCATTTTAGAAACTAGAACCAGCAAATATCTGACATTTTTGCTTACGAAATTACTTAAACCATTACTCTATTGTCAAAATTAATTTTTTTGTCCCATGATTAATCAACCAATGGCTGTTTGTTTGTGTGCAGGATGCTGTCGCCATCTGTACTCTGGGGATTGGCACAGCATTTGGGGAGTCCATCCTGGACAACACACCACGCCATGCTACCATTGTCAGCAGAGAGACCAGTGAGCTGCTTCGAATCGAACAGAGGGAGTTCAAGACCCTTTGGGAGGTGAGACAGAGAGAGAAACTTTTAAAAAGCTCTGTGGGGTACTATATGCAGCTGTTAGTATAAGCTGGAACTTCATTATTCACCATGAACTCTGTTTTGGTAGCGTACCTAAAGGTTTTCTATCTTGGAAAGCACTTTCCTTTTTAAGACTGCACTGTTCAGATAACCTTCTATTGTAGTTGTCCCTTTAACCACAAGAGGGCTGTCCACCATAACAGTGCCTTCGGTTCCACCTATTGGATAGACACCTAAGGTGACATTTCTCAAAATGATTTTAAAGGTACAGAGAGGGTGAGAGAATGTGTATGTACAACACATGCCTGTGTGTGCTCGTGTGTAATATTAGAAGTCTATTGTTTTCACAGCCTGTTGTGGTGTATTGCAGCCTTTACAATACAAACAAGGGAATCTAGAAATGATAAGTGCAGAGAATCCATGGCAGCTTTTTTTATTTTTTATTTTTTTACAGTTCAGCTCAGATGCACATCACATCAAAAGACAAGTCACTGTACCATCATGGATACAATAGAACATAAAGAAACAGCTGTGGTCAGGATTGAGACTGATAGTTGAGATCTAGACTTTTTTATTGTGTTGGAATAATACACTTGCTGGGCACTTTATTAGGTACACCCGTTTAACTGCTCATTAACACAAATGCAATGCACTCAATGCATTTATGCATGTAGACATGATGATCAAGATGATCTGCTAAAGTTCAAACCAAGCATCATAAACGCTATAGCCAACCTGAGTACTGTTACTGACCATGTCCAGTGTACCTATCTTCTAACAGCTATTTCCAGCAGAATAACGTGCCATGTGACAAAGTAATAATCCCAAACTGGTTTCTTGAACATGACAATGAGTTCACCTTACTCAAATGGCCTCCACAGCCACCACATCTCAGTCCAATAGAACACCTTTGGGATGTGGTGGAATGGGAGATTCACATCATGAATGTACATCCAACAAATCTGCAGCTACTGCTTGATGCAATCATGTTAATATGGACCAAAATCTCTGATGAATGATACCAATTAATTAAGGCAGTTCTGTAAGCAAAAGTGTGTCCAATGTGGACCTAGCAACATTTTAGAGAGATTTAGACTTCTCACTGAAGGAAAAACACAGGTGTAATTATAAACATTAATTATAGCTCCAGTCCTGTAACTTTCCATTCCAGTAATTAACATAATTATTTATACCTGTGCTTTTGCAGTTATGACAAAAAAGTTAAAAGTAGCCTATTGAGATAAGGAATGTGAGTAAAAAAGAAATATCTGTAGATTGTTATTTTTTACAATTTAATGATAAGGATTAGAGAATTAGAGCGCTCTGTCTCAAAAGGAAAATCACATTCCTCATGTCTTTAAGCCATCAGCACATAATGATATATGGGCTAAATTTGATTTGAAAGAAATCACAAATTTATATCCACATTTAGTTTCAGTAGTACATGCCCCAACCCCCTCAATCACATACAGTGTTTTTAATTATAAGAAATCATTGAGGTCTTAGATATTAGTAAAATAAAAGTGCAAAAACAATTATTGCTGCACAGGAAAGTCTCTCTGTGACTCAAAATTAATTATTTGAATACAGAAATAAAATTGTTTCGCTTCACAGAGCAATTTTAATATTGAAAAGTGAGCTTCTTTATGATGAGTATTTACAAACAGACACTGCAGCATTCAACTCATTTCCCCCCTTATAGCAGGTAAAGGTTATGCACTGGGGTCATTTCAGTGAGTAAGATATGGTATTGATATTCCTGCTGAATATTAGTCTACCTCAGTATCAATAAAACACAATGCTGTGCATTGTACCAAAGAGAATAGAAATCAATAAAACTGTAAAGTAAAGGACTCTTCTCCAGAATATAAAAAGTCATTGTCAGCAGATGTATCAGATATTGCAAACTCTGCATAGAAACAATACTCAGCAACATGGCTTTGGCCTCGACACAGGCATCTTGTTAGAGAGTTTGCATAGTAGAAGCTGCCTCTCTGTGGGCCTCCTTGTTGAAGTTAGACCTCTCCAAGGGCTCTTCATTCCCAGGGTCCCTTTCAGAGAGAGAGGCCCTGCAGAGCAGTGACTGGGTTAACTGTAGCTACACAGTCAGGACCCAAAGACTGAGTTTATTATTTTATATGTCAGCACCATAAAATCAAGCCTTGAGGCTGAAGGACACTCACTAATGTACACGTCTTAATTTATAGTCTCAGTATTTATAGCTGAACTAACTCAATAGGCTTCTAATCTACTGGCCACTGTGAAACATAATCTCTGGAGTTTTTCCTTCAATGATGACAAGGAGAATATGGGGCGATATTACGGCTCTGATTAGTAACAGCGGACAGATATGCACTCAGATTTTCAGTGACCCATGCATTGATTGAATCATG
Source organism: Scomber scombrus (assembly GCF_963691925.1). Taxonomy (NCBI): domain Eukaryota; kingdom Metazoa; phylum Chordata; class Actinopteri; order Scombriformes; family Scombridae; genus Scomber; species Scomber scombrus. The sequence continues at coordinate 11,987,965 of NC_084980.1, forward strand.
CATCATACACTACATTTACTAAAGGTTTTGGTTATGAAGATTTTGGGCTCTTTTGGCTTAATATAAACTTTTAAAAGTTTTTTTTGGCACTTTTAGTCCTTATGATAGTCACAGTAGAGCTAGAGAAGAAACATGGTTGTAATGGGGGATGACATGTAACAAAGGTCTGTAATGTAATACCGCATATAGTTTTAGCCACTCTGCACCCAAGGCTCCCTTTAAATAAACTTTTCCATCAGGTCACAAACAGTATTACAAAAACAGTTTTTATAATGAATCAAATAATTTTGTGAACATTATTTGTTTTCTTTATTTGACAGTTAAAAGTGCAGAGAAAGACAGGAAACAGGTGTGGAGAGAGTATGACACAAAACAAAGGTGTGCTGCTGGAATCAAACCATCATGACCAGTGTGGCCCTCCATAAATGTTGTTTTCATGGCTTTTCTGCTGTGAGTGTCCTCTCAATACAAAACACTTTTTTTCTATCTATTAATGTGATTCATGGAAAAAAGGAAAAGAAAAAAGGCCTCTTTTGTATAATCATTATTCGTATTAGTATTATTATTCATTGAGTAAAAATTGGGTTTACAGATAATTGATACCTCCATTTTATACCCCAGGGGCACATAAATGCGAGATAGGACAATAATTGGTTATTAATGCATTTGTGCTATCTTATTATTGAGCTTGTAGTGTGTGTGTTTACCAACTAAGGGCACTCAATCTCCATCTCTGCTGTCTATTTTAGGACAGTAGACATAGAACAGAAAGCATAGCCTGAGGTTGTCCTCTTTTGAATCTTATTCAGCTCATAGTAAAAGGATCTTTGTGTTTATGTGTGTGTGCACGGACTAATTTGTGTGCATGTGTTTGTGTGTGGCGAGGACTAGAAAGCTACAGGATGAATGCAGTCATGTGTTTGATGAAAGGATGAAAGAAAAAAACACTGTTCCATAATTCTCAGCTAGTGGAAGTGAGATGAATAAATCGAGTGTAAATGTGAAATGTGTTTTTGACAGATATATGTAAACACACAGTTCATCAAACAGCTTACAGCTGATGCTTGGCTGGTTGTTTGCATGGCCCTGGACTATGGTGGCCTGGTATTGTGAGTGTTTCTCTTTCCTTATTTACTCCTCTGTCCCTTTCACTCGCTCTATATTTCTCTTGCCCACTTCCTCTCTCTTCTATTGGCCATGTTGTGTCTTTTGCCAGCCTCTTTCCTTTCCTTCTGCTCCATCCTCTCCCTCACTACCCCTTTCTTTCCCTCCTCTGTAGCTTTCTTTCTCCCCCTGCCGCCCTCATTCTCTTCCTCCACTGGAGTAGCTCAGTCATACAGACACTCAGATCACCGTGGTAACCTGTGAGAGAAAGTGGTCCGGGTCTTGGCTCGACCACAGCGAGAGAGGGAGAGAGAGAGACGTAGAAACAGACTCGGGCAACTGAGTGTGTGTGAGCGAGAGAGAGAGAGAGAGAGAGAAAGGAAGAGAGCAGCCTGTTTTGAGCAGGATGCCATCCGGTGGCGTGTGTGTGAGTTGTAAAGGAGCAGAGGGCAGCTCTCTGGGGCTTTAGTCCCTCCAGTACTAAGCAGCTGAGTGTTTCACTTCAGGTGAGTTTGACTCTTCAACTGTATCAGTGTGTAGTCTGTGGTTATTTGCCAACAGTTTTTTCAGTGTTCATGTGAGCTAGATAGTGTTTTACTCTGATATTTACTTTTATTCATTTTTGCCGACTTCTCACAAAATGGAATTAGCACGTCCCAGCAGCTGTTTCTTGACATTGCGATCTGGATAACAGTTTTATTGTCTTCCTGGTTGTGTGTGAAAAAACATAGATGGGGATGTGTTTGTGTCTTTAGGTCAAACAGATGCTCGCTATGTGTCGCGCTTTCTTTGTGAGTGTGTGTGTGTGTGTGTGTGTGTGTGTGTTCCTGGTAGTCCTCAGAAGACATGGGAAATGACCTTACAAAAGAGCAGTGACACAGTCAGGTTAAAAAATTACCTACTGTGTGTATTTCAGTGTCTCAGCTACAGAAATGCGAACACACTTTACTGTTATTAACATCTGTAAGGACAGCATCTGTAGACATTCAGCCGCTTCGGCTGTTCGCACTAGCCCTGGTTTGAATGCTGTTGTGTGTGTGTGTGTGTGTTATATAATGTTAGTTGTTCTGCATGTAAATGATCTTGGTTGTACAAAGGGCTTTGTTTTGAGGGGCATTTGCACTGTGTGTGTTTGAAAGTAACATTGTGTGACAGAGAAAGACAGAAGGAGAAATGTAATGGGTTTTAACGATTATTAGATAATGATGCCTAAAAACTGCAGATACATTAAAATAGTTGAGGTGTAAATGCTTTGATGTATGTCTGTGTGTTTGGTCCTGCAGAAGTATCGTCAGAGCCTGGCTGGACTGTTGGCCCCTCCTTATGGAGCTATGGAGAGTGGATCCAACAATGATAGTGAGTAGATGTGCACAAAGAGTTGTATGAAAGAAACGCTGTGCAGTAAATGTTGCTGATGTGGTTCATTACCGGATATGAGTGTAGTTGTACAGGAACCAGTAAAGATAGTAATGGGGTCCAAAACTAAATAGATTGTTAAAAATGGTTGTAAACAAGTATAATAATTTAAAAAGGAAGCATTGGAGAATGGGATAATCCAACATGGACCATATTTTTCATTGCATTGTATCTGTTTTTATTTTATTTTCATGGAATAAAGTCACACATTACATATTTGTAATTTTAAGGTGCTCCATCTTCAATTTTAAAATCATAATGCTTGTTTTCAGCCAGATGAAAATCTTCCATTCTGAAGAATATTTCTATCTTTAGGACTCACAGACAAAGACAACATGAACTCAGACTCTGCAAACAAAGCTCACAACAAGGTAAATACTCACTCCAGCTAACTCTTTGGACTTGAAGGTCTGTCTTGTATTCATATGAGAAGTAAAAAGAAGTTCCACATGGTGACTTGATCCCTTAAATAAACTGTATCCTTCCTCAGGGCACACAAAGCATGAATGAACCAAACGCTCAACCAATATAATATAGCTTCTGCCAGATTATCTGTGGGGACTGAGCATTGAGGGTTGTGCAAACATGTTTTTAGTCTCATGTTTGATGTATTTGGTTAGTAGTTATTCTGATGTCGTTGTTGTTCATTGTCAATGTTTTGTACTCAATATTGTAAATCAAAAGTATGCTGAATATAGTGAACTGACCACTGTAAAATTGTAAACCGCTGCATACTTTCATGTCTGTGAATGATTGAGAATGTCAGAATGGATTTTGGAGGTGTGCGTGTGTGTTCTCTGAGCAGAGACAAGTGATGACTCACAGCTGTGATCCTCTGTAGTTATGCTAATACTGGCTAATGCATGCACATAGAAGAAAGATCCCATCTGCCCAATTAGCATGCCTTCCTTTGTTGTTTTGAATAGCACTTGTGTGAATGTATACACATCTGCTCTTTTCCTCTGTCTTAGATGCAGGTGTGATCTATATAGGATGTGTTTGCTTGCATGTACTGTGTTTGATGCAGTTTTACTGATATGAATGCTATATAGTGTTATACTGCATGCTTTTTTCTAACAGTGGGCAAACTGGAAATATCCTGACATAGATATTAGTGAATAATGCACATACAAATATGTATGATACACACATTCACATACTTCACACATATCAATCAAGATTTAATAATTAAAATATAGCTGCAAGTGGTGATTCTGGGATTAAAGCTAACACAGACCGTTAAAAGTTGAAGGTACCATCAAGCTTAATTACAAATATCGACCAAGTTTGGTGATGTTTGGACAAACTGTCATTAATTTGTGGCCAAATTTGCGCCAGGCCCAGGCAGTGTTTGGAAATGTTGGGACCACCTGTTGAGCGAATTCAAAATAGTTTTATACACCTGGTTCAAACTTATTATGAAATTTATCCTGCGTGTTTTGTAATGATTGGACAAACAATTTCTAATTCATAGAGGAAAATCTATCCATATGGGGGTGACATATGAGGATTTGTCTGGACCCACAGAATCCACAAAAAAACTGAAAGTTTGTGAGACTTACGTTCAAAAGTCATAAGCCAATAGGTAAAGTTCGGTGTTATAGTGCCACCATCTGGCCGATTGGGGTTATATTTCTTGGGCAGCACTTCACACAACCTCCAATCTATGGGAAAAATCTCATGTGTCTCGCCTTTACCGTCTCATGGAAATTTCTACAAAACAAAAACACCAAGGTTTCAGCCCTTCAGGTTTGAAACATTAATTATCTGTTTTTAGGGAGGATAATTTGATTCTGTCCTGTTCTTTTACAAAAAATGGTATGATGATAATAATTATGGTGTTGGGTTATGTTCATGTGGGTCCATGCTATAAACATTTTCCATTTCTGTGTCCACTAATGATATGGCTTTTTGTTTTTCTTCAAAATGTGGTGTCAGAATGATATTTCTCTTGCCTGTGTCTGTATAAATGTTACAGCCTGGAGTCAGCTTAAGTATCAGAAGTATTACCTGTGTAAGTATTGCAGTTGCCTCTCTCTGATGTTCTGTAGATACCCTCAGAGAAGCTGCAGAGAGCGGGAAAGGTTCTCCGCAATGCCATCCTGTCCAGAGCCCCGCACATGATTCGGGACAGGAAGTACCACCTCAAGACATACAGGTAAGAGTGTTCGTCTGCAGTTACAACTGTGTGTGTTTAAACACAATTATGAGTACATGCCAGGGCTTTGGGAGAACTTTTGACTATTTTGTTGAGATAAAAATAGGTGAGCTATTTTTAATTTCTCTTCATTTAATATTCAAGCAATGTGTGTATTGCAGACAGTGCTGTGTCGGCACAGAGCTGGTGGATTGGCTGGTGCTGCAGAGTGCCTGTGTTCTCACACGATCCCATGCTGTTGGGATGTGGCAGGCACTACTGGAAGAAGGGGTACTTAATCATGGTAACTATCATTTTGGCTTTATCCATCATAGTACACACATTACATAGTTGTAATGACAGACTGTAGTCAGCTACCAAATCTGTATTTTAAGGCTGCTGAGAAGGAAACATGTCATTCTTCACATATTCATATCCTTGTATTGTATTAAGTGCCATTCAGAGGATGAGTTGGACGCTAACTTTTGAGATTTTTAAGTGTCACAGATTGACACAGAATGGGCTTTATTGACTCAGAACATCAAAACACAGTGAAAGTATCAGTGTGAATACCAGAGTGGAAAAAAATTTGAGCTTTTTAGGCATGACTATAAAATATGGATTGAATATGAATTTCAAAGATGTCTTTTGCGATAAAAGACATCTCCAATTGCTGAAAAAGGCATGCTTGTGTTTTGTATGAGTACCCTTTTTGCTTTGACCCTGTGTGCTCGTCTGGTCTTCAGTGGACCAGGAGCTGGGCTTCCAGGACAAGTACCTGTTCTACCGATTTCTTGATGATGAAGAGGAGGACACACCGTTACCTAGTGAGGAGGAGAAGAGGGAAAGTGAGGAAGAGCTGCCAGAGACCATCCTCTTCCTTGTTCAGATCGGCCCTGACGCACTGCTGCGCATGATCCTTAGGAAATCGTCAGTAACAGTCAATAATAGTGTATTACTAACATTACACTAGTATTACAATTCAAATGCACAACACGTTGCATGCTGTAAGCTGCACTTTGAAAACTAAAAATAAGATATTACATACTGTAAATCAGTATTCTGGATTTAGACATTGATTTAATACATTTAAAAACATTAAATATATTTATAGTTTTTTCAAGCAAATCAAGAAAGCTCATTTCACTTCCACCTTATTACATTATTTATTTCCTATTTCAGTTATGCGGGAGAGTTGGAAAATTTAACTAAATTGAATCCACAATGAGCATTTATAATGAGTCACATTAGTATGTGAAAGAATTTGAACAAATTATTTCAAACCAGCCATAATATTTCTGCATTAGAATGTGGCCTCACTAATTTTACTGCAGGGTAATAAAGGTGAAGTGCATGAAATCTTGATGGTGAGTTCATTCTGACTATCCTCTGTATGTGTCTGCAGGCCTGGTCAGAGGACAGGGGATGACCTAGAGATCATCTATGATGAGCTGCTTCACATCAAGGCCTTAGCTCACCTCTCTAACACTGTGAGTCAGCTGATCCACTTTTGTTTTAAAGAGACAGTACCAGTTTCCTTGAAGGCCTTTTATTCACCAGAACCACTTGTTACAGTCTTTTTGGTTTTAAGACCATAGGGAGAGGTTGTTAACACTACAGCATTTCTATTACCAGTGTAATGGAACATAGTTTTACACATAATCTGCTTGTGTTGGCAAGCAGTCACCATGTGGAGGAGTCCTTAAGTCTGTATAGGCCCCTAGAATAGTTTTTATTATTGTTGTCATGCTCCATATATAGAGCTTTCCTCACAGAATCAGTATTACATGAACAAGTATTACATGCAATTATACTAGTAGCTTATATTTACATTATTATAATATTAGCGTATTATTTTCAGTCTCACTGACCTCTAGTCAGTACTCCAACAATGCTTATAAAGTACAGCAGACTTAATCTCATAACACGCCATGTGACGTACTTCACCATACTTGTGCACAACAGTTTTTGCAATCAAATGAAGTGCAACCTGCTAAAAATATGAATTTATGTGGAAAATTTGCAAGGTATTTTAAGTATATTCTGTTTTATACATTAAAAACATACAGCACAAGCAGATATAGAGAGCAAAGGTATATATTCAAGAGACAAAAATTATGGACTAAGGACTGTTAATTATGGACTGCAAGGATTTCAAGGTCACTTTAAATAATCCTTAAAAACCCTGATCTGTGCATTTTTCTGTTCTCAACAATATTTTTGCAGTGCAGTGAAATCCAATATAATCAGAGTTTTGAAACAGTGTGTTCTTGTGTGCAGGTGAAGAGGGAATTGGCGAGTGTTGTCATCTTCGAGTCGCACGCAAAAGCTGGAACTGTGTGTAGGTCTTCGCTTTGTCCTAGGATACATTTTTATCTGTGTATGTAGTTTACAGAATGTGTATGTGTTATATATGTGTGTGTGTAGAAGTATATTTGTTTGTCTTCTTTATCTTCCAGTGTTCAACCAAGGGGAGGAGGGCACGTCATGGTACATCATCCAGAAGGGCTCTGTGAATGTGGTTATCTATGGCAAGGTGCGTTTGTGGGCACACTTGAATGCATTCATCTACTTGCATGCTCATTCTGCATTTGACACATGAGCATTGGTTTGTTTTTCTGCTTCATTTGATAATATTTCATCTGTATGTAATGGATTAAAATGTGTAGCTCATGTCTGTATGGAGCAGACCAGCAGTAACTGCCCTGTGGGGCTGGGAAACACCAGCAGAGTTTGGCAAACTCGGCTCAGCTCACTATGACTCATCACTATGATGAAATGGCTTAAGGGATTGTACGCATACACAAATACACAGCAACACACTTCTTTACAACCAGTGTACACGCAAATGTACTGCACATTTTCCTCTGCATGCATACACATCGATCACATACATACATACATACTAGCGCACACATGCACCCTGCACACACACACAGACGCACAGATGATTCATCCCATTTGTGAGTGCTAATGCAGCTTTCTGACTTTTCTTCAGGGCTTAAGATGACTCGCAAACTGTGTTTGTGTCTGTGCGTATTTGTATTTGGGTGAGTGTTTGCCTATGTGTGCAATCATGCATGTGTTTGTCTCAGGGAGTAGTGTGTACGCTCCACGAGGGTGATGACTTTGGGAAGTTGGCCCTGGTTACAGATTCACCTCGTGCTGCCTCCATCGTTCTGAGAGAGGACCACTGCCACTTCCTTCGTGTGGACAAGGAAGACTTCAACAGGATACTCAGGGTAGGCAGATCAGAGCTCTACATTTATTCCAGACACAGATAGGATAGAAGTGAGGTCTCACACAGGCGAGAATGACTCCTTTTGGTCAATTATTGCAGTGACTTTGCAAGGTCACTGCTGAGTCAAAAGTCTTTGACTTATAGGATTGAGTTCAGATGAACTTCATTGAACACCAGCTGAATCAAGGGAAAGGAAAACAGGTGCAGATCCATTCATTCAGACAATCTGAAGCATCATGCAACACCATGTGGCTGGTGTTACAATGACTATAGTATGATGTTTGTCTCCCTCCTCTGGCAGATGAGCTGTATTACATTTTAAATGCCAGACTTTCTTTTATGGCATTCAGTAATACTACAGTATGTTGTTTTGTTTTTACATGCCTCTTGTTGTATTTACAGGATGTGGAAGCCAACACAGTGCGTTTGAAAGAGCATGAACAAGCTGTGCTGGTGTTAGAAAAGAGTCCTCGAACCTCCACCCTGGGAAGCATCAAGTATGTGTTTATTTCATTGTGTGGAGTATCACATGCACAGTGTACTTACACATCTCAGTCTCTATGACTCTGTCTCTCAAATGTGGGCTTTTTCATAGTCTTCATATCTTCTCACCTTTCACAGGTACACTGTGATATCAGGAACTCCAGACAAGGTTCTTGATCACTTCCTGGAGACCATGAGAATGGACATACATCACAGTGAACCAGGTTGCTAATCAGAAAAAATGAATAAACTATAATGCGAAATGAATTATATGCTCTATATAACATCTTTATAAACTTGTATTATTCAGTTATATGCTATGTAACAGATTTATGTCAGTCTTTTACTTTAGCTTAGGTGTTTTTACTCACTCTATCTTTATATTAAAGTTTTCTATTCATTAGTTTTATATAGAGTTTCTGTGGGTTTACCCTCCATTAAATCCCTTAAATAAAAACCGAAGCTGAATGTGGCAGATAGTACAGACACTATGAAACCCATTACACTGAAAGATGGTTGGATATACAGATAAGCAAGATGAAATGGGTTAATGATGAAAGGCATTTTCACTACCTTTTGAACGTCTTGATTCGTTTGCACTCAATTTCCTTCCTTTCCCCTCCTATGACTCTCTTCCCTCTCGCTGTGTGTCTGTTTTCTTCTCTCATGTTAGACCCAGCAGTGGATGATTTTGTCCTCATGCACTGTGTCTTCATGCCCAACAGCCAGCTGTGCCCTCTACTCATGGCACAATATCCTTTCTGCCTTTCTCTCTCTTGCTTTGTATAGCCTTGGTATATACTGTATTTCCTTTTTTAAATTTGTGCACTGTATGTAACAATCATTTCTTAGATACATTAGCACATGTATAACAGTAGCCAGAATGTAATATTGAAACCCCCAGCTAGATATGAACTGATATGGCCATTGTTTGTACTATACTATAACAGTTGTGTTGACTGCATCTCATATTGAGTAACTTACTGGTTGTGCTTGTATGGAAGAGCTGAAGCAATGCTAATGAACTGCTCACTGACTGCACATCTTGTCTTCACACCATAGTAACAAGTTGTAATCCCATCTGCAAAGGTCTTCTCTTATTTGTTTTTGTGGCAGAGTTGCAGTAAAACTGGCTTGGTACAGACAGGTCTCTGCTTTGTCTGAATCAAGTGAAATCTGCATTTGTGCAGCATATGTTCAACTACCCTCACTGCATAAAAATATGGATATAGCAGCAGTGACTTTACCTATATGTTTTTGAAAAAGGTTGTTGCCATCTGTCAGTTACTGAGGCCAAAAATTCAAATATGCATGATGTTGTGGACAAGTAACTCCCACTGTTAGTCAAGGCAAATGTTCCCCTAGTTATACTCAACTTAGAGCCCAAATATCCCATTATTGGAACAAACATTTCAAAATTGCCATTAAAACATAGAAGTAGTAGTTGTTATTTCAACCTTCAGGTGTGGTAGTTGCTCCTTGGCTGATATCGGCTTTGAGCAGTGGATCAGTAATAATACTTTATATCGACTGGATATCATTGTCTGTCAGTGTGTTTGCTGTATTAGGAGGATAATATCTACATCTTTGTATTCATCTTTAACCTTGTGTGCACCTACCATGCGGCATCTCCACCTGGCTCTGAACAGGAGAGGTTGGAGTATGCGCTCAACAGTAAGAGAAGAGCTCTCATTCTGGCCCTGCGCTGGGCGAACACACACACATACTTGCTACAGGAGGAGCCTGCTGCAATTTCTTTCCTTGAGGTAAGCTTTCAAATGCAGTAAATCACAGCACACAACAATGCCTCTGCAGATATATGTACAGGATCATTTATGGTTGCTCCTCTCTCTGTTTCTGTAGGAGCTGTATGGAAGTTTATCAAACGATTCCCGGATGCTCAGAGCTCTGAAAGACTTGGTTCCTGACCTGGAGAAAGTCGTCAAACTACAGTATGTTTCTTAGCTCTTGCACATTAAACTTGCCGTGTATGCTTTATGTCACAACTCCAAAACAATTTATTTATTCTGTCATTTGTTTGTTTGCACACTTCTACACGTTGTAGTTCAGAGGAAGCCAAAGCCACAAAAAAGGTATGCCAAGACATACAAGACAATACTAAACTACATGTTGCAGTAAATGGCAGCTGCATAATGATGTGGAAGCTGATTAGACAGTGTGTCATGTAATTTAACAGAAAACCCTTATAAGACAATTCAGCGACGGAGAGGAAAGGCTGCAGAAGAAACAAGCCATCAGGAATCAAGATGACAGTAAGTTGGAGTGTTTGTGTGATTTAAAAACTTTTTTTGTATTGCTCTGCCAGTGGCTGCCTCAAACAATATGAGTATTTGTGTAAGTGACTAATGTGGATGTATGGCCATAAGAAGTTCACATTGTGAGGTTTAATGGTCATTATAGCCTTTATACTGCTAGCCAGGTTTTAGACTTTCAATCTTGTGTTGTTTGCTGTGGACAAAAACATCTTCACGCTATACATTTATGTTTGAATTAATTACAAATTAGGTCAGATATCATGTTATGGTGTTTAATTGTTACTTTTGTGTGTTTAGTCCTGTTGAAGGTGTACTGCAGTGATCACACTTACACAACTATCCGAGTTGCTGTATTGGCGACAGGAAAGGAAGTTATCAGTGCTGTGACCGACAAACTTGGTACCACTGACGAGCTCCTGTTGGTCCACCTCACCTGTGCAGGTGGTAAGAAGACAGATTATTTTAGATGTGAAAGAACATTTCTACAGTTTGATTATCAGTCTTTTCAGTGGCTATTTGTAAATGATATCCTGTCTTTGAGTCAGCATTGAAACACATAAAAGCTCAAATCTGCCCATTTTTGTTACAGAAAAAATAATCCTGAAGCCTAATGATGTGTCAGTGTTTTCTACTCTGAGCATCAACGGTCGATTATTTGCCTGTCCTCGAGACCAGCTTGGCAGCCTGGTAAGAGACGACTATTACGATTGTTGACTTTGAATTGTTTTCTTTATCAAATATAACAGCATGTATTCTTTTCTTGGTTATGCTATGATGGTGATTAATTATATATATTATACTAATACACTTTATGTGTATAGTAAGGAAAGTAAAATATGATGTAGTTGAACTTTTGCTCTGTATTTTTGTGAGTTCTTATGAATTTGCACAAATGTGTGTATTTGTGGACTGTGTGCATCAGACTCCTCTTCCAGACCAGGAGGGGCCCTCTTCAAGCTCCATGTCTACTTTTGAGCTAATGAGTTCTAAGGACCTGGCTTATCAAATGACAATGTTTGACTGGGAGCTCTTCAGCTGTGTACATGAGGTAGCATGCACACACTTACACACACATGCATACAGTACATACACTATATGATAGATACAACTTACTGTGAGTCTCTGTGAATGCATGGTGCAATGCTCATATAGAAAAAGACCAATGTCCAAAATCACTGTTGGCTGAAGACAGTCTTAAAATATAAATAGTTAATGGAATCAGACCATAGAGATGTGGCCTTCTACTCTTGTTCAGCATTGCTAGTCATAAAAAAACCCTGTAGGACTGCTGTTTGATAGATGCAGGGTGGCAGAACCTGCCCAGTGGATTTACTCTAAACCTGCTATTGTCTTCTCCGTGCTCTGCCCAGCATGAGCTGCTCTACCACACGTTTGGCCGCCAGAGCTTCAGAAGAACCACAGCTAACATGGACCTGTTCCTGCGGAGGTTCAACCAGGTTCAGCTGTGGGTGGTCACTGAAGTCTGCCTCTGTGGACAGCTGAGTAAGAGAGTCCAACTCCTCAAGAAGTTCATCAAGATAGCTGCACAGTGAGTAGGATCTGCTGGTGAATGTCTCACATCATTTGCACATATTTTAATAGGTAGCCTGATTGAGCACTCTTTTTCAACAACAAATGACAGTACAAAAGTATAGACAAAAACAATTCACATACATCATTTTCACACACAATAGACAAATTAGTTAAACATTAAAGAAAACTGTCACAAACCACCACTGCACTGTGTACCCCGTACCTCCTGCATGCCAACACACTACTCTGTAAAGTGTTAGGATGGGAAGATTCCCATCGGTGCAACTGCATAGAGGTTCACAATGCAATTATCCCCATTAAAATAGTGTGCATGGGACACAATTTGGTATGAACTTGCAGTGCAATTTTTCTAACATCTTTGCATCAGTAAAGTCTTGATTTATTTATATATAATTATGAGTAGAGACCCTATTTAGAAATGTCAACCGATAATATTATATTTAGATTGATTCCTCCTCTGCATTATTTTTGTTGGAATCACCAGGATTGATTATTTCTTCCTTGTGTGTGAATGTGTGTATATGTGTATATGTGTCCATAGTTGTCGGGAATTTAAGAACCTGAATTCATTCTTTGCCATCATTATGGGGATGAGTAACCCTGCTGTCAGCAGACTGAGCCAGACATGGGAGGTAAAGCTAAATTAAAACATTATGAATCACTATTATTAAATTGACCTTTCTGGATATTCAGCCTGTACACCTAAAATAACTACATGTCACTGAGGTCTTCTTGTTTTCTTACTAGAAACTCCCCACCAAGTTTAAGAAGTTCTATGCTGAGTTTGAGAGCATGATGGTGAGTTGCATCTCAAAGTCAGTTCAAACACATTAAAAATAGTACATTAAGATTAGTATTTATCTTTGACAATTTTGTTATGTTTGATGTCAGGACCCATCCAGAAACCACCGCGCGTACAGACTTACTGTTACCAAACTGGAACCACCAATCATCCCCTTTATGCCGCTCCTTCTCAAAGGTATGGCCATATATCAGTCACTGCATCATGTAAGAATGAGCTCTGAGATAAACATGTCAGTAGTTAAGTTTTGAATTTCTTTACAGATATGACATTTACACATGAAGGCAACAAGACATTCATTGACAATATGGTCAATTTTGAGAAAATGGTAAGTGTCTATGCGCAGTGTAAGGGCTGTTTATTCATTTTGGGGATGTTTTATGTTTTTAATACAGTCATACTGTTCTTCACTCAAGTTTGATGTAATATTATCATTTGTGCTTATTTCATCAGCGTATTATAGCTAACACAATACGGCAAGTGAGGCACTGTAGAAGCCAACCTTTCAGTAAGTGCATATCATTTATTAGCACATTTACTTGATGGCTTTACAAGCAGATTTTAAACATATTTTTATGTTTTTTGTCCCCCTTCTTATTCTATTTCTTCTCTTGCTGAATTAGACCCTGAAATATGCCAACCTAACAAGAATCAGGCAGAGGTCCGGGGTTACGTTAGGAAGCTCTGTGTGATTGACAACCAGAGGGCATTGACGCAGCTCTCCTACAGGCTGGAGCCTCGGCGGACATGAGCCCCAAATCTTCCACCACCATCGCCTTCTCTGTGAGACTAGAAAAACACACACGTTACCTGGATTAAAAAACAAAGAAACAAAAAGAAAAAAAAACAAACCTCAACACAACTGGACGTTCAGTAGCAAATCACTAACACTATTACGGACTGCAGATAAAGGACTGATACTGTGCCATTAAAAGCCTCTTCTTCCTGGACACAAACAAATTGTTCAGCTACGCTGTGTCTCAGCCCCCACACCGAGGGTTTATACTGTACTAGCTGTTACTGTTTGGGACCTGTTAGATAGAACTGTAATGTATAGAACTTGAATCAGTATCCTGCATGACTGAACTTACACTTCAACAAGGTTTTGTGTTCTATACAGTGGATTTCTATCTAAGGGTCCTGTAATGTCTTGCTACCCCCAACTGAGCCCTAGTTTACAAACTATTACTTTACCTGCCTGTAAAGCAAACCTTTACTCTTCTGACGGTCCTACTCAAAAACCATCCAATCTGTAGTGCAATCTAGACTCTTCATTTTCCCTGACAAATACACAGATAAATATGGCGCATATAACATCTGGAAGTACTTACTTATTTCATAACCTACATGAGTGTATCCAAGTCTTTGAGAGTTTTTAGGATTTGATGTCCTTTAGATGAATATCAGTGTCCTTTAACTAGTTAGACACTACACAAAAACTTACTACACAACAGAGTATTAGCCGGATTAAAGCCCTAATGGTGTTACAAGCAGGGTTCAAATCTGTCAATGTAGTGTTACATTTTATTTTTCCATCGGAGTAAAACTCCTAAAGATATGAATCATTCTAGATGATGATGTTGCTTGGTAGGATCTGTTCTGAGGTCAGTTGTAAAACCAAATTGTGCTCCTTTGTCTGTAAGACTTGATTTTGAAGCACTAATCCTAGAAACAAAATATAAGAGTAATTTATAATCCAAGGGGAAATTTTGTCATCTACCAGTTGTGTTCAGTCTGTGTAAATTTTTTCTTTTTTTTGTAAAAGTGGGTGTAGATTTTGAGTGTGTTCTTGACAAGTGTCATTAATTTTCCTTTGATCTCAGGAGCTTTTGATGTGATGGTGTGAGTCGAACTGCTGTGAGGCTTGCTTTTCCCAGAGCAGTCTGTAACTGTACTGTATGTGTAGTCTGCCTTGTAAATAAAAATAGCTAATTTAACAGTCCTAATGATTTGATGACATTTTTCGGAAAGTATTTTTTCCTAGCAAGTGGTGGAGACTGAGCATGGTGGTGCTGATCTGTCAGTTCTGTCTGTTTGTACACTTAACCTCAACTAACTCCGGAAATGCCTGCTGTGAGATTTACTCTGACTTACATTTTTGAAATTCCCTGACTTTTCTGATACTCTGAACACTAAAGGAGCATTCCAGTGATTTCAGAGTCAATTTGCTTGCCGGGAGTGTTACCCAGCCTGTGAAAACAATTGTGCTATATCTTCTGTGGCTCTGGGAGCAGTTTTGTCAAGTCTTAGAACATTAGTTATATGACATCACTTGGAGGTTAGACATTTTTTTTATAGAAAGCCTGCGTTAGGGGCAGTAGTTGTGGTTGAAAGACATGGGCAGGCAAATGAAAGATTCCATTGAGGTATTTAGTTATTTTCTGGGAAGTGTAGGAACATCTGTAAATTTTGGAGACTGACCTGTAGAAGGACCTGAAATTCTGTTAGCATTATGTAAGCGTGATACTAAATTGTGGGACAACTTTTTTTAAAGAGTTGACGTTATCTATTCATCACAATGTAAATATAACATTTGTAAAATAGGAATGGAAGATCTCACTTTGCTTTCAGTGATCACAAAAGGAAAATGTTTTACACACATTTGCGTGGTGATCCACAAGATATGAATGCATTGTGTACACGCTGCAACATGTGGCATTTATGCTTATCATAGGATCTGTCTCTTTTTAGAGTCATCATGTGAACTTCCTTTAGCACCACTTTTAGTTAAAATGATACATTTTGAACACAAGAAAATAGTTATAGCCAGATTACATAGAAATTTGGAGCATATATTAATGGTTTAGAGGGGAAACCCTCTTAGATTTGGATGTTGGAGATGAACCTCATAACCTTTTCTCTCACATCACCCTAACAGCAAACTTTCCACTTCTGCAGACAAGATGTCACCAAGATTTTGGTGATTCATGATGACCTGTTATGTAGTACTGTCTTGAAATCAGATCCAGAACCAACAGTAAAACACTAAATTGTTTCAAAATCAGGAAGATGGTCATTTAACCTAACACATTTGTCTCTGAGGTGTAATAATTCATAGCAGCTTTTGGGAGCTGCCAACAGACGTTTAGTCATGTTTCTTTAATTCAGTGAATCACTGTTGTCTCCTCTTGTGCTTGATTACTCGTAACAACCGAGAAGTGTCCTATCTTCCCATGCAGTAGCTGATCTCACCTGTCCCTACACAGTGATGTCAGCATGGCTATCCTGCTTGATGATGTCACTGGGTCATTCCTGTCCGGTTAAGTAACACAATATCACCGCCTGGCTTCTCTGGTGAGTGTGCGTGAGTGTTTTTAGACGCAGAGTGTGTGAGAGATGGATTTAGGTATCTGTGGCAGTCATCCTTGTTGCTAACTGATTTACTGTGTCTGACACGCTATAGGCTAGAGTTGGGAGTGTGTGTGTGTGTGTGAGAGAGTGTGAGTGTGTGTGTGTGTGTGCGTAGGGCTTTATATAGCCACAGTTATCCAGGAAGAAGGAATGCCCTGGATGCCAGTGACCATATTTGAACAGTGTGTCTGCTGCAGACAGAGTGCGCACACTGAGTGCAAACCCGTAACTTTGACACACTCAGACACTCACCTCCCCTTCATCTTTGCGCTCTGTGTATGTGTGTGTGTGTGTGTGTGTGTGTCTGCTTTGTGTTGCAGTTACACTAGATCACCACTATCAGGCAATGTAATACCTTGTGGAGTAGTGACAGAGGGGCTATGCCTTCAGCTGACTTTTACTGACTCACAGCGAGCAAACTTCTCTCTCTCTTTCCAGCACTTTCTGGTTTCTTCTCTCTGACAATCTCTTCTGCTGACTGACAACATCCACTCTGACCCTGTAGAGGAAACTACTCCGCCTCTCTTTATTTCTTATCCTTCACTCGCTCTGTGTTCTTCGGTGACTGAATACTTTTGGGTCCCAGCGGCGGTGGTTGAGAGTGCACGCTTTTGGGGAAGAGTGTGAGTGTGTGTGTGTGTGTGTTGTGTTTGTGTGTGTGTTCGTGTGCGAGTGAGTCAGTATGCCATGTCGTCCCCCGGCTCGTCGTTTGTGCAGATAAAGCATGAGGACCTGCTCTTCTATGAGAACTGTGGAGGAGGCAGCTTTGGGAGCGTCTATAGGGCAGTCTGGATATCCCAGGACAAGGAAGTGGCTGTGAAAAAGCTTTTGAAGATTGACAAAGAGGTAGGAGGGAGACACACACACATGCACATGCACACATGCACACAGATACACACTGCTGCAGAAGACATATATTTCAGAGGCGCACACGAACATAATAATAAGATAAGATGTTTCTCCTCTGAGGCAGGTTACTGCTCCAAACTTCAATATGAATCAGTTTCACTAATCTCCCAGACTCTCCTCCACTGTTGAACATGTGTTTATCTTAAACATACCTCTCCTCGTCCCCCTCCTCCTCCCACTCTTTTGTGGATGGAGCAGTTATTCATGCCAGCACTCCCTTGTTTCTCCCATTGTATGTTAGGACGAGGTGTGTGGTCATGTTGGCTTTATGCATTGCAGTTCAGGCCGGTTGGCTCTCCATGAGTGTGACCCCAACAGTAATCCAAACATAATTTCCTTCCATGTTATTAATACTAGAGTGGCTGAGGTTCATGACCGGTGTCAGGAAACTGTTAGAAGTTAAAGTGACCTGTGGGTGAGTGGGGGCACAACGTTATTGTTGTGGCAACAGCGTTAAACAATGTAATGTAAAGCATGCACAAACAAATACAAAGACAATTCAAAAGTACTGAAGAAAAAGTGCTGAGTTTAAGGATAAAATTCACTGTGTCAAACGTGTTAACCACTGTACTTAAAACTGCAGAGGTAACAGACACTGATTTGTTGTCTGACTTATTTCTCTCACACTCACTTTCTCACATCCACACACAAACACATGCAGGGCGGGAGGGCTGGCAGACATGCATAAAAATGTGTGTACATTTCATTTGTAAATACTAGTTGACGGATCATGGGAAAACTGCAATGTAGTGTGTCTTTCTAAGCCAGTCACACAAGTCTTATTTATTTCTGCAGCTTGTAACATAAAGGGGAGCTGTTTATGAACAAACTAATCTTAGATCTTTGCGCCAACACCACATTCACACATGGAAAAACCAATTGTGCAAAAACATGCACACAAACTGAAGTAGTGCACACACTAATGCCTCGCATGTGGAGGAAACAATGGGGATAAAGGTGGAACAACTTTTTACTGAGAAAATATTTTGTTTTTGAATTGCATTTATTTTGTGCATTTTTTTCTTCTTCAAATGATTGGTTAATTATTGTGTTGCTTGGCAACAGTTACATATTCCACATACGGGGAGGGTATGACCTATATGTCAGTTGAGATTAATGGCATGTTTGTCACAGCGGTGTGGAAGGTCTTTGTTTGGAGACCTCAGGTCAGGCATCCTGAAGACGCTGTTAGAAATAACTTTACAATTAAATAACGATTCAAAATCTTGCACTTATACACTCGCAACACATCCAGAATGATTTACATTTTATTATCTCACAGGTCATGTTTCGTTGTCAGTGTCACATTGTAAACTATTAATAAAGTTGTTCATATCTCTGTGTTTCTCTCTCTGTCTCTTGGCTCGCCTCCTTGTCCAGGCTGAGATTCTCAGTGTCCTGAGTCATAAGAACATCATTCAGTTTTATGGAGCCGTGCTGGAATCTCCCAACTATGGCATTGTCACAGGTCAGACCCCACGTGTGTGTGTGTGTGTGTGTGTGTGTGTGTGCGCTTGTGTGTGTTTGTGAGATTCATGTATCCCCTCAGATGTCCTCACAGGAATCTCTAAATATTATGAATTATGTTATTTTCTTAGGGGTTAAGGCTTAATGGCTATAAGTAACATTAGGTCAGGCCAGGTCATGGTTTAAGGTGAGGCATGAAGGGGTATGTGTCCGGACAGATTGCCCTCTCATATAAAACTACATAAGTGCGTGTCTGTATATGAGCTTTACTAGTGTGTATTTGATCCTAAACTTACAGATACGTTAGCACATGCTCAGATGGTTTTGGACCAGAGTTTATGTGAGTGTTTTGAAGTATCGGTGTATACTCTGAGAGCTGGTTCTTGCGGTGTTTCCTGGCAGGACATTTGTAACTGAGACCAGCATGTTTGGACGTTGTTGTAATCCTGGATGGGGTCATATGGTTAAGATAAAGCACCGACACACCACTACAGACAATTCTTATTGCAGCTGAGTCTAACCAAGTCACACTCAGTATAAATAAAACAGTAAAACAGTAGGCATAAAGAAGAATTGTTCAGGAGGTGGATGTTTGATTTTGGAGTGCAATGTAATTGTTAGCAATTTGCAAATGGTAGGAGCCATTTTTAGGGACAGATTTTTCTTGTTCTACCCAAAATGCTCCTTTGATTGGCTAGTATATTCTTCTAAAATCTCAGACATTTCAAGAAAAATAAATGGGAAAGCTTAGAAGTTCTTAGATAATCTGTGTGGTCTGTGCGGAGTTAGTCATCTTTCTCAAAACATGAATTGGTATAGAATATAACTGCAATGCAAATGTCCAGGCAAGTAAAAAAATTGGATGAGGCTAATTTGATTTCACTTGTTTACAATGTTCATAATCCCTTGTTAAAAAGTTCAGTCATGTATAACAGACTTTGAACAAGTGGAGTGATATCTTCTGCAGCTGCATTATAAAACTAGGACTGTTGTTTCAGGAGGCAGGTTTTACAGATCCTAAGATCTCGAAATTGACTTTTTAAAATATTTTTGTATGTCTAACTGTGTATGGGTACTAAAGGCCAACCCATACTGGATTTTTGAGGCTGATACTGATATTAGGGAGTAAAAAATCTATTGATATATATGCCAATAATCTCATACAAAATATATCCATAAACACACAGTTTTTGCAATGATCCCTCAAATGTGGTTATCAAATACTTGTGACAAAGATATGTAATGGAGGCCATGATATTTTCACAGTTTAACAATAAACTTGATTGTATGAAATGACATCAGTGCACTGAAACAGTAAACTTCACTGGGAATTTGATAATTATAAATACCTATAAATGAAAAACATAGAACAAAACATGTAGATAGATATTAAACTTCAATTAAGAAAAATGATCAAATATGCATCAAATTATATATACATATATATCAGCACATACTGGACAACAAATACGCCGATACTGATATATTGTTGATAAGCCAATATTGGCCGATAATATTGACTGACTGATATGATCGGGCTCTGATGAATACGCATGATTTCTGTGTTTTATATTGTCCTCCTGTCATGACTATAATGACCATTGTTTGTGTGTGTGTGTGTGTGTCACAGAATATGCTAGTGGAGGGTCTCTATATGAGTACCTTTCCAGTGAGCAGAGTGAGGAGATGGACATGGAGCAGATCATGACATGGGCCATACAGATAGCCAAAGGTAATAATAATAAAATGTGTTCAGACTGAATAAGTTTGGTATCTCAGGTTTTTTATTATAAACTTTTAATATGGACATACATGACCATTTAACATGAGATTAAATAAGAGAAGGCTTATTCTTTGTACAGAAGTCATCCTGTTCCACATATTATAGCTAGATTATGTCTTCAATTGTAGTCCAGGCAGTATAAATAATTTAAATAATTAAAGAATTAAGCAACAAATAAATAGAATGTGTAATGAAATAACTGATAACTGAATGCAAGTCAGTGATTTCAATTCAGTATAAATTCATCTTCATTCATTTTTTTTACCTGTTATTGACCCTTATTTTCTGTCCAGGGATTCATTACCTCCACGCAGAAGCTCCAGTCAAAGTCATCCACAGAGACCTCAAGTCACGGAATGGTAACTCCTGATCTAAACAAAAGTCTGATCTGTTTGTTGACTGTACTTACAGTACGCATGCACATGGGAACATTGGCTCTCTTTACTGTTTGTCTGTCAGCCCCATTTATTACCATTCACTGTCACACAGCTTTTGACTGCTTCTTTTGTTCACAGTGGTCATGACTGCAGACAAAGTGCTGAAGGTTTGTAGATCTTGTATGGTACACCACATACTGGCATTGTTCTTTCGGTTCAGATATACGGGTTATGTTTGAGTTTCTTCACTTTTCTCTCCTTTGCTGTTGGTATTCAGATTTGTGACTTTGGGGCTTCCAAGTTCTTGACCCATACCACCCACATGACGGTGGTGGGCACTTTCCCCTGGATGGCTCCTGAAGTCATACAGAGCCTGCCTGTCTCAGAGACTTGTGACACCTACTCCTATGGTGTGGTGGGTTGGTTTCTAATGTATAAATGTCTTGTAAGACCACTAATAGACCACTAATAGATCCTTTTTTATATTACATCTCTGTTTTTCAAAAACTGCTAATTACTGAAAGGTGGCATCAAATTCTTGTTCAAAATAGTATTCCTTTTACTTATTCAGACAGTTTCTGATCTTACATAATCATTTTGCAAATATATTTTATTAAGGAAAAGTTATTGTATGACTGCTTTATTTAGACAACATTCAGCATTTGAGAAGTTTGGCATCTATTCTTGCATTAGAAAGGACAAAGTTTTAGTATTTTAAAGTACAGAAACTGTGGTATCAGCAGCAGTGTTGGGAATACTGTTACTGTAATTCTACTACTTTTTGAGGTAACTAGTAATATAACTAATTATTTTTTCAAATTAAATAAGGCAATTTCAATTACTGACATTGAAATGGTCTCTTTACTTGTTACTTTGTCTTAACGTTACATGAACGTAGTTGACAACTGCAGAGGATAGCATACACACACACACACACACACACACACACACACACACACACACACACACACACACACACACACACACACACACACACACACACACACACACACACACACACAACACAAGACACATCATCTGACTCTACTGTGTCAAAGAGCTGCATTGTAAAGTCCACATCATTGTAGCCAACTTATGGTAAAACATTAGCCTGGTCTCTGGAGTTATAACATTATATATTACAAATAACTGTTACTGTTACTGAACTTACGCTGCTATTCCTGGTTTGAGTGATGGATCTACAGTAAAACCCGGAGTGGAGTTTTAAGTTATCTATCTTTTATGTTTGTCAAACTGGATTGAACTGAACTGACTTGATTTTATATGCAGTCATTTGTAAAGTAATTGAATTACTTTTTGAGAGTAGTAACTGTAACCGGAAAAATCCATAGAAAGCAGACCCCAAAATATGTTACATCAAGGTATTTATGTTTGTCTGAATGAAAGAACGCAGTCTGTTCTGTATCCAGGTGCTGTGGGAGATGCTGACTCGGGAAGTTCCTTTCAAAGGTTTTGAAGGGCTGCAGGTTGCGTGGCTGGTGGTGGAAAAACAAGAGGTACACACACACACACACACACACACACACACACACACACACACACACACACACACACACACACACACACACACACACACACACACACACACACACACACACACACACACACACACACACACACACATGAGTACACCTTTTTGAACAGATTGCAAACTTGCAGACCCACCAGAGTTTGAGAAGGCTGGAGGAACAATGCGATGCTCTCATGGTTTCCACTGTGAGCTGGTGAGGCTGAGTCTGGGTATTTTTAGGCCTGATGTCAGTTCGCTGCTCTTGTAAGGCAGTGGAGCTCGGCCAGACAAGTCCCCCCCCCCCCCCCCCCCAGGCTAAAGCCTTTACGAGAGAGACAGAGAGAGAGAGAGAGAGAGAGAGAGAGGGGTAAAGAAGAAAGATTGCAGTGATAGGAAGGTTGATTCAGGAGGTTTATGGGAGTTGGGGGATGATGGTTATACTGTGTATGTGTTTCAGTTATTGACGTGCCTGAATTCCCCTCAACAGCCGCACACACTCTCAAACACACACACACACAGGGGACCAACAAACAACTCAGAGAACATGAATCCTGCGTAGCTGTTGGCTAATCTCCAAATACTCTCCCTAAATAACTCTCTCTCTCTCTCTTTCTCAGTCTCCCTCTGAATTTCCCCTCCATTGCTATACTTCTCTTCCTGACCCTCTTACATGCCCTCTCTCCACTCAGTCAGTGATATTTTAGGATTAATCCCCAGAGAAAACCGTTTCCATTAACTCCATCCACTGTACTATGGAGTTGTCTGGTCTCATTCAGATCCTTGGTGATGCCACAGGATCTTTTTTATGGAGAGACATTATCTCAGTGGCATGGTGTGGCTCTGTGTTGTTGCTACATGTTACAAACATGGACCCCATTTTACACTATTTATAGATTGACCAAAATATACATTTTAAGTTTTTGTATACACAAAACTGTTCTGTTAAAACATCCCCGTCTCATAATGTGACTTTTCACTGGAATAGCCTATTGCTATTTTTAAAGGTGTTGGTTTCCCTGTGCTCTTATAACCAGGACTCAATTGGAAAAAAGGCGATGTTATGTCTGAACACCATTAGGATTTACCAATATTTGAATCAGAATGATATGGCAGCTGCAGGGCATTTGTTTATGTTTTCAGGCCATTGTCGATCAAATCTGCTCGAACCAGAGCGCACATCCAGATGAAGCGTATTAACTGAGGTTTTGAGTGTTAAACCCTTTAAAATCATGCCTAAAATGTTGTTAGCTATGCTAACGGCTTGATTTAGGGAAGGGAATGTTTGTTAGTCCACCACTTTGGTCCAAACTGGACAGCAACTTTTGTTTGATTGCCATGAATATTTATGTCCAGAGGCTGAAGCCTAATGACTTTGGTGATCCTGATTTTTCCTCTACCAGCACTGACAGCTTGACATTTTTGGTGCACAGTGAAATGTTTTGACAAATGTTAGATGTTCATGAAATTTGGTGCATATATGTTTTCCTCAGGATGAATAACTTTGAGCTACTTTTAATGTAGCACCATCATCACGTCAGATTTTAATTGGTCATAGATCGATTATTTTGGTCATTTGATCATTGTCTTAGTTACCTGCAAAACTAATGATGTTCCCATCAGTCTCAGCTGTACCTTGTGTTTACTACTAACTAGCAAATGTTAGCAAGCTTACATGCTACACTAAGATGGTGAACACGTTAAACATTACACCTACTAAACATCTGCATGTTAGCTTGCTGATTTTTGTGAAAATGCTACTGTACAGCCTCGCAGAACTCCTAGCATGGCTGCAAACTCTTTTTAAACCTTATGTTTTAACTTTGTTGATTAAGAAGCTTGCAACTAATTCCCCTCACAATTTTCTGGGAGCCCACGTGAGGTCATCAAATGTTGTTTTTTTCCCACAAATTTTTGATTGCTTCTTTAGTTGCCATTTAATTTTTTCCATCGACAGATCCAGATTAATCTAGTTGATTATCTAGTAGAATATTCTAGTAGATTTAATGCTCTAGAGAAAAACTTAAGATTTGCAGACATGTTGTCATTAAATTACTTTAAAAAACAAGATGGCCTTTCTGACAAAAAGTAAAGTCCTCTGTGTGTGTTTGTGTGTATCTCGGTATCTAGAGGCTGACTATCCCCACCAGCTGTCCAGCAAGTTTTGCAGAGCTGATGAGGAAATGTTGGCAAGCAGACCCAAAGGTAAACTGATGGTATCAGTGATACAAATATGAATTTATTTAAACATTTATTGTGGCTCACTTGTTGTAGTGAAAATCTTGTGTACACATGTGCTTACAGGAGCGTCCGCAGTTTAAGCAGGTGATGGTAACCCTGGAGACCATGGCCAACGACAGCAGGCTACCGGACCAGTGTAACTCCTTCCTACACAACAAGGATCAGTGGAGGTACACATACACATACACAAATACACACACAGTGCAAATGCAAAGAAAGTACTGAGTGTATCTGCACTGCGTCTGAGCATGATATGTCTTCCGTCATTTTCTAAGAAAGGCGTCTTTATTTATTGTCAGAATGACAAATATAATCTATGGTTCACTGTACTCCATATAAAACTCAATATGCATAGTCACACGTGCCAGCACACACACATACATACACACAGCTCTGTGGACTGTAAAGCTCAGGAGAGAAGCTGAATGTGTGACCCTGTACTCTACTTCAGTCTATAATAAGCTCTCTGGAAAGTGTCCATGGAAGAGATTCCTATACTCCTCCACTCTGCCCTCACTCCACCACAGGGAGAAAGACAGAGGGGTGGGAGTAGGAGGGGGGCTGGGGAGAGGTAAAGGCAGAAATCAAGTACGAGCTGAAGAAGACAAGTTCAGGGTGGAACAGGAATGTATTGGGTGCATGTGAAATCGAAAACACTGAGCAAGAGAGAAACGGACAGGACAACGGGAAACAAGAGTGGACAGATGACAGGGGTGAGATGGGGAGAGAGAGAGAGAGAGAGAGAGAGAGAGAGAGAGAGAGAGAGAGAGAGAGGGGTGGGGGATGGAGCAGAGGAGAGAAGGTGCGAGATTCTGTGCATATTTAACATGAGTACAGCGAGGCAATCAATTCTGAGTGAAGTTTTGTGTACGGGTGGAAAAAGTTGGACAAGGAAAGGGGGAGGAAAGAAGGGGGTGGGCGGAGTCAGTGAGGGAGGTGAAGGGGCGGGATGAATGAATAGGGAGGTATGGAAGGAAAACAGGAGGAGGTATGGCTGTGCGTCAGATCCCTCTCTATATTTAGCTACTGTGGGAGTTGATTGTGTTTGTTAATGC
The DNA here is from genome assembly GCF_963691925.1 of Scomber scombrus. Classification (NCBI taxonomy): domain Eukaryota; kingdom Metazoa; phylum Chordata; class Actinopteri; order Scombriformes; family Scombridae; genus Scomber; species Scomber scombrus. The sequence goes on from NC_084980.1 coordinate 12,013,689, forward strand.
AGCTTCATGTACTGTCACTCAGTCCCCACAGTGACCTCTTGTGGTAGAAGATAGTACTACAGCTGGACACATTTTATATTTTTATCTTTAGTAAATAGCAAAGCCAACTATGTCATCTAGTCTGCTATAAGAAAAAGTAATTCATATTTTAAAATAATGCATTTAATGTTTATAATAATTCAAATAATTTAAGTAATAATTGGTAGCTATAACCAAATTCATAGTGTGTAGTGTATTCATCATACATGTTATGTAATTTATATTTAGAAAATCTTGATTTGAGGGTGTTGTTGATATGCAGCACTTTTTAATAAATTAAATTAAATTAAAACAAATTGAGATTGTGAGACAGCTCCAGAATAATCTACCAAAAAAATAAATAAAAATACAATAACACAGTGTAACAGTTTAATTGGTGCTCCAAGGCTGCAGGCAGAATTTTTTATCCTTCAAATGTTTTAATTGAAGAGAAAAGATGGTTTAGCCTTGACTGTGAATTTTCTTTCCAAACAAATAAAATAAAATAGAATGAATGCAGCTTTACACATGATTATGTGCACAGTAAATAAGACTCAAGTAAAGGAGTAAAAGAGTCTGTTTAGCACCTGTCATGGACTAAAGCAGTGAAGGCACAAGGAAACACAGGTTTGAAGTTCAACACTTTCCCAATGAAGATACAGAGTCATACGCCCCTTTAAAAATAGAGGTAAACAAAACATACTACTGAAAAATAAAGGCCTAGAAAACAAGATGTTTACTCAACTAACAGACCTAACAGAATCAGATATGAGGGAAACATATATACTGGCTAATCGAGCCAATAAACACAAGCAGGGAAGACAACATGGACAATAACTAAAACTCAACGCAAAGAAACCCTAACAACCTCCCCCATGCTGTCAGGGCTCTTTTCTGGTCCCTGGCTTGGGCCTCTGCATAAAACTAAGGCTCTACTCTCAGCCCCATCTTTTATCAGACCAGCAGCCAGGTAACTCAAAGGCAAAGAGAAATTAATTTAAACAACTTAACCTAAACTAGTAATATTACAAAACAATGTAAATTAAATGTGCGTGCTTCATCTAGAAAAACCAGTGTACTGTCAAAACAATTGCTCAACCAAACAAACGGACTGCTTTATGTCATGTATGTGACTACAATAGAAAGTAAGTGAACATGTGGTAATGATTTGGGTTCACTGTTTGAAACATTCAGCCCTCAATTTTGTGGCTGTGGGCATGGTCATCACAATGCAACTGAAATACTTTGTAATTTTCATTTTATTCTGTCTGAACAGCTTTTTTAAAATAGAACCTGTCATTTATTCTGTGCTGGCCACATCTGCATGGAAAGAGTCGCAACAGATCACTGATTGCTGTCTGTGTTAATACTGCAGGTGTGAAATAGAGTCGACCCTGGAGCGCCTTCGGAAGCTGGAGAGGGAGCTTTACTCCAAGGAGAAGGAGCTGGAAGAGAGGGAGAGGAGGCTCAAACTGTGGGAGGAGAGGCTGATGGAGAGGTCCAACATGACTCCCAGTCCAACCTCCCTACTCATGGAGCGCTCAAACATCTCACCAGTGAGTAGAAGTAGAACAGAGTAAAGAAAATCTGTGCAGACATATAAAACATTTTTGTGATTTGTTCTAATCTTTTCTTGGTTTTTCTGTCTCTGACATCATCAGTTCTTCACACCGATGTCCATTGGTTCCTCCGGTTCTTTCTTCCGCTCACACTCTACGGACTCCAACAGTGCAACAGTCAGCAGTGCTGGTGTCAGCTCTCTTCTCCGCACTCTCAGCAACGGAGAATCTGAAAGGGGAAGCAGTACAGTGCTGGACAGGGGGATGGGCTCTCTTGACAGCGGGAGGCTGCACGCCATGCTCCGAGGGTTGCAGGGGAGGTTCGGAGACGATGACGAGGAAGAAGATGGAACCCTGGAGGAGAAAGGTTGGGGGCAGAGGGAGAGAGATAGTGACAGTGGGAGTATGGAGGGAGGAAGGGTGCAGGTGACACTCAGGAGCTTCCCAGGTGGTGTGGTGGAGAGGGAGGAGAGGACGTGGGAGGAGGGGGACAGAGAGAGAGGAGGGATGCAGAGGAGCAGGGTGACCACCATAGTCCGAGGCTTCTCGGGTGGGTTCGGAGAGGCTGAGGGGGAGAGGGAGAAAGAGGGAGGATGGGAGATTGAAAAAGTTGGGGACAGGCTAGATGAGAGAGGGATGGAGAGAGGGATGGACGGAGGGATGGGGGGGATGTTCAAGGGTCTGCATGGGAGTTTGGGCAGCTTGGGGGACATGCTGTCCTTAGACATAGATGAGATGGGGGATATGGAGAGACTAGGTGACATGGACATGAACATGAACATGGGTGACCTGGGGGTCATGAAGGTAGTAGGGCACGGTGTAGGTCATGGTGTCAGGAGTGAGGTGGGGGTCAGGGGCCGCAGGAGTGACATGGGAGTTGTAGTCCAGGGAGTCAGAGGTGACGTCAGTGAGGCCGTGAGCCAAAAGATGAGAGGTGAAATGGGCGTCATGGGTCAGTCAGGGGTGCAGGTGAGCATGCGGGCTTCGTCCAATCAGAACTCTGTGAAGAGCTGCAGTGTGCGACATGGAACCAAAATCAACATGGCTACTGCGGCCATGGACATGATGGAGCTCGATTGGTCTGACAGCGACTAGAAGACACATTAGCATATACAGACGCACAGAAAACACACATAGAAACACACACAGAGGCCAAACTAGAAAGATCGACTTGTTCGCACATACAGTATCTGAGCTACAGTATGTGCATTAGAATCTCCAGTTGAAAAATAACTGATTATACACACATTTCTCTTGTTAAAATATTCTTTTTTTTTATTGAAGCAATGAATACTACAAATGCGTACTGTGAAGTGGGAAGGAGCAACGAGACAATTAGAGGTTGTCTTGTCATGTAGTCAGAATGACTTCACCTGTGTAATTTAATGTGCTATTAAAACTGCTGCATAACATACTGTAAGAGGTACAAGTGTTACAAAAATAACACACTTGAATGCCGCTCTAACGAGGCAGCACTGTCTGATATTTTTCTCCTGCTTATATCTTGTAGTTTGCAGATTTGATTTGTTCAAAACAAGCTTTGACTTTATCAGTTCTAACTGTGATCTAGTGTGTGAATTTTTGGCATTTTTTTTCTCTGTATATTTTATCCTTTTTCAATAAAAAGAAAAGAAACTGATTACATTCCTGTGATTTTGCTCAACTAGAGTTCCTCCATCCTCCTATTTATGTATACTAGTGCAGTGCCTATGCAAAATCTGTTTTTACTACAAAGTCAGACATCCCAACTCTCCCGCATATTGATAGTGGCTCCCTGACGCCCGCAAATGAGATCCAATCTTATTAATGTATCGTGTGTGAGAGCAAAGCGCCCTGATAGCTCTGTGTTGCCGCTTATCAGAGCTGTGTGCTTCTTTTACCGATATATTTATCTATATCTTTTACATTTCTTATCCAAACAACGTCAAACTTGGCACTGTACTTACTTGTGCCCATAGCAAGACACCTGTCACGCTTGAATGCGAATAACAGACAGACAAACAGACAGACAGACGTTCCTGTCATTTATAGATAGATATTGTGTTATGAGAGCTTAGAACACACCTTATACACCTAATCCATGTTAACAGATGGTACACACCAGTCTTCCCAACATGCCCCAATAGCCTACTGGTTAAAATGCATGCCATATAACTGCAAGACCCACTGTTCAAATCAAGGTGCAGACTTTGTTACATATCACTCCCCATCACTCTCTCCCTTTACTCATCGCTCCACTGTTCCTATAATAAAAGCATAAATACACCTAAAAATATATATATATTTAAAGAAAAGAAGATTCCTCTAAACCTCTAAATCTTGATCCATTAACTCTTTCCATCACACGCTGAGCAGCAGAGCCACCCCTGCCAGGACCCACTTGGCAGGCCGCTCCCTGGTTTTGAGGCTGAAAGTCCATACGTATGTGGGTCCTCTGATCTTGGTTTTGTAGAGCGGACACTCATAGATATTCCTGGTCTCATGGCGGTCGTTGGGCACAGCTCTGACAGAGATGACAGGCATGGATGGGGTCAGATCCTTAAGACGGGCCTCCGTGATCACCCCAGCCTGGGTGTCCCACCGCGCACCTGTGGAGGGACACAAGTAAAAAGGAGGGGGAAGATGATCACCATGTTAAAGAAGAAGGTTCTGGTTGAGTTCAGGGTAAAATCAATTAATGCTGCATCTACTACTAGGCTGACTACCTTCCATGTAAAGTCCATATACATATGCTCCTTCCCTGGCAGGCTGGTTGAACTCCTCCTTAAATTTCTTGGTCACATCCACTGTCAGGTGCACTTTATCCAGGGGCCACTCGTTTTTACGCGCCAGAGATTGCATCACCGCTGGAAAGCAAGGACATGACAAAAAATATTAACGATGAGAGAGGGAGCAAAAAAACAAAACACTTGTGCTTCTGTATACCTGTTATGCAAGAATGTGTGTTACCTGTGAGGAAAGACTGGGGGTTAAAAAGTCCTGACAGCCAGACAACACTGGGCAGAGACAGATCCTGAGTCCAGCTGTCCAGCTCTTTACAACGCTGCAACACATCATTATACCTGACACACACACACACACACACACACACACACACACACACACACACACACACACACACACACACACACACACACACACACACACACACACACACACACACACACACACACACACACAGAGTGGAAGACAGAGGAAGATGTTAATATACTGTAAACATGGCATCATTACTGCACATCAAAGCTGGGAGACACAGGTGGCGTTAATATCACAATATTAACAAGTATATATCATCACAATATATAATATATATACAATAATAAAATTCATGTTAATGGTGTAATAAAGTGTGTTCTGCTATAGTTTACTTGAATCATGGTGTAAATATAAAAATATGGTAACAACACAATTGCACCAAATGTTGATATATAAAACTACTCCACTGTTTTACACAATGAATAGTAATACAGTAACTGCATTCACTGCTAGTCCCTCATACACAAAATATAACAAAACAATAAGTGATGAATTATATTCTTACATTTCTTCATATGCAGAAACTCCACACATTCAGACATACTGACACACACACAAACGCACCATATAGCCAGGCTGTAGGTAGAGGGGTAGGCCAACTTGGTCCAGGTATCAGGCACATTGTCAAAGAACAAAGCTGTCTGCAGTTTCTCCATCTCTGAGGAAATTGCTAGTTCCCCCTTTGACAGAGAAAATATATTATATTATCACAGCGATAACACCTATTCAAAGTGCCACAGGTAACAATTTAACATCACTGAATCATTAGTGCACTGGCAGCTGCTACCTGTTACACCTTTTGACAGAAATCTGCAGGGTGAGTTTTTGTGGTGCCAATACAGACTGCCTATTTACAAAACCAGAAGCCTTTTGTTCCTCTGAGCTTCTGTTTTTAGAGTTTCCTTGCTGAATGGAGGGATATGTGAGCATACAAGAAATAACATGAATGGCATTCTTAATTTTGAGGAACACATACATTAAAACCAGCACAATTGTCTCACAGCCACAGTCTCATTTGTGTACAGTAGTCACACCAAGGTATGCCATATATTAAAATGATAGTGTCTAGATGTTCAGGGCTGCACTGCACAAACACACACACACATACATAAAGGTATAAGCATACTTTGAGTCCCAGGTCAAGCTCCTTGAGTGATCGTCGTATCTCAGAGATGAGTGTATTCATGCGCTCACACTCCTGGAAGCAGACCAGGATGTACGGGGACCGTTCAGCTGTCTTGGATGTGATGTCGGACATATTGTATTCCTCTGGTAACTTCTCCAACACCTCATCTAAAATAGTTTTCACCTGAGGGTTGATGGATCCATTAATCAATAAGAGCATAGGAAAGACATTTTCTACAATTAACTACATTCAGTGATGAGCTCCTCTCTGTTTCTCTAAAAGTTAAGAGTTGTCTAAAACGGCTGCCGTTGTGATTGATTCTAACATTTTGTCGTTAGAGGAGCGTGTATGAGTAAATGTGTGGGTCACTATATTAATGTGTTTGCAAGGTTCAGTCTGAAGTCAGAAATAACTGAACATGTAGGTGTTGCTACCTTCTCCTCCAGGGTCTGCGAGGCTCCCTCCCCCATCACAGCATCAGGAGACTGCAGCTCCAGCAGGGTGTGGAAAAGGTTATCTGATGTCACAGTCAGGAACTCAATTTCTGCGTTGGGATGCAACCCATAATGCACTGGGCTCTCATGGGGCAGCATCTCATCTATAAAATCATGGTAGCCCTGAACATTTGGGGGGGTAAATACTTAATGATATCCATTTATTATTGTCATTTATTCATACAAAAATTTACATATAACACCAGTTAGTTCTTCTCTTATTCTTTCCTCAAACGGTATCTACTTCTAGTTACCTGGTAGTCCAGGTTGGAGGGAACGACAAATCCTGGAGCCAATGAAAGCTTCCGGTCAAACTGTGAGAAGGAAGGAAGTAATGAATGAATGAATAAAGTAAAAATGTAGCTTCAGATTTTAAACACTGTAAAAAACACTAGATTGTTACATCACAGATAGCCAGAATTGCTGGAACTGGTATGTGGGGTTGCCAGACCCTCATGCCAGTATATTTTGACTAGCTTGCATGGCGGTCTCTGGAGAAAAGCTAGACAAATTGCTGCCAACTGGAGCTGATTCTGAGCCCAAATGGCTCAAACCCATAATCCAAAATATTCTGGCAACCATATACTGTGTGTACCAGTTCTTGCTTGGTCCTCTGAGTGCTGAGTGTGCGCAGACACTTAACTCACTTAGAATTACATTCACATGTTTTTCTCTTTGTTGTTCTGTTTCATGAACACACATGTACAAACCTGGTTTGGCTGCATGTATTCCTCCAGGTATGTTCTGCAGAGCCTTCTATCCCAGTCATCAGTGATGTGTCCTCCATACATGATCTCCCCAAACAGATACCTCAAGTCCTCCCAGGGCACCTTCATCATCATAATAATAACAGTTATTTACATTTATCCTCTTTAACCAACATGCTGTGTCACAATGCTAACGACTGTCCCCCCTGACAAACACTCACATGCACCTCTCTCCCCGTCATGCACTGACTCATCCACTCACAACAACACATCCCACCTGTGCATTAGCCTCCAGGTAGTTATAGAGGACATTAACTGATATGGTGAGGTCTCCAGTGTTGAAGGGATATTTCCGGTTCCAACCCTGAGGTCCGAACTTCCTCCTCTGTGCCACACAAGCATGGAAGTAACAGAGAGAGAACAGGATGGTCTTAAACTCCTGCTCACGGCTACACTTGTCCAGGATGTCCTGGAAAGGGAACAAGAAATAAATAAATGAATGAATCATAAATACGTAGAACTATCAGTACAAAGCAGGCAGCAGAGACACTGACCTGGTCAAAGTTGTCCAGAGCAGCGTGCAAATTGGCGTGCATGCCTGTAGGAGGTTCGTTGGTGATCTTGATGGCATTTTCCAGAATTCCCTGAGCAAAACATGTCACATCAAAATATTCAAACTGTATTACTGCCACTGTTTAACTAATTAAAGAACTTTAGCGAACATTACAAAAGGCAAGGCAAGGCAAGGCAGCTTTATGTATATAGCGCATTTCATACACAATGGCAACTCAATGTGCTTTACATAAAACAAACATTTAACAGTAAGAATTGGAAATAAAAAAAACATAAAAACATGCAAATTGAGAAATAAAAATAAAACCCAATAGTAAAAACATGGAAACATTAAAACATACAATTAACCCCCAATAAAAACAAAGTACAGAAAAATAGAAAGAGAGAGAAATAAAATACAAGAATAGCATTAAATATAAGGTTGCAGCATAAAATAATGATTTGCTTTAAAATCATTAAAAGGACATACAGTGCAAAAGAAAGATTCAAATTTAAAGTTCTTTAAGAGCTCAATCATAAGCACAGGAGAAGAGAAGTGTTTTTAACCTGGATTTAAAAATGTTCACAGTTGGGGCTGATTTCAAAAGGGAATATACCTGGGGACCTACATTCTCTATATATCTATGTGCTTGATACTATACTGCAATGTGATAACCTTATTTTACTGCATGTACCTGCGGGATAATGTGTTCCTGCGGTGTTGGCGCTGGCTCAGCGCTCATAAAAACTCTGTAGTCGGGATGACTGCCTTCACAGCAGCGCTCCAGGAGCTTTTCAAGTGAACCGAGCCAACGACCAACCAGGTGGATGTTCTAGAGAGATGAATGGAAACAAAATCCATTTTAGTACAGAGTCTGACAGTGTGAAATATGATACTAAATATTATTCATACATAGTAGTCATGTATTAAAGTACAAAAATAATGACAGAGTGGGATAAACATTCATGTTTAAATTCAGTTTAAAATTATAATTACTTTTGTGAACTGCGATCAATTCTTTATTGCAGGGATTTGCATTCAGTCCAATGTTTTGATCTCGTGTTAAACCATTTGTTCTATCTATCTAAATAACCCATCTTTCAAGTAACCAGACCTGCAATATAACCCAGTGTCCCTCCTTGGCAGCCTTCTCCATGGCAACTTCAGCCACGGCTTCCTGGCCCTGGCCCAAGGACACGTTGTGAAGCTTGCCAAGGTCGATTGTGAATCCCAGCTTCCTTCCTGGGAACACAAAGGATTCCATTTTCTGTCTTTTGTAATTTGCAATCCAGGCTACAAACTCACCTTGTAATAATACCAATGTGATCATATTCTGACTAAAAATCTCTTACATCTCCTAATATTTCTTGTTCATTATATTTCACTGCTTAAAACTTTCCTGAACTATCACTCAATGCAATTGTGTCTGCATTATGTAGCAGTGGGACAACTTTTTAAAATCTTACACTGGGACGCTTTGTTAACACAAAAACATCACTTTTCATGCATAATGTCTTTCCATGAAAACACACTAAAGTAAAATGAGTATCTGCATGCAGTTTATACATGTGTGCAGTACCGAGTGATTCCACATCTTTTAGTGGGTCCACTCCAGGGGAGAGGATGAAGAACACAGGAGAGGATGGACCACTTTCTCTGAAGGACTTTGCAAACTCTGTCTTCCGGCCCTCTGTATATTTTACACCAAGCTTCTCCTCCACAAAGTTCCTGAACGAGCCAGTAGTGGTATTAGTAGCCAGCAGACAAAGCAGGAAAAAGACAGGGTTTACAAAAGTGGGGAAAACCTGGACCTAAATGTCCAACACTGGCAGTGCAAAATCAGAAAAGCAGAGCCAAACATCATTTAATTAGTCCGATTTTCTACTTTCAAATTTTGTATGCACTTTATGCATTTGTTTCAGGGGACAATGATGTAAAAAATGATATACAGTAAAAGGAAGTGTTAATATATAAACAACACAAGCAACACAATAAGGAAAAAGGTTATTGACCTAACAGCATAGGTCATGCGGTCAGGTCTCAGAGCTCTCATCATGATCAGTTTCTGCAGGGAGCTTTTCCCCTTCCACTCCTGAGGAAACTTCTCCTTCTCTGGACACTCTGACTCTACCATCTTCTTCCAGCGCTTAGGAGAACCTTCGATGTCCCGGTCCAGACCACGAAACTCATCAGTGAAACTCATCACCTGAGCAAAGACAAGGCACAGCAGGTGGTGGTGATTGACAGCATCATTTACCGCTGTGAGTCAGAGAAAAAAAAAAACCTGAGTAAAAGTGCATGAGTATGTGTGTGTGTGTGTGTGTGTTTGTGTGTGTGTGCGTGTGCACCTTGATGGCACTCCATGCTGGGTTGGAAAGAAAGTCGAGGGGGCTGATATAACTGTGGTCAATGTTAAACCGTAGCAGGAAGTCTAGCTCTCGCATGTCAATCTCCTTACTCATCAGGAGCAACTGAAGAGAGGGATTACATTGTCAGAGAAAAACACAGTCTCCTTCACACACACACACACACACACACACACACACACACACACACACACACACACACACACACACACACACACACACACACACACACACACACACACACACACACACACAACCACACACACACACACACACACACACACACACACCTGGAAGGCTAGCTGTGCGGTAAAGGTGAGCTTGTCTCCCTCAAATAGTCCCCTGCTGATGTAGTTGAAGGTGGAGTAGGTAACACAGTCAATGAGCGTGTTCACTCTGCTCTGCACGTCCTCACAGGCCTCTGACACCTCCACCGCCTTGTGGAAAACCCCATTAAAGGCCTGAGAAAGAAAGAGAGTGGAAAATCAATGCATAAATGTCTGCTTATCTGCATTGGATAAAAGGCATCAAATGACATCCCATTCAATGGAAGGTGAGTGATATGTAACAACTGTAACAGCTATAACAGAGCAGCATGTGATAAAGAAGTATGCAAATCAGTCACTGTATTATGTGCATATTCAGATTAATATAATATTAATAACACATTACCAAAGCTTGACTTTGAAGTGAAGACCTACTCTTGATTGATCCATTTAATTTAATAATTTCCCACATGGTTAAAAATTCCCTTTACAGAAGTATCCCATGTCTTAGTATAATAATGTTTGGAAATTTTACACACAAGTTAAATTATTTGTTCTGCTTGTTTGTAATCCGTTATGTCAGATCCTAGACTGTGAATCTGTTCCAGCATTTAATGCTCTTCACTTTCCCCTCTGGTTACCTTGAGGCTGAACTGGTACATGGAGTTAATCTTGTTGAGATCATTCATAATAAAATAGAGCAGAGATGCTCTGACAGCAACAGGGCGGTAGTGTTCTCTGGCTTCATTTATCTTGACCTCGTTAACCTTAGCTTCCAGGACCTGAGAGTGAGTGAAAAACAGAGACAGAGAGAGAGAGAGATAGAACAGAAGGAGAGAAGGTGCAAAGGAAAGCATGAACAAATAAATGAGCGGTACATACAAGGAAATATAGAGAGAATATTTTGGAGGGTGAGAGAGGTAAAAACGTGTGACTCCACTAAAATATTCAATTCATTCTTTAATAATTAGACATGCACATTCACCCAGTTACCTTCATCTCTATCTCAGCAGCAGTGTGTTTAGTGGTTTCAAGCTTCTCCACCAGCACGTTGTCACCCAGGAAGTTACTCTCTGCTGCAGACAGCCTGGTCAGCAGCTCATCCTCCAGAAGCTTCAGTTCAATCTTAAACATGTTCTGCTGTTTAGTCAGTTCACTCTGCAGAGAGTTTATACAAACATATTGTATCATTACACTTTGGAAGTTACTGTACATCACAGTATTTTACAGTTTATAAGTCAATAAAGGTGAGCAAAAACACATTATCAGCACTGCTAGGATAAAACAGATTCTCAGCCTAAATTGAATAGGTGGACCAACACCAACCTTTAATACAAAGAACAGTCAGAAGAATCCAAAAACAATAGCCTAATCAACTGTAAACCATTTTGGACTAAATTTAACTGTTTGAAAGGTGCTATATAAATAAAGTTTGATAGATTAAATTAATAACAAATGTACCCCACCTTGAGGTACTCAAGGTCTGGTCTCTCCTGGTTGACCACCTGGGCCAGGAGCTGGTCCTCCAGTCCATCTCTTGTCACAGTAAAATTGATAAGAGTTGTCTGTGCTTGAATCTCTGGCTTGTAGTGAGGATTAGCCAACTTAGTGTGGAGGATCAGTCTGAAGCGTGGGTGGAAGAAACACTCCTTGTCCCCGACCTTTATACAACTGTGAGAGTTCAGGACAGAGCGTAAAATGTGAGGAAACAGCCAACAACCAAGAACAACAGAACTTTAGTGTGCTCACATGGTCACACTTGTCTGTGTTGTTACCTGCCCTTCTTGATAGTATGTCGTCCCAGTAGAGGGTCAATAACAGGGTCAATGGTCTCCTCAAGGTTTTCTATGAGGACAGTTTCCCCTGCCACAACAGCTTGTTCTATCACATCTACGTAGCTGAAGCAAAAAGTCAAGTTTATCATTTTTTTTTTAAACCATTCAAATGAAATAAAACACACATTCCCACAGAATGTTACAGAGAGATTAAAAGCGGCATTTCAGGGCCCCAGCACCTTCACTTTGAAAATATTTTATCACCGTCTGAATGAGAAAACACTTACCCTCTCTGACCTAGACTGACTACCTTGAGGCTGCTGCCAAAGCGACTCTTGATCCACTTGATGCCCTGCAGCTGAGGGTCAATGAGAAGAGGCCAGCGTTCACCTGAAGCAAAAATCACACGACCGAGAAATTTGTTTTGCTGTTAGCATAAAGCAAACCTAACATTGTGCTGGACCTGCCTCAGGAAAGGCACCATGGTGATGTGATGTAGTATATATAAAGCTCACAGTTTGTGAGGATGGCTGCATTCTGAGTGGACATTTTGTCTCCTGGTAAGCCTTCGTTGTTCCACTGGGCCACCATAGCACCATCAGTCAGCATCAACACTGGATCTAAGCCTTCTGTCATGGGTATGGGAATCTGTTAGGAGGGATGATATGGAGAAATTAGCAACATTTTGTGATAATCCAATCATAATATACTGTTGGAAGGAAAGGGAGCTTAGGGAAGGATAGAGTGAGAGAGACAGTATGGCAGATTTTCCCAACAAATCTGAAAACAAATGTAAAATTTAAAATAAAATTGTTTCATTATAGAATGATCCTGTAAGGATATTTAAGTGTTTTTTAACATTGTGACCTTCTGGCTGCGCAGGAACGGCATCCAGAGGTTGTCCAGAAGCTCTCTCCTGTATTTCTTTGAGAAGGAGCCGGCATAAGAGATGAAGGCTGCGGTTAGGAGGACGTCCCCGCACAGAGTTTCCTCCTGTTCATGGTACTGAGCCACTGAGTGGAACCAGCGTACATTTTCACTCTGAGGCACACAAATACAAACACATGCTGTCAACAGAGATATATGCAGTTAAAAACAATCAAACTGATTTCTTATAGGTGACTGTTGTGCCCACCTCCAACCCTTTGACCAGCCGATTGGCAAGTTCAATTGTTTTGTTGGTGCGGTTAACTTCTTCCTGAAAACGCAGTTTCTCTGACGTGGCTTTCTCAAATGCTGTAGTCAGAGTTTCCAGGCTACTGTCCAGCTCCTGCAAGTGAGGCAGAGGAGCAGCCAGGAATGTAATAACTTTCGAGTCTAAATAAAACATCTTTTAGAAATGTGTGAAAATGTGTTGTGGCAATTCATGCAATAAAACAAAAAAAAGTGGTTTAAAACAGCAAATAATTTTAGTAAAAAATACATTGAGAAAGGCCTACTATTAAATGAAAAAATATTTACATGAAAATTAGGTGAAAAGTTCTCATAGTTAATAAAATATGACCAAAAGCAATTACAAAAGTAGAGAAACTGTTGCAGGAGGAGTGGGAGTTTATGTATCCTCTGCTGGTCTGTAAAAGTCACAAGTAATTCAGTTATACCGTGACAGCAAGGACACATTAAAATAAACAAAAATTTATGTCCAACAGAAATATTCCACTTTTTGATTAATGTGCTGTGTCAGATCCACTGTCCCCCTCCTCCTCAAAGGGTCGAAAACGGTAAGAAATGTCTGGGCTTTATTGTGTTATCCTGACTTTTTCCTTTTATATCAACGTTCAATGTCATGGCAGAGTTAGTGTTTTGCTTTTTTAAAAATGAAATTGTCAAATAAAATCAATGGACTAATCAATCTCTGCAGTCTAAAAATATTTACAAATGCAAAGAAAAAAGAAAAAGAAGAGAGAAAAAGAAAAAAAAGAAAAAAAAGAAAGGAGTGAAGATGTGAACACACTCACAGCAAGTTTCTTCCTGATGGCCTCCAGTTTCTCAGCGGCCTCAGCAAGATCAGCGTTGGCCTGAGACAGACACATCCTTTTCATCTCTACCTCACACGACACCTGGAAATAAAAAAACAACACACAAACACACACACACACACACACACACACACACGGGGCAAGGTTGAGCCAAAATCCATCTGTTATTCTGATAAATCCACTAGCAAATCCATTTGTAAAATTTAGGAATGTATGTGTAGTTCATCATGTAAAATAATGTGACTTTTAACAGCAAAGACGAGTTGTACTTACAAAAATCTATCCAAGTCAGCACATGAGGAAAAAAGAAATAATCTATCAAACAACAAGAAAACATTGCTGTACACTGGAAAAAATCACACACCGGCTTAGCTCGGATGACACTAAATATGAATGCTGATGCATGTGTTTGTACCTCGTGGAAGCGAACAATGTTGATCACCCAGGAACAGAGACCCGCAGCAGCCGAGGATTTCTGCCGTACAAACTCGGGGTTGAACTCTGGATCACTGAGGTATTCGTCTCTCACACTCCTCACTGTGGCCTCAGGGATATGCTCTTTGTCAAAGTTCACCAGAGCCTGCAGGAAGTCATCCACCTGGACTTGCATTTGTGTGAATGAGATAAAGAGGTATCACATCATCCTGTATGTCCCATATAATACTTTTGTAGACTTGTTGGATCCTAAACCCTGAGCAGGAAGTGGGAGATGGCATCAAATAAAATTGCACTAAGCTGCTCAAAGTTGCTTTGCTCTAATGTAATAAAGTGTTTCCTAAAACCTCTTTTTCAGTTTTAAAACTTTCATTAAACAGGAAAGTGCCTCGCTGAGATTAAATATCTGTTTTACATGAGTGAAAGTGTCATGGCCAAGGTAGCAGAAAACCATAAAACAAAAAGGTAATAAAGAATTTAACACAGGCTGAAAAAAAACACAAGGATTACATAAAACACAATGAATCAATACAAAACTACAAAAAACATTTAAATTATGCAATTTTCAGTCCTGTTGGCAGTTCAGACTAAGGGATGATAAAAACCACAATAAGTGATTTAAACATATTTCTATTTTTAAAATTTTTTTATTTCAACAGTTTACTCAATTTATTTGTAGAGGACCTTCTGGTTTTGTGTTAGCCAGCCATTAATCTGAGAAAATAACAAGACATCAGTATAAAATATCACCTTGCTCATGACCATCTTGGAAGCCTTCCAGCTGCGATCTTTTGGGATTCGGCCTTGGGGAGCCAGCAACACCAGAACAGCTGCTGAGACATTGGTGACAATAGCTGGAGGGTTGGGGAATGTCCTCAGCTCAGTCAGGTTCAACTGCATCACACACGCATACACACACAAAAGGCAGATACATTTTTCATTAGGGGGTTGGGATGAAGCCAACCTTGCAACATGTTTTTCTTTGCTCTCATGCAGTAAATCAGTTGAAATAAAATGTGGCAAATAAAATATATGATTTCAGGATTGATGTTTCACCCTGTTCAGTGTATTGAGGGCTGCATTGGCTGCCTGTAGGGCAGGTTCAGCCTTGGCCAGGTCCTCCTCAGTCTCCTGCTGCTGTTTGGTCACTTTAGCTTGGATAGCTGCTACCTGAACAACCAAAAAAACAACATGTCATTTACTGTATTTGTTATATTTTGAACAGATTTCAGCTGTCTGATTTCTGATGCATGATATAACGATTCCTGTATACCTTCTATGTTGAGAATAACTGGCATGAAATGAAACTCAAAATATGCAGTTAACTGTGATGATTCAGGATGTCACACTCATGTCTTGTTGCTGCTTGAGAAGCCCTGGCACCACACACACCCTTACCCTTTGCTCCTCAGCGTCGGCCACAGCCCTTTCTTGGTTGAGCTTGTCTGTCTGTTGACCTATTTTAGCTATGAGAGCCTCTATGTCTGTATTCCTCTGCCACAGCTCCACTTCTTGCACTGCTAGTTTAGCTTTCAGATCCTCCACCTGAAAAAAATGAGGACAACAAAGACAGAGTATAGTGGTAAGGAAAAGTAATCAAATAGATGACAAGGTTGTGTATGCATTCAAGCAGTAAAGTCCACATTATCTGACCTGTGAGGCAGTGGTCTGTAGTTTCTGCAGGCCGTTCTCTAACCTCTCCATCTTCTGGGTCAGCTCTGTGCGTTTCTTTCCAAGCAGGTTGCCGTATAGCTTCATAAACTCCAGGAAACTCTTTGGTGTGGTGTAGTTGAAGTGCTTTTCATTCTGCTGGTACTTGACACTCACCTGTACGGAGTAATTAAAGAAGACAGAAGAAATGATGTTAAAAAAAGGCGCCAGGGGTGGTTGTCATCCATGGTGTTTTGCAATAAGTCTTACCTCATTGACACTGGTGTGGGCGTAGGAGATGAACTCACCAATAGATGCCCTCACATTTGGCTGCAGAGAATAAATTGACACAGGAAATTATTGCATCGATAAGCAGCATATTTCTCTATATTTTCTCATATTTCTCTCTATATTGTTTACTTAGGTTCATATTTATGGATAGGACTAGCATATCACCTGCAGTGTTTTGTATCCACTATGTGTAAGAAGCCAGTTTCTATTCTTACATAATGTCTATAACAAGAAGTGAATCAGTTGTC
Source organism: Scomber scombrus (assembly GCF_963691925.1). Classification (NCBI taxonomy): domain Eukaryota; kingdom Metazoa; phylum Chordata; class Actinopteri; order Scombriformes; family Scombridae; genus Scomber; species Scomber scombrus. The sequence goes on from NC_084980.1 coordinate 12,030,192, forward strand.
ACCTCCAGTCCGGGTATCTTCTCGATGAAAGTAGTGCTGACAGACTGCAGGGCGAGCTGAGGCCAGGGGTGGAACCAGTCTATGGCTGTACAATTCACCAAAGCTGGAAACTTCCGTGCTCGTGTCCGTAATGTGAACCCGACAGGGGAGAAACACAAGACCACCTGGAGGAGAGAAAGGGTGGTGGCAAGACATAGAGAGAGACTGATGAAGAGTGGTAAAGACAGACAATATTTTAGAATATAGAATAGAATAATATATTTTAGAGTAAAATGTTTCAATGAAACAGGTGTCATCATATCACACTTTGATTACAGTACTAAATAATGTTTCAGACCTTGAGCTGTCTTCGTATCCTCTCAATGAAAAAGCTCCAGCAGTTGTCTCTGGAATCTATTAGTCCTAAACCTCTCAGCTCCATACGGATTGATGTCACAATCATATCAACTTCTTCATCGCTAAACAGGTCTGGAATATCCCCTAAATAACACAAACAATGCTCAGTTTGAGTGTGTATGTGTTAATAAATATACATTATTATCAGTTTGCTGTATGCTAGCTGGAAACACTCAAAAGGTCAGACAAAACACATTAGTGTATTTTCTTGCCAGTGAAACCTGGACTGAATCAAAATCACTCATGCATAATCTCTTTAATGAAACTCGATCTTTGCAGGGTCTGTAGTTTAACCAGTCATTCATACATTTCTCCAACCTTTGTGCAATGTGTCTTCTATTTCTTTATTTCAAAACCTCTGCTAAGGAATTACATTTTGGTGATGAAACGTTCCCTCTGTACACTGTTTCTTTTGAAGGTTTTTGACACTGTAAATTCAACTGCTTGATATTCCCAATAAGAAACTATGCTCATGCTCTTGATCTGTGAGTGCTACCATTGCACACACAAAAGCCGAAACACTTTGCTCATGAAAAGAGAACAAATCAAAGACAGTCATCATCGGTCAAATGGTGGAACCAAACCTGAAGCTAGCATATCATTGATGAGCACCAGAAAGCGCTCATCTGGAATCTGGGCATCCGTATGAAGGAATACTGTGCCGATGTTCTTCACTCCCACCTTTATATACAATGCTGCTATGTCACTCTGGAGATGAGGGAATGGAGAAATAGAATAGAAAATTGTTTTTAAAAAGCATTAAAACAGGGAGAGATTTTAAATGGACTTTAGAAAGCAGAGAAAAGAACAGAATGAACTACATTTTGCTTATATTGTGCTTGTGTGCTACCTTAAGGTCATTGATGCCATAGCCTTTACGCAGCGTGATCTGGAAAACTTCCAGCATGCTGAGGAAGGCAGCCAGCCGACACAGACTCTGCTTCCCACTGCCTCCGACACCCACCAGCAGCGCGTTACCATAGGGGGCTTCCAGGATTCGGCTGATACGACATCTGAATACAAACATCACAAATGATAGTGTGTGTGTATATACTGCAGTCTGTGGTTTACATATGCGCTTATCTGTGTAAATCCTCCCTTGTGCATAAAAGCAGATGGCATGTGTTTGACTGTAGATTGTGTGTGTGTGTGTGTGCGCTTGTCTCTTACACATGCTGGATAGCTTCTTCAAACAGTACCAGGTCCATGACAGCGTGCAGCTCATTATAATGCTCCAGAGCATCAACCAGTGTCTTTTGGAGTTTCTCCCAGTCTGAGGCCTGACAAGACAGGAAAATAAACAAATGAACTTGGCTCTAATGTTTGAGGGTGGCAGTGTCCAAGTCACTCACACTGTGATAACTTCAAGATACCCTAATGAAATTAAGTTCTTATCAAGAGTTCTGTCAATTAATTTTAATTCAAACTCCCATATAGAAAGGAATGCTAATTAGTTTGCTAATGACACTGCATTCATCCTCATTTATTCCCTGACAGATCAGACATGACAGCAGAATATATGCCATACGGTCCTTGACAATGAGCACTCGAGATAATCCACATACTAAAGTGATTAAAGTCAAAAACAATTTAACTCAACAATTTTTAATACCATGGTTAATAAAAAATAAATGGACGCTTGAAAGGCTCAACATGGAGTCCAGGCCTGAATAGCTCTGAATGTTGTGTGTGTGTGTGTGTGTAAGTGTACCTGGTGATAGCGAGGCTCCCCCACTCCCTGAGCAAAGTGACAATACACCAGAGGCTGGTGAATGAAGATGGATTCATCTATTCCCTGAAGAGGGATGGCAGATACAGGAATATGAAAAAAGCAGAAAAAAACCCTCAAAACCACAGTTAAAGTAAAAAAAAACTACTAGACAAAAGTAGTTAAAAAAGGAGCAATTTTGTTAAAGCTCCACAACTTGCTTAGAAATGTCACTGGTGTTCTTAGTTTAAAAGGTGTTGTTACTCTGATTTGAATGAGGGCATTTGTAGGTTTATATTGTGAGTTTTTGACTTTTTTGATTTTTAGATAAAGACATAATGCTCCTTGTTTCTTACCTCAAAATAACGCTTGCCAGTATCCAGCAGGATTTTGTTGAACAGTTCCACATCTTTCTCCTCCATCAGTTTATCTGAGTAGACCCTGGAGCTCTCGTGGAGCCACAGGTGAACAAGGTCCATGGGGTAACGGACAGACTCTGGCAGGGCAAACAGGATGCCCTATACACCAACATACATAGAGTTAATTCAGTTAGTGACACTTAACATTAAAGTACCAGTTTATGTACAACAAAACAGGTTTCTCTCCAGCAGGAGAGTGTTTGACAACTGATATCTAGCTAATATGTAATCTACAAATATGGACGCATACCTCTGTTTTACTACTATCTCAACCAGGGAAGTAAAATCATACAAATACATGTCTGAGGAGATAGCCTTGTTTTAGGTTTTTTTCTGAATTACTTTGTGTGTGTTACCTGGAAGATGTTGGAGAGGTCTCGTAGGTTGAAGATGTAGTGGAAGCGTATCGCTGTAGGGAGGAAGTTCTGACTGATTTTCTGATGCAGACAGATTGCTGCCTGAATAAGCAGAAACAAAAAGACGGAAATGGTTGGATAAATTGGAACAGACAAACAGATGGGTACTGTCATGGGTAGAGTGGTTGATATATTCACTTCTCATTTTTTGCATTGATTGAAGCCGAGAATCAAATTGGGTTTTAATTTAGACAAATGTTGCAATAATGGCGTTGATGTACCTGTATAAGAGTTCCAACTGAGCGAGAGACACCGTAACTGAATCCTCCCTGAAGGAAGTGAGCTGACAGGATGCTGGAGAAGATGGTGGCTAATGCATCAGCACTGGGGAAGTGTACTGCAAACACTGAGAAATGCCTCTGGAGTGGAAACAGGGTGTTGTGAGAATTATTTACCATCAGGATTCAGAACTTAAACTCAAAACCAACATTACCAGTAAAACTACCTCTTAAAATGGGCTTTTAAGTAGCTGATTTCATTATTATTTCATTTATTATTATGTTTGTGCTTAAATTGTTTCTCCTATTCAATTTAATCTGCATCTTGATAAATTACTTTCTGTTTTACATATTAATAAAGTTTAGATTATGATTATAACTATGATGACAGACAGGAGTTGTAGTAGAAATAGCGATCCTGATAATGGCTATTTATGCATATACAGTATGTATCTGAATATATATGTGTGTGTGTGTGTGTGGTCTGTACCTGTAGCCTAGGGTTTATCGAGAAGCTTCCAGCTGTTGGGTTCATACAGGTAATATACTGGCAGTTATGTATCTCCTTCAGTACCAATCGTTGTCTGTCATACCTGCAAAGATTCAGTTTATTTGGATTCAACCAACAGTAAGTTGTGAGTTTAGCTAAATCTGTATTCAGTATTCATATACAGAATGTGGAGGCAAATGTACATTTTGTGGGGGCTTTGAATTTGTGTGCCCATAACGTGTGTTTGTCTTACCAGTGGTTATAATCCAGGTGCTGACGTATGAGTGTGTGTGGCTGGACGGTCCCATAAACATCCACCTCAGGCATGTTGAGGTCATCTATAAAGTAGATGAGCCTCTTGCCAGTAGGTGGAGCAAATTTACGACCAGCTTTCTTCTCCAGGGGTTTCTCCAGGACACCTGAGGTCCACAAGAGACAAAGCATACATCTGAAAAAACATTGATGGTACAAAACACCATGATTTTCCTCAGTAGATCACAACCAGGAGGAAATGGCACAATCCCCACAGTAACTTGGACATTAGAAATAAATTAAACCACTACAATAACTTCTCTATACTTATGTTCTGTCACACATGACATTTACTGTAACAGAGCATGTCTCTTATTTAACAGGCAAAATATGTTATAGTAATAAAGGAAAGCTCTGAAACTGCAAATATTCTTATTAAATTAAACACGTATTACATATGGTATTTTCATTTTTACAATATATTTTGTAATAACTACTGTTAACTGTTAACTAATTAGCACTGCTATACCCTGCTGTGCCATGAGCCTTTACAGCCTGTACATTGTCATAAATAATGTCCATATTTAATTTTTTGTAAGCTCTGACCTCCTAAAAATATATGTGCTTATTCTTGTTAATCTTACGCTGCAGCATTGCTGACGTGGTGTAGTAGTTGAAGGGTACTTTAGCCACCATGTAGTCCTCTTTCAGCTTGGCGACTTTATCAGACACTAGGATTGTCTTTCCCACTCCTGCATTACCCACTAACATGATAGGTTTGCCTCTCTGGAGCAGCAGGTCCATGAAGTAGGTCAGGCAGATGGTTTCCGGGGTGTGGACCAACACCGTCTTAAACAGACATCACATCACCTGAATGATAGATCTTGTCCAAAAGCAGGGGAAAAATGTGTGTGAACACAATGTCTTGTAACTGCGTTCTTAGTACCCAATCAAACACACCTGCAGTGGGACATCGGGCTCCAGCTCGAATGGCACCATCTTCTCGCTCCAGGGAGTAAACTTTTTAGTCTCAGAGTCTATGAAATAATCAAAGACGGTGCCCTGGGAAGGGAACTTCACCGCTCTCATTTCTTTAGACCACCAGCGGCTGAATTCAGCACGGTAGTCATTCAGCTGAATTGGGTGTTGGGAAAACAAAATATTATAACAAAATATAACTATATTAATTATTTGATTCTCTGCTAAGTTAAAGAATAGCAATACACACGAGTTAGCTCTAGTTAACAGTCACCACACACATGATCCTGGAAGAGAGCCCCTCCAAAGGCCCAGACACAGGCAAAGACAAAGTAGATCTCATAAAGTTCTCGGGGAGAGTCAGGGGGAGTGTTGTCCTCCGTCAGCAAGCAGTCCAACAAGCAACACAGTGTCTGTTTGAGCAAAACAGATTTATAACATCAAACTGCTGACACATGATTTATAACTAATCATTGATATAATAACGTATGATTCAAATATATGTCTACTGTTTAATTGATGTCCTCACCTGCACCATGCTGTTTTCTGGTATGGGAGTGATGGTTTTCAGGTTGCAGCGAACTTGCTCCAAACAGTAGGGAACATACTTATCAAACAGAATGGTGAGGTTGGCTCGCTCTGATTGAGCCTGTCGAGTGTCTATCCAGCTTGTTACATAACTGAGAATACAGTAAAGAAAGAGTTGCTGACCAAGCCAGACAGAGAAATGTGAAACAAAAATTTTGAACTTAGTGTGTGTTTTTGTCTTACGAGCTCCAGCCAAGGTCCTGTGGGTTGACATACAGTATTCCTGCTCTGGACACAGTGGCTGGAGTAGCAGCCCTCAGATGAGAGATCTCAAAGAGTAGACGCATGGAGGAGGATAGACTGATTCTCTCATTACTGGCAAGAGTCAGCACCTTGACAAAGAAAAGGGAAATTCAGATTTTGCTTTGTCAAACTTGTGCTTTGGGTCAGTTGGCCTCATTGAAACCCTTGGATGAACGACCAAATCTAGCAGATACAGATTGACTGAGACAGAGACTGAGTAGTAGAAAAGAAGATGAATACATAATATTATAACATAACAGACAAAATGGAAACAGAGCACATTATCATATCATTCCATATTGGCTTCATCTTCAACATGCACACTGACCTTATTGTCATCCATAACGGTGTTGAGGGACTCAATCCACATAGGGTCAATATCCCCATCCAGAACAATCCATTTGGGTCCATCATGGGTCACTGAGGTCAGCTCTCTCATGGTAGAGGAGAACAGACCTAAACAGTAAAACATACAGCTCTGTGATATATTGATACTGTTGTTTTTTTTGTTTTATACATTTTTTAGATTGGCACCATCAACTGGAGCAAAAATGTCAAATATTATATTTTTGTCCTGTGGGGGTTAATGTTGTACTAAAGCACATACATATAACACTATTCCGTATCAAAACTATTCTAACAAGAGCTAACGATGATCAACAAAATGTATGTTAAGGAATTCTAATTAATTCTGAAAAGAGGAGGAATGACTGGGAATAAATCACGGTCCTGGAACCAAAATAACTCCCGCCTTCATCGGAGATAACACTGGCTCCCTTGATCATCAGTTGTTGCTCATTAAATTTAAATCCTCTCAAGCCCCTCACCATCCTTCCACTCTCTGGTGGCAGGGTGCAGATATCCAAACAACTCATCTGTGGTTACAGCTTTAGGGTTGATATCATTCCAGACTGTCTTCATCTTCATATTTGTGTAGGTTCTATGGAGGGTCTTCAAGATCTGATGAAGAAATATTAGAAATATATAACGAAAAAAACCCAAATTATTATTACTGAAGATATGAAAACTTTCTAAATTCTTTCTTGAATTTAGCTGTGGGTGACTTTGGCTTCCTAGCAGGAGTTCACTCTCAGCCCCGGACTGTTGAAGTTATATTCTACTCAACCTGGCTCTTTCCAGTTCCTGGTCCACCTACTACAAACACAGAGTGTCTCACAGCCAGCAGCTCCTCCAGCTGGGTCACCTGTAGACACACACACATGAATTCGATACTGCATACTTGGAAAAAATAAATACTATGAATTACAAATCTTTCCACAAAGAAACAATGACTCTTTATTAGTCTTCCAAAATACATTATGTTGCTTATTCTCCTGTGTCAAAACTAACCAACTCATAATCTTTACCGCAGCACAGTTTTGATGTGCACTTTAAAGCAATACAGTGGCTTGCAATCTTCAAAAAATAATTTCTAATCTGCCTTTGAACCAGAAAATTATTGTTTTATAGAAGCAGACCTTAAGTATGAAGTTTTCGTCAGGCTGCAGGCGCAGCTCACTGACTGACTGGCGGACAGCGTTTTCCAGCTCAGGGTCTCTCTTCCTGGGCACATCCAACTGAGGAAACAGGTCACTGATAAGCCCAAGGAATATGGGCACATCGCTGGTCACTATTTTAGGCAAGTTAAAGTCCCTCAACGCCCGCATCAGCACCTGAGTAAAAAATTTGAATTGAAAGTAAAAATAATTCTACCGCAGACTTATTACATATATATCCACCATAACTATTTCCACATTACATCTTTTTATTTTGCCCAATTCCACAACATGCATGCACCATGAATAACAGCATCCATCAATGACATTAGCTTGACATGTACCTGTTCCTCAGGTCTGCTACGGTCCTCTCTCTTTAATGATCCAGCCACAACTAGAACTGATTTGATGGCCCTTAAGCCCCAATCATAATGATCCTGACAGATAGAGGGAATACACGTATGCAAATCATGAAGTGAAGTGTTTTTGTCATGTATTTCAGTAAAGGACACTTAATAAAATTGAATCTAAATTGAATCTAGAGCAATACTGTGTGAACAAGAATGATGACAGCATATTCAGGAGTACCTGCTATTTTTGTTCATTTATATTCACCATGCTATACATAAATAAACTGACTACACTGAAATATGAACAAAATTGGTTTAATCTCTGGAAATGCAGGTGTTGCATACTGTAGGTATACATTTAATTTATAAGGACAATATACATGAATTAACATTTCTGTAAATACATTCTCAGCTGCAGTCCTTTGTCAAGATGTTCAAAAACTAGTGAAGTGACAGATTAAGAAATACAAGATGACAACAAAAGCAACACAGTCAGATATATATCATTGTTAGAACTAATCTGATTCAACTAGAAATGTGCTGCTGCTGACATGATTCCAACTCCTTTCTATCTTTTCATTCACATTCACAGTTTCTTTCTAAAGGGTACGTACTCATACTGAAACAGTACAAAGGATACTTACAGTATATTATTTTATGTCTTGACAAGTAGAGACTGATTTTATGTACCTGTTTGGAAAGCAGCTCTTTACAAAGAGTATAGAGGCTGATGAACTTTCGCGCCAGCAGACGAGCATCTATGAATCCTTCTGCCACCAGCATAATCTCACAGATCAGCTCAAAGTCAGGGATCACCATGGCACAGGGCCTGAACAGTTAGCAAAGTGGCTTTAATTGGTTGCCCTTGACATAAGTTAAGTCTTCTCTCTCTCATTGTTAATATCAGACCTGAATAGAGCCTTGAGGTTTTCTGGCAGCTCAGCCCTGCCAGCATAACCTGGATTCAGCGTGATGAAGATTCCTACAGTTGGCTTCAGCTCAATCTCCTCTCCCAGGAAATGGAACCTACATACAAATATTCCTAATTACAGATTGCTAAGGTAGTGTGCAGAGACATCTAGCTTAGCAGACATCTGGATGAATATTTATATTAATAGTGTATAATGCATGTCATTATTTCAGCATCTACCTCTGTTTTTTGTTGCGTACAGCATCCTGTATAGTCTTGACCTGCACAGCTACCACAGACAGCACCTCTACTGAGATCCTGTTGAACTCATCAAAGCAGCCCCACACTCCTGTCTGAGCCAGACCCTTATAAATGTTACCTATAGACTGGAGGAGTGTGAGAGACACGGAGAAGGACGAAGAGAAGAAAGAATGGCGAATGAAATCAATAGTGACAATGGTGTTAGCATAACATAACAAATATGACAATGTTGTAAGTAAGATATAAATGGAGACTGAAAAAAAACATCTGTATAGTCCATGCTACCTTGTAGTCCATCTGTTCTGAGCAGTTGAACACATATACCATGATGCCCAGGGAGCGTCCAAGGTCTTTTGTAGTCTCTGTTTTACCAGTGCCAGCTGGGCCTGACGGGGCACCACTCATAGTCAGATGGAGGGACTGGGTCAGGGTTATGCAACACCTGACAGAAGGAGGGTTGCAATATAAAAAAACATGAGTAACCAACGTTATAATAATTATTTGGATTCACCAGGATGGACCAGTGCATTTGATAATAATGTTGTATTAAAGCAATAGTGTAATATGCGGGGCACAACTTCAGCACTTCCTGGTTTCAGTCCACCTGTCCCAGTGGCTGTTTGGTGTTCTGCCGCTACACCATTGCAGTGTGAGTTTCCCTGTCTTCTCACCTGTGGATTCCTGTGTGTTAGACACTCTTACCTTGTCGACATGTCAGTCTACCTGTCCCCAGTTGGACTTTTGTGTGTGTGAGATTCCCATTTTGCTCCACTTATCAAGGCTCCAGACCCTCACCAAGCCCCCAAAAAGACTGATAATTTGGCTAGCGAACTAAACTTTGCTGCATTCCTCCTGTTACTCTTCATACCTGACACAATCTGCAATAAAGGTCATTACCATCTCTACCTGTGGTGTTTGTGCAGCAACTGGGTTCTACCTCTACCGTTTATACTGTGTCTGATACAATACATCAATACTTGGCAGACATTGAGTAGGCCTGTCTGAACAAGCCGGAAATTGCTATGGATGCTACTGTACCAACTATTAACCTTTACACTTGACTGAAGCAGTTACAGTAGATGTTGATGATTATAGCTGCTGAGGAAAGGAGTTCATGTGTGTATACCTGTCAGTGAGTGGGGTGATGACCAGCCTGTTCGTGTTCCCCAAGTATTCATAGCTGAACTGGAACTGGGCGTCACAGATATTAACATAACAATGTTTGGTTTCATCACCCCAGCGATGGCGTAACTGGGAGAGCCATGCAAATGCTTGTCCTGTTATCACCTAAGAGACAACAAAAACAAGGTTGTTTGCTTGCATAATGGATCATATTCTGCGATCATTTAGGACATATGTGTCTTTTTTAAGTAATACCTTTTGAGATATGAGATTGGCAACTACATCTCGAGCGTGGACATCAATTGTGCAAACGGTCATAATTTTCTGTCTGTCTCCATGGGTTAAATCCCCGAGCAGCATGTGGATTAGTGAGTTCAGCTGTGTGATCTAGAAAACCACAATTCGGCAAACATCACTGAACAAGCCACCAAGTGGATTCACCCATCATCACATTATCTTACTGTGGTGTGTTACCTGTTTTCTGTTGTAGTCTTTGAGGGCAGTCTCAAATCCCTCCTCCACCCTCTCAAAGGCAATGCCCACATCTGTGGCCCACCACACTTGACTACCAGTCAACCCGACCTAAAGGAAGGAAAACAGATGCTATAGTATGTACGTGTTTATAAAGTATTTGTAGTAATTCTACAGATGAGACATTAGCAGACCTGTGCAGGGTAGTCAAAGAGCCACTGGTCTCGTGGTTTGTCCTCATAGGCAGCTACGGCCTCCTGGATCTCCTTCCGAACAGTACAGCGCATGGTGCTCTCCAAGGCACTCAACCAACACTCTGCCTGTGGAAAGACACACAATAAGCAGAATAAAATAATTATACCAAAAAAAAATTCATGCTGTATAATATTAGAAAAAAGGAAGAACACTATTACACATTGCAACTGTATAAAGTAGACAGAACAATGGGAGTAATCTATTGCACCTGTACCATAGTTGAGTGATCAGTGAATACAGCCATAAGTGAGAACTGTAGTTACAGTATATTTACACACATCAAATACTGCTGATCAGTACCTGTCCTTCACAGACACACGGCTCAGAGAATGGAACATATTCTTCCTCTCGGCTGTACATCCCTATAGCAACTGCCACCCCATCTTCCTCCCCTCCTCCACCTCTGTCTGAGTCCTTGAAGCGAAGATCTGCTATGTTGTCAAACAGCTTAAGCAAGTGCCTGGTCACCTGGATAACATACATACACATACACCATGTGGACTACAGTTGCATTTAGGGTTGGGTAATATATCAATATCATGATATAAGACTAGATCTTAGATTTTGGGTATCATAATATGGCGATATGGCACACGTGTTATCTTTTCCTGATTTTAAAGGCTGCATTACATATAAGTGATGTGACTTTCTGAATTTACCATACAATTCTAGCTGTTCTATCATTTGCCATTACCCACTTAATCATAATATCCACATTACCATTATTCACATTCCTACAATATTGTTGTAATATTGATATCAAGGTATTTGGTCAAAAATATAAAGGTGCATTTCTATGTTAAAGGGTTATACTGTAGTGTTAACAGATCACAATCTCTTGACCAGAGTTGAAGAAAATGAAAAAAGAAAACAAACAACAACTCCACTCCATAAGACGCAGTTTGCATAACATATTATACTGTACTACTAATTAAAATGTGCTTTCTCACGGAAAACATAAAGAATTCGTAATCTGTCACCTGTTTGGGCTGTGTTCCCTTAGAAACAATCTCCAGCAGGTCAGAGGCAGAGACAAAGTAAAATCTGGGGAATATGAGCCTCTTGGTCTCCAGGTACTCAGCTAGGGCCTTCTCACACACAGACAGCCTTTGCTGCAAAGTCTCCAGGTTCTCTAGGAAGCCGGGCTGGTTGGTCACTTCTACCACATTGCTGTTCTGCACCACCTCAGCCATCAAGTTCTGGACGGGGAAACAGGGAATAAAACAGGGTGTGACATGGGTGTGTGTTTGTGGGCCAGTACTCTACGGTATGTATGTGTTACCTGAAAGTCAGTGTGTATTCCCTGGAAACGTTCAGCATCATTGGCTAACTGGCAGCGGATGTCGTGGCTGTTGGTGAAGATGCTGTTAAGGTGGGCCCAGGTCCTCTGGACAGACATCCAGGAGGAGATGACCAGGTCAGCAACCATCAGCTTCCTCTGCCATCCACTCACTTCTGCCTGGAAATACTCCACGTACTTACTCATCAGGATGTTCTGCAGCTGCACCTGAAGAGAAATGAAACAGGAGCCTTACGTGCTGGTCTGTAAAAAGCCTCTTTGAACACAAATTAAATGGTTAAAATACTGCGACAACATGCTGTGGAGTCAACACAGACTCACCTGGTTGTCCTCCAGTGTTTCTATCAGATTCTCATCTGCTTTGAGCAGAGGGATTCCAGTGCTGGTATGAGTCTCATATGACAATGACATAACACTCCACGTCTGGGTAATCTCTGCCAAAACCTAAGAAATATAGGAAATATGACATCATGATTTTGAAAGCAAACGAAAAAAAGAAAAATTTACACAAAACGAGTGTTTAGATAAGATTAAAATGTTATCAGGGAAGTTACTAAGCCTGTTATCTGTCTTTTTCTGCATTATTATTTTTGATTACTGTCCACTTTAAGTCTGCATCGACATTATTGCTCTTAGATAGTGTTCTTTTTAAAAAATATAGCAGAGGTGACAATGTTCAGGTATCCATCGTGCCCTAATGATTTAGCTGATCCCTGACTTATCTTCAGGTTAAGTGTGTGAGGTTGAAGTTTTTGGTTTTGGGTAAAATGTCTCAACAATCATTGCATGGATTGCTGTCAGATTTGGTTCACACATTTTTCCCCCACTCAGGATGAATTGTAGTAACATTTATCTAGTTCTATCATTAGGTCACAATAAATTAAAAAAATCCCAATACTTGCAAGAATACTGACATCAATCTTCCTCGGCTGCACTTTGTGTTTATTTTTTGCAAATCTTAGCATGTTAATAGGCTAAAAAAAGATTGTGAATAAAGACAACAATATATCTTCTAAACATCACCATGTTAGCACTGTCATTGTTAGCATGTTAGCATTTAGATCAAGGTGCAACTGTAGTAACGTTATCACTGAGCTCCTAGCATGGCTGTAGCCTCTTGGTGTTGTAAATCAATAATTTAATAAACTTCACCCAAACGACTCCTGCATTCATTTATTTCTATACATTTACTTCCAACTGCAAAGTTGACATAACATATTATTTTGGCCTTTCTGTCACATGACATCAATGCCTACCTTCTCAATGGCCATTTCTTTCACAGCCTTGTCCACTATGTTTTTGACCTCATCCTCCACACGGTGAAGCTGTAATTCTAATAGGTCCCCCAGGGTGGTGCCCTCCCCCATCACAAACCTCACCTGGGAGGGACCAAAAGGAGTACATGACACCCATGAGTATGATCAAATTTCAGATCAGGACAATTGGGTTCACTGAACTGTGCTGGTCATTACAGGCCTAGACAGGAGTTGGCAGGACAGGTGAAGGAAGGTATATTGAGACTAGACTGAATTAGAACAGAAACTGAGTAAAGGGAATTGCAGATAAGTATGACATACAGCACAGAAGATGATCATCTTTGAAATATTATTGAATCAGATGGAAAGTGACATTGTGAAGCAGCCGCAGAGATACCCCGGTGGTGTTCATCAGCTGCTGCCAGTGTCTCTCTCTGACAGCAGAGTTCTGCAGCTCGTTGACGGCTCTCAGAGAGGTCAGCAAATTCTTCACAGTTGACTCCAATCCCATGTACACGTCCCACACCCGCACCTCCTTATCCAGCACCTTCATCTCCTTTAAAGTGGAACAGAGTCATTAATTATGGCAGAAATTTACAGTTTTTCTCAACCATTAAACAAAGCAAAGTCTTGTCATACTTTAGCAAATCGCCTGAGTTCCATGTCCATCTGTTCAACATTGATCTCTTTCCATGGAGTCTTGGTCCAATCCTCTATACTGGTCTGGCAGAGAGGGTGGAAACATTTAATCTGTGATACACTACTAAAATCCACACAGGAAACATCTCTTTCAAATGTCAAATACAAAATTAATAGTTTGTGTATCCCTGTGGTGTGGAAACTTGTTGTCAAAGTCTGAGTGCCACAATGCAAGACCTGTATTGTGTCAATGGTTAATCTCATTGAACTCAAATATATGTCAGGAATCAAAATTTCATGATGTGTGCATTGATCTGATTAATCTGTACCTTGACAAAGATGACCATATCCCAGACTGCTTTGACCAGTATGATGTCAGATCGACACTGGCACAGCTGTTTGTAGTCTGGGAAGCTGACCTCAAACAGATCAGCTGTATCCTGTAGCTTCTTCATTTCTGCCTCCATCACTGCTACTGCTCGATTGGACTGTAGATAAAGGCATTTTGGAATCCTGTAGTTTAAACTTTTTAAAATGAATTTAATCATATACTGTAAAGTACTATTTCGACAGCATTTACTTTTAAACTCAGATAAATTTCAGAGAAGTTGTCACTTACGTTTCTCACTGCTCACCTTATCAATTAGTTTATATGGCTCCTCCACACTGATCTTAAAGATGACTTCAGTACGAAAATGTTCTCTGAATTCATGCTGCTTAACCTAAAATGCAAAGAAACTGCACATTCAGGATTCACAAATGCTACAGTGCTTATGCATATCTGCCTTCACCTCTCCATCAACAACTGTGTGCACTGTGGGTAGTAGTGTCAGTCATGTATAATGCAGGACAGAAAGTGAGAAGGTTTAAATGTCAGATATCGAGCTCTTTGTTAGGGGTTGCCACACTGACATATTACCCCGCTCACACACAGACTTACCTCAAACCGGACACACTTCCTACGAATAACCGAAACTTCATTTGATTGCAGCGGTGCCACTTCATGTTTAACTGTGAACGCAATTTTCTTCAGACTCTTCCACTTCTCCGGCAGCTCCTGTGTTTTATGGTAATAAAGTAAAGAATGTATTGCAGTGATAAATGTATGTATGGGCCAGCACTCAGCAACATGTGTGCATTTGTGTACCGGTACCCACTTCTAGCTGTGTGTAGACGCTCTCTGGGAGTTGCTGTCCATACGTTTTGAGGAGCTCAGCAGTAGATTTGAGAGGTTTAAAGTGCAGCTCACTGCTGATTTGTCTGTCTCTTATAGCCATGAGGTGTCCCATAATGTCCACAAGGCCTGCGTAGTCACCATCCGACACCTTATTAGAAAGACCATGAGCTGTGTCCTGGACAAAAGCGGAGAATTCCCTCACGCTGCATGAGAGAAGGAGGAGGATGATGTTAAGGTTCAGAATAGAGAGGAGAAAAGTTTTTTCCATGAAGATATCAAATAAAAAGAAACTCATAAAAAGTCCCCTTAGTTGACCATTTAAAACTGAATAGTTGCTCTTGGTATTTACTTCAGCTATTTCTGGGCATGATAAATTAAAAAAAAAATAATTTGCTGCTCTCTATTTTATATTTGACTTTTTAAATGTTAAATGTTTGGGTAATTCTTATCTGATTTTGCTTTTCCATTCAGAGTGTTAAACATATACGAGTGTTTGCACTTGTCTGTGTTTAACCTCTGGTTCACGTGGTTGAGCAGGTGCTCCTTGAACATCCAGCTCCACTTCTTGATGACATTCATCAGTGTGTGCTTGAAGGGTCTGATATCCAGCTGCAGCCAGCCACAAAACATCCTCTTGTCTTCCATCTTGCTAACTCGCACATACAGAGACTCAAAAAGGTTGATCTGTATTGAAGAATGAAACGGTTACTCAAAGAGGAAAAGACTGACCAGCTCCAGCGACTTAAATAAATTAAAGTTAAAGGCTGGAAGAATCATGAATTTGAGGTGCACCTGTTCTTTGAAGTTGTCCAAGGTGGGTGGGTTCTTTTTCAGTTCATAGTCGGCATACAGCTCAGCTTCCTCTGTGCTTAACACATGGCCATATATCAAGAACTGCCTCATAAATTCAGACCTGTGAACGTTGAAGGAAAAAAAAGCAGCTTTGCTTTGCTTGGGTTTTTCTTAATACTTGCACATTCTCTTATTTAACAAGTTCCATTATTAACTTTTCTTTCCAAAGTCTATATTAATGATTCTTTCAAGTGACAGGAATTAAATTATATGCAAGAAACATTATGTGTTTGTTTCAGTAAAGTTTTTGAAAATATAAGGAAATAACAGGGCCACAGACTTGTCATCTAACCTGTCATCAGTCCAGAGGTAGCGGTAGCTGGCAAATGATCCTTGATATTCTCTGACCTGAAAAAGCACACAGTCTAACTGTAATCCTGTAAAACATCATAAATGAGCCTCTGCCATGTGTGGACAAAAGACAGATACTCACCTTAGCGATAGCTGCACGTGCTCGTGAGCGGATTACATGGCACATCTCTGACAAATCCTCCATTTCATTTATGTCACACTATGAGATAAGAAAAAAAAGAGAGCATGTACAGTGTTGAAGAGGTGTGTGTCAGCAGGCAGACGTGTCTCAGTATGTGTATATCGTATGTATGCACATTATGAATAAGCTTATCTGTTCAATACCTGATAGTTATCGAGCTGTGTGTGTTTTGCCACTCTGGGAATGAAGGACGCCATGTTGGCGATGTTCGCCACTATCTTATCCACAATATCAAAGAAGTTGCCAATGTGGCTGAAGTCCAGCGGGGGGTCAAACATCATCTCATTGGCACTGAGTACCAGTTGGATCTCAAACAGTGGTGTAATGCGCTGGGCTGCATCTGTGTTGTCCATGAGATACTGCAGTGAGCAGCGTACAGCACTGGAGAAGCCTGCCAGGATCATCCGGTCAACATAGTCTGTGTAAGCCTGCCACTCACTGCTGACCAGATCTGACACTCCCAGCAGAGACTGGTTCTCCTGGAACACAGTGGAGATGGGATGTGAGAAAAGCAGTTGAGAATGAAAAAAATCTGTTCTGCAGATGTTAATCTAGAGTACAGTGCAGTGTCCTTCTCCCTAGCATTAATAATGATTGTGTGAATATACCTGCAGAAGTTTGTGTATCTTCTCCCCAGTACTGGTGATGAGAGCATGCTGTTTGGCAACACTCTCTTCAATGTCAGAGAATACGAGGAGTGTAGAACCACGGCTCTTTCTGGTGATAAAAGCCCGGTGGCTGAATTTCCCCATGAGGGCTTGGATGGCCTCCACATTAGCTTTGCTCTTCTGGATATGGCTCGAAATGCTCTGGTGATGGCAAAGGACAGGTGTCATTACTAGAATTACTGTAGGTCAACAACTACAAGTTGCTTTATGTTGCTGTATGCAGTGTGTTTTCCACAGCAGAGGAAAGTTGGCCCAGATAACATAAGGAGGATGCCAGGTTTATGCTTTGCAAGAAGGCAACAGTTTTACAGCACCGAGTTGTTATTGAACAAACTACTAGCACTTGTGAAAAATACACAGAAAAGTTTAAACATGCTTTAAAATTGTGTCAAGTACTGCAAGTATCTAACTCACTAGTTTGCCCTTACCTTGACAAGGTCGCGTGTGCTCTGGATGTAGTCCCATAGTTCGTCCTTAGCCCACGTCAGCTCTCGAAGGGCTGGATCAAGCTGCCGTCTTGTCCCATTCATCTCATCTTTCACCAATCCCAGTTCTACAGCCAGGATGGTACTGTGGAGCTGGTTGTACCACTGGGTCACCATGGTCAGTGTCTGTGTGTACTACAGGATACAATGTAGTGTTAACGCTATAACCTGTATGCTTTTTAGGCATATTTCAAAGGTCAACAAACCAAACAAAGTTAAAAAATATATCCACATCTCATGAATATACAACAAACTAGAGTCCACTGCAACACTAGAAGCCTTTTTACCCACCATGTAGAGTCTCTCCCGTTTAGAGTAAAGATGGAGAGCTGCTTTAGGAATGTTTTGGTTCTTCAGCATGCCCAGATACTTCACCTCTCGTAGTACCGATGTCAGCTGGGGGCAGAGAGGAGAAGAGAATCTAATGAATGATTTGATGAAGTAGTTCATACCTGGATTAAAGCACCTGATTTTGACATAATTTTTATGTACTCATTTTCAGACCACACTCTTGTCTCTTGATCCTTTGAGTTTAAGTTGACTACACAGTGTTCTTTTGTTTGACTGTTCAGCCCTTGTGGTTATTACTGTTAATATAAAATCGTTCCTCTGTTTATCGCAAATCAACCACTATTCTGGTAATTCGAGACACATACTGTAATTTTTCATAGCCAGAGGGAAACACCAGCTAGTGGTTGTTTAGGAAAGAAAATGAAGCAAAAGCATAAGCTTTATGAATTTATTATAAATCATTATCCTATTATATTAATGTGATAAATTGCAGCAGAACAAGTATATGTACAGTACAGAGACAGAAGCAACTGATACGCCTAAATCCACAGAACTGTGGCCTACCAGCCAAGTAGCCTGAAAAACTGTGTGGAGGTGTAACGAGGGGAAATGAAGAAGTACTTTATTGATCCCTGTTGGGAAACTGATCATCTGCTTTTAACCTATCCTATAGACAAACACCAGGAGTAGTGGGTAGCTGTAGTGCAGCACCCAGAGACCAACTCCGATTCTTTTGCAGGAGAATTTAATCTAACATACGTCTTTGATGGTGGAAAGAAATTGTAGCACCCAGTGGAAACCCAAGCTAACAAAGGGAGAACATGCAAAAGAATGTGAAAACTCCACACAGTCAGAGGTCATACCCAGGACCTTCTTGTTGTGAGGCAACACATCTATCAATATTACCCTTGCACTAAATTGGTGCTGGTCCTTCTGCTAGGGCAACACCAAATATTGATTTCACTTAGGTTACTTCGGTTTACTGAGCTTTGTTTGAAGGTAATTGATTAAATTAAATTGATTAAAACATTCATTACTTTACTGTACTTTTAGTATACAGTACTGTTTATTTAAAGGATTTAACTTCCGATTTATAGACTACATACAAACTTGATATTCATGCACACTTCTGCACATGTACGGCATCAGTGAAATTCCTGCTTTTGTTTAATTTGCCTCCCTGTGATAGTATCTTCTTTGTGCTTACGGCAGGACTGAAGTTGACCTCGAACAGGCCTGTATTAGTGTCCAGTTTGAGCAGTGGCTCCTGCAGGTGGGTTTGACAGATTTCCTCCAGCCCCTCAGTCCATTCTGAGAACAGCTCCTCGTCATGCTGGTCCAAAATCTCCAGAACACGTTCACACTTCTGCAGGACATCGTCTGCCTCAGTACACCCGAGAGGCCTGGAGGGCAGAGAAGGAGGGAGGGAAGGAAGACTGTGAGAAGAATGAAGGTTCTGGACAAAAATAGAATCTGCTTCTTGAAAATGTGTTTAAAACATAAATTATATTTGAAAAGTGCAAATGTGTAGAAATTCCTTCCAATTATTGGAATCTCTTTTGCACATTTCTTTGGACTGGTTTGTGTGTATGATGAATAAGGCTGGCTCATACATGTGGGCCAGTTGGCAGAGGTTGCTCCTGTTGGTGAGGATGCGATTCCGAAGCTCCTGTGACCATTTGAGGTTCCCAGCCACTGGAGGCATATTTTTTGACAGGACTGCACAGCCAGAATGCAGCTAAAACACAAAGGCTTAATTTAGCAAATGACTCAGTAATATTAAGTACTCAAAGTCAATACCTCTTTCAAAGACAGGTTAAGCTGTGTATGTGACTATGTGTATGTGTTATACTAACATTTAAGCCATAAAAAAACTCTCAGACACTTCCCTGTTTAATTTTGTGTGGTAACTAGCTGCAGTCTGTTCAAAGGACTGTATTTTGAGTGTGTCAAGATTGATATTATTTATTCCCATTACCCCTCTCTCACCCCAACTTTGTGTTGATCAAGCAAAAACTGACAATGGTCTATTTCCTGGTTGAACATGACCAACAACACGCTGTAGTTAGGAGAGAATAGCTGGTGGATCCTGGGTCTCTCGAGCAGGCTGCCGAAAATCTTCAGCAACTGGATGGGAACAATAATGCAGTTTGGTGACAGTGCACATATATTTGAGACATTAAGGTAGTATGATATGGTTGTTAGGTGATTCCTTAGAGTCACCAACACGTTCAAAATTCACAATATTTACCTAATTTCTGGAAATTTTTTGGATTAGATTTGAATTTAATGCTTAAATAATCTAAAAATGCTGAACATTTTAGACATTTCATCCTGTTATTCAAAAATACAAGTAATCAACACTTTGTCCCTTGATGGCCTGGACGTATGTTAAATAATACAGTAATTGGGACTGTTAAGGTGTCAAGCTATGATATACATACCTTAAATGTAGACTTAAGGTTTTTTGAGTGCTGAAAGGCCAGATTGAGGACAGTTCCAAGCCTCTGGTCAAAGTCTCTGCTCTGCTCCATGAAACGCCTGTGGTGGCTCACAAAATCCTATGCACAAGATGATATTACATATGAAAGGATGGATATTTTCAGTCTCTGGCATGATTAAAACGCTTTGAATGCATTTTTATTATCAGGGAATTTTATATTCCATTAAATTTTCAGTGCAGTACTTCAAGTTCCCTTTAGCTCAGTTGATCAGTATTGGCTGGAATAACACACACTTGCGAAAAGTCTATTATACCACAGATCAATTTCTGACTGAGCTCCAGTTTTGATTGGCTGAGTCATACTGGAAGCTGTTGTAAAATAGCTGTGAAATATCTAGTAGATTAAATATTGATGCACTGACTAGTAATGACTACTGTCACTGGTTCTTGTGTTGCTTAGCAACGACTTTTCTTTGCCAATTTTCAATTACTCTACGGCTGGGCAGAAAAATATCATCTAATTGTTATTTTTTATTATTCGGCTGTGCCTGTCAATGCCATGTACAAATCCCTTTGAATCACAGCTCTTTGGGGCTTATCAAGTAAATATCAGTGCAATATCAAAAACAAATGCAGCACTTTAGCAGGCCTCACATCATTAGTATAGTCCAAGGGGTCATATTTGGTCTCTCTAAGTGCCCGCCAGTGGTCATGAAACTCCTCGCTCATGCTGAAGACCATCTCACTGAGGACCTTTCCTCTGGATCCACCAAGTTCCACCTTCTCCAGCTTCAGAAAATCCAATGCTGTTGAAAATAATCCCTATAGATGAAAGGGAAACAAAACAACAATCATGAATCAGTGTGATAGTACTGAGGTATATAAACACAAATATAAAAAAAAAAAATACAACCAACAACTTGTATTAGGAGGCAGCTCTGCTATTCACAACCATTAATTAAAACCATGTCTTCACAATAACCATACAGGCATTTGTTTTGAAAATAATGTCCTCTTGAGGCAAATAGTTCTGGCATACTTTTCAAGAATAACAGCCACATGTGTCAGATATCTGATCTTCGTGCAATAGCACCACACACTGAGCTATCTACGTCAACCCATTTACCTCAATCATGACCAGCCTTTCCACAATGCGTTCCGAACGCTGGAACACAAGAGTAGCAGGGAAGTCCCACAACTTAATGGTCTGGGTGTGTCGGTAGTACTTGGGAATCCGCAGGCGGTAAGTGTGAAACAATTGCTTGAAGGTGCGCAGAACTGAGATGGTTATTTGGACTCTTTCAACCCCCTCTTCAAGCTCCATCTTGAATAGTTCCTCAGGGATAAGGTAGGCAAAGGCCTGGATACAGACACACAATCATTTGGCTATTTAAGTTCCTTAATTTTCCTCTTTTGGTCTCCCTCTCTTTCTCACATACACAGAGATGAATCACTCTACCTTTTCAATAATCAGGTTGCAGAACTCCTGCAAGAGGACCACCAAGCGCTGTGGAGTGCAGTAGTACTGGGAATGGCTCCAGATGAGACAAAGTGTGTGGAAAAGAGGAGGCAGCAGAGTGTCCAACTGAGGGAAACTTTTCTCTTCTAGACTGCTGATCAGCCTCCTTAGAGGGCGTAGATACAGATCTATGTCCTCTGCTTCCAGCACCGCTACGATAATCACATACAGAGGAGAGTTAATTGAACATATTAACATTCATACAGTGGTCTGATAATTGTGTTCTAAGACTGACAATTTCAATCAGCGATGGAAATGCTATCTTTCAGAATACAAACATTTTTAGATTTCAAGGGCAGAAAACAGCTTCTTCAATTTAATAGCAAAAACAAAAATATAAATTAATTATGTTTGGGGAGACCCCCGTACTAATAACAGCAAACTCCAGTTATATATAGCGGTCACATTTATTCGGCCAATGATGAATGATGATGAGTAATGCTTTTGCTGATCTACCCTCATTAACTTTACGGCAGATGTCTTTGAAGGAGGAGTAGTAACTGCTCTTGACTCTCTTCAGGATCTCTATGATCTGCTCCACTTTGGGACTCTGGATCTGAAAATAAAAACAGTGTGGTAGGATGATCACCTGGGTTGACACAAGTAGATAAATACTCCATTAATGAAATGCATTGCTGTGCAACATATTTGGGGTCTGTGGGATTTCACAAGTCAGACCTTTTGAGCTGTGAACTCAAGATGTAAACTTTAGGAATAAAAAGAAAAAAATATCCCATCAAGGAGTTAAAAAACAGAACACTTCTATTACTTTGAGAATTGCAGTTTTAGTTTACATTTTGAATTGATTGCACCATGCCAACTTCCAAAGAACATCCTCATACTTGTGACTGGATGCCCAGAAGATTTTCCCTCTGAGTGGCCCAAAACTGGAGCTCCACGTTGGGGCCTGGGTGGTCCCCACGGAGCAGCACCATACCAGAGTCTTTCTTCAGGACATGCCATATCTGTCCAGACCACTGAACTATCAGAGTTTCTATTGAGTATAACAAGCCACGGTCCAGTGGCCAACCAGTGGGGCTGAAGGAGACAGAGCGGAAAAATCAGTAGGGGTAAACATGGCAATATGGGCTATGTAAGATGGAAGTACTGTAGATAAACTACAAACAGGACCAAAGTAAGTTAGTTAGTTGTAAAACTCATCCCAGCCAGTTTACAAATGTGTTCATTGTAGGCCTGAATTTATTTACTCTAATCACCTGTCTTCCTGACGGTACCATGCTTTGTAAGCGCTGTCTAATTTGCACATGACCAAAAAAATGGCTGAAGTCCTACCTGTAGTAATATTACATTGCATCTTGCTCTCTACATTATGCAATAAGCAGTGATAATAGTTCAGTTCGTGCATTTTCACAAGCTAATGAGAAACGTATAAATATGAGGCTTTGGCTTTGATGACATCCACACACATTAGTGCAGCTGTTTAAAAGATTTTATAAAAAACTTTGCAGGTCGACTGACACTAGATTCCACTAGCTGATAGGAATGTTTTCCCCCTGCTTATTGCAAATTAAACAAGTTTAGCTTGACTAAGTTAAACCAATTGTTATAAACAAAGATGACAGCCGACGTGACCTTTGACCTTCACTTCCGGCTACAATATCCGTACACAACACGTCAAATATGCCATTGTGCAGCCTACGGGGTTAATTCGGAATAACATACGTTCCCATTTAATAGACGAAGATTTAAGGAATTTGAAAATATCTTCAAAACAACAAGCGGCAAGTTTCCAAAAACTTTTCACAAGCTAGCTAACTAGCTTACTAGGAACTAAGCTAACTAGCGTTAGCTGAAAATAAGTAACTAACTTAACTAACTAGTGAATACAAATAAGACAAGTTTAAGGTGAAATAATTAAGGTCATACAAATATTTAATTTCTCGCTACCTGACAAAATGAATGTAAATATTTTTTCTGCACATACTCTTGTCTGATACACAAACCCAGATGCCCACAAGCAGACCTGAGTACTATGTCCTGAGGCCGTGCCCTCTCCACACACAGGGGCAAGGGCAGCAGCGTTCGTCCCTCAGCGCGACCTCTCAGAGTGACCACCCTGCTCCTCAGCTTTTCCAGGTGCCTATGGATGTCTTCAGACACCACCCGTGGCCAGTCCTCATGGTTCAGACCGTTGGAGAGCACACACACCAATACCTGTGCATGCAGAAGACATTTAAGTTGTTTTGAGGTTAGTGGAGACTTTTACTGCAACACAAACACACCATACATTCTAACTTTCCCTTTACCAGCAATACTCAGATTTGGAAAAACAATATTTGCATATCTAGACACATCACACAGACACACACACACACACACACACACACACACACACACACACACACACACACACACACACACACCCACACCCAAGCCCACCTCTGAGATAACCATAGGTAGGTGTTCCATGGGGTATCCAGACACTTCTCCCAGCCTGAGTTGGTGTCTGAATCCTTGGCGAGCGATTCTCTTTACACCCTTCTTTAGCACACACAACAGCTTGGTCTTCCATGGTGGGGATGTCTTCATATATGAAAATACAGTAGGAATACTTTCAACAGCATTGAAAGCACTAGAAATAAGTAGTGACTTATTTCAAAAATTGATATGTTAGAAGTAATGTAGACAGCAAGCTCAGGAGAGTTAAGCTCTTAAACAATAAGTCTTGCTTAAGAGCTTTCAGTGTAATTGTGCATGTATGACAATGTTCATGTAAATTTCCTCAAGCTGTGAGGAAATTCTCTGCTATCAGTTTTTTAATGAATTGTGTCTTAATGCCACCCAGGCAAAACAGCTACCACTGGTGTGCCAGTGTGCAGATTATTATCCCACAGCCTTTGCTTGGGGATATAAGTATGAATGAGTTCTGAAGAGAATAGATGCACTATATTGTTAAATATTTACTTTATAACCTTAATTGAATTTTCCCAACAAAATAAGAAGATGACACACATATTTATAAAAGCAAGCACCTGAACCTTATATAAACATATTTTATGCCTTTGTATATTTATCATTGTGTGTCTTACATGAGCATCCCCTGCATGCAGTGTCCCTCCAGGTCCGGTAAAGAGCAGCAGCCTGTTGGTCCAGATGTGGTCTAGGAAGTCCAGTATGATATTCTGGTTCTCCTCTGTGCCAATAAAGCGGTTCCATTTATCCGTCTTCACTCGCAGCACACAAAAAGCCTGCTCCCGAAGGAAGTCCACCCTCTCGTCTGACAAGACCACTCCAGCTTTGAGAGACGGTTCCTGGGGGACACGCACTCCTCCAGACCCTCCACTGCCCAAACTTCTACTGGTACTGCTGCTTCTAAGTGCCTCAGCCATGAGGACTCAGCTGGCTGGAAGAAAAAAATGGAGACGTAAGAAGAGAGAAATAAAGACTATCACTACTTGATTTATTGTGGAGTGGGTGTAAAACCTAGAAAAGCGCGGCGTAGAATGGTACAAACTCACCTCAATACTTCTTGTCAAGATCAACCGTTATTAATGACACTTCTCCAACCATAACAATGGTGCACTCTTTCTGTCATCACAACTTGTCTAGTGTCCAAGGTATAGTGTCCAGCTCTGGGGGCTATCAACTGGAAAAGTGATACACACACTGATGGACAGGTGCCCTCACAACTGTGACAATGCAGTATGGGCTGGCTTAACTATCGTGCATGGTGGAGGCTTTTTGTGTTGCCTTGTGTGGCCTGCAACCCAATCTTGTAACCTGAGCCTCCAGAGGATACCTAATGACGGTGCCACATCCAGTGAAGGTAATGATATTACACACACTCTCTACATATAATTGTTTTCAGTTAAACAGTATTAGCACAAGTTTTTATTGTTGGTAACAAATAGGAAATACTGATTATTTGAGAAATTAGTAATTGTATGTTGGTGCGTCTGAAAGGTTTCTGGTTTTAGGAAGTGGAAAAACACAAGGCAACTGTTAATGAAAATAGATTTTCAGGTCAAATTAATTTAAATAGAAAAGGTCTTTTTGTCTTCTAGTAACCTATGCAATGTGTATCATTGTCACATGGGGGCAGTGTGGTACAGTGCTCCTGACAGAATCTATCAACTGTTATCCAAAGTGACCCTAGCCATGACATCCTATTACACGGTATGCCATTTATGTAAACACATGGAAAAATGGGACATTTCTGTAACTGTGTTACTTAAAATACCACAGCAATGATTACCCTTTTAAAGATCCTGCACTTCCTGGGTTTAACCTTAATACAATATAAAATGGGCTGACTGGAGAGGGCAGAGCTCTTCTGGGATGTTTGACATTTCAGTGTATTGCTAACCTTGTGGTCATACATTTGATCCAAACACAAGGATAGATAATCTTTTTCTCAAATTTTGTTACAAATACGCCTGACATAGTGCCTTCTTTTGCTGATGATTTAAATGCAGTTTAACTATTCCTCATTGAATTTTCTTGTTTACACAACTGCTGTATTTTCTGTAATCACCTCCCTTTTACTTAATGCTCCCTTTGATACGGTAAATACAATTGATGGAAGTAATTTTTCACTTTGCATTACGTATCTAGGCTTAATGGAGGTATATGACCTTTATAAGTTTATGACTTTATTCTTAACATAAGTGTGCAGAATTCATCAACTGTGAATATCTCTATTATGCACAACACTGGCTATACTAGACAATAATCCATGGCAGTTCTCCAAAGGGAATTTGTCCTTTTTGAAATCTGTAATACCATGCCTTGGTCTGTTTGCATAAGTCAATGCATGTGTGTGTTTGTGTACATTTTGTGTGTGTGTGTGTTTGCATGTGTGTATGTTCTGTGTGTAGCTTTTGTGAGTATTAATGTATGTATGTGTTTGATAGTGTTTCTATTATTATATGCCTGCAAAAGTGTGTGACTGAATGTGTGGTGTTTGTGTGTGTATATCTACTGGGAGCCCAAGGCTAGTGGAGGGGTGTCCCTTGGGTGTCTCCACACACTGTATCTAAGCCCATTTGAGCCTGCTGACAGCAGGAGCATGACTGCCCATCTCTCTGACCTCCTGCCCAATGTCAGCTCTGCTCTGCAGGGATGGAGGGATGGAGGCCAGAAAAAGAGATCTTAGGACAACAGGGGCACAAGAAGAGCAGAAAAGGGAGCCAATGGAGACACAAAGGGGGGAAAAAGAGAGGGTGTATGCCAAGGTGGAGATTGAGGAGTGGCAGGGAGCTCACAGAATACAAATGAGACAGAATAGAGTGATGAAGGAGCAGAAGACAGCAGAATAGAGATATGCACTTAGCCAGCTATTGGTGATAAATATTCAAATGTAGTTGTGAACAGAATCATTGCTGAGTAATGTAAATAGAAGGAGTTAAAGGGTAAATGGAAAAACATATCCTCAGGTAGTATTTAAACTCCCAGATCTTGACTGTAACTGAAATATCACCTGTAAATTGATGTAATATTCTTCTCCGATGCAGCATAGTAAAACAGCAGGTAAACTCTTTTTAATCTCTCAGAAATGTAGTTTTAACCTGAAGCGTCACCCTCATTTCTTTTTTCCCCTCTTCTGTTTCTCTACCTCTCCTTCTTGCTCCCTCCATTTGCCGTTGCCATGACTACGTGTTGCTTGACGATCACACTGCCGCTCTTGAGTCCAAAGCGTCAGAATGGCTTGCTCTCTGTCTCTCTCCACAACCACTCCACCCTTCCCCTGTCCTCAGTCATGGAAGGAAATTACATGTAGATGAGTTTAAGGTCTCTGTATCTTTCAACTGCTCCCCTCAGTCACTGGGTGTCTCGAACAAGTCCGTATACTTTGCTACTACTCACCATGGCCTTTGTCATTTTGTCTTGTATTCCCTAGGGAAAATGGCAGATTCATGTATTTCTGAAGCAGTTGGATTCAGGGGAGGCAGACAAATGGATAAAAAAAGGAGGATAGAGTTGAGGGGGAAAAAAAGCAAAATCTCGCCAAGGACGGAGAGGAATTGAGACAGTGACAAAGATGGCACATGTACACACACACTGTCAATGACACAGACACACACAAGCGTAATGATCATTTCAAAGCCTCCCTCCTGTTGCTGGCTGACTAGCCATGAAACCTACCATGTCTGGCAATGGCCGTGTGTGTGTGTGTGTGTGTGTGTGTGTGTGTGTGTGTGTGTGTGTGTGTGTGTGTGTGTGTGTGTGTGTGTGTGTGTGTGTGTGTGTGTGTGTGTGTGTGTGTGTGTGTGTGTGTGTCGGTCATTACTGTAATCGCTCCATTTACTTCATCTACCCTGGGAGGGACGGCTGGTCAGCACCATCTGGACACACACACACACACACACACACACACACACACACACACACAACGACACAAATTAATGGCTGAGGTTTTTGGACTTGGTCAGAGCCTGCATCTGCATATAGTGTTTTATGTGAATTTCCTCTGATGGTATTGTACAAATTTGCACTTTTCTGTGTTGTTGTGTGAATGATAAAATCTGAAAATATAAGCAGCTAGTGAGGCATAAAGAATGCATTTGGATGCAATGTGGCCATTCTTGTCAAGGTTACTCTACTTAATCCCTTGCAGTTTCTCAGTCTCACCCTCTGTTACTATACTTCTTTCTGTGTCTTCATCCTCACTCTCCTCTCTGCAACTTCAAGCTTCTCTCTTTCTAGCTCCAATCTGACCCCCTTCAAAATTTCCACCTCTCCTGTACTTCTAGTTTTTTTCTGTTGCCATGTCTTTGGTGTCTTTCTTTAACCAGAAATGAGTCAAGACAGGTGGACATTTCAGATGGACCACAAGGGGCAGGCGGTCTCTTTATGGTTAGGAGAAAAGGCAGAGTGTCACCAGCAAGCTGTTCCTTATCAGACCTTTCCTTTGTTCTCCAAAGGTCTTTCTCCTGTGTCTGGACTCAGTGATATTTGAGAGGCAGGTCCGTGTACACAGGAAGGGGTTAGAGAGCACGGCCAATCTCCCAGGATGTGTGTGTTTGTGAATTTAAGTCCTGAGCTTGCTCTCCTCTGAGTATATCAAGTGTGTGCCTGTTAGTGCATTCTAGTTGAGGGGACCCCAGCAACTTGTGCTCAGAATTGCTGAGTCCATGCTGACCACTTCCAGGATAGTGTTCACAAAGTCAACATTCTGTGTAAGCGAACACCCTTATTTCACTGGCAAAGTACTGCAGCGTGCCATCCAAAATCTGCAGATACAGTATTTTTCTGGTAAAAAAAAAAAGAAAAAGGACAGCATTGTTCTGTGCTGTGGTAGACACAGGTAGTTTCCTCTTACAGCAGGTTCACCTGGGCGTGCTCTCAGGAGGCTTATTATACTTTGCTGAGACAAAGAGATGCACTGGAATTAAAGTTGGATACAAAACCGTGCCTGTATGTGGGGGGAGACTTTGTGATCCCTTTTAGTTGCACATAAATCCTGTAGATGGGGCTGTTTCTCTACCAGGCTCCAGAGAATATTCACTGTATGGTCTAATTCAAAATTTCTCCCATGCCTCATCCTCTTGTTGCTTATGAATACCCATATATGCTCTGGGGACATGTGTGTTATGTGCGCTCCTTGTCAATAGCTGAATTGAATTTGGCGTAACTGCAGGCATATAGTAAACATAACACTATAGGTATACACACAGATACTAGTACACACAAAGTAATAGAGGAGTGTTTGTACAGATATAGACTCAGATACATACACTGAGAGCTCCCTCGGTCTTTGACATTGAGAGAAAGTATTGTTTCTATTGATTTATCATCATCTGCTCACCTCAGAGATATTAAGACCATAAAACAATAAAGGTGGAGTGAATTACACCTGGGTAACCTCTCAACAAATACAAATTACAGATACCTGGTCCTCTCCATTGGTTGGTAGCATTTGTAGAGCATTGAGAGCAGGGGGTGAAAGGGGAAATGGAAAGCTCACTTTGTTTGTTAAACTTCGAAGAGAAGCCACAAAGCTTTTGAGAGTAGCTGTCTTACCTCAAGGACATCTTCCTTTATTTCGAAGCCCTACCGTCATGTAATTAGATAAAGAGTAATACCATACTGTATGTACCCTGTATCTTTTTTTCATGGTCAGTGGTTTAGCCAATTGAGGTGAAAGGAGCTGAGCATTTCCATGGTTCCATTAAAAATATGTCTGGGAACAAAGCAGGAATTAGACACACTAACTGTGCCACCATCCCCCTTTTTATATGACACTACTTTCTCTGATTGGTTGCCACAGTGCTCGGCCATTACATGTGTAGATGTGCTAATGAAGGTAGACAGAGGGGAAATGATAGACTGAGGTTTCACTCTGATGAATAAAAACGTGGGGCACAGAGCCTGATTGTCTGTCATTTTGGTGCCATTCATTCTCAATTACGGCCTGGGCCAGCAGTTAGTTTAATGTTGCATATAGGTTAACTGTGGTGCTGTCCGTTGTCCTTATTAGCAAAAAAGACACTTGTTCTTCCATTGTTATTGTATGGAATGTAGACAGATTTCAACTGTAATGGTTTGGGGAAACTGAGCAATCGTTAAATGAACACACAGCTTAAACCACAGGCTGGGTTGGTGGTGAGGAGAGCAAAGCTTCAAGCTGCCGTCTGCACAGTTATCATGTGGTGTGTGTTGTCTACTGCAGTGTCCACTTGGATGTTGTCAGATTTTTGAGATGCTTGACTGTCAAACAGGGAATTCTCTTTACCACCCTCAGCGACAGTGTTTCAAATTACAAATCCCTGAGTTTGGTGATCCCTGAGTTTTCAGTAAAAGGTCACACTAATAATTTGGTGTGAAATGTTTCAACAACTAATGCCATGAAATTTGTTACAGACATTCAGTACTTGCAATTCACAAATGATCTAATTTACGTATGGCATTGCCATAGTTAATCAATATATCAAGGTGAGTTTGCCCCTTTAACTTTACCTAAGAAAACATGATCGTGTCTATTTAGAGAAAGCACAAGATGGTAGTGTATGTGTATTTTTTCTGATCTTTAATAGCTTGTTGATCCCTTTACTTTTTATTTAGCTGTCATCATATCAAAATTTCAATGTGTCCAGTACTCTAGTTTATTACTAAGTACCTGCAAAACTAATGAGATTCCCATTAGCCTCAGCTGTACTTTGTTTTTATTGCTTATCTGCAAATGTAATCATGCTAACACGCTTATATAAGATGGGGAACATGGTAAATATTATACCTGATAGGCATAACCTTGTTAGAATTGTCATTGTAAGCATGTTAGCATGCTGACCCTAGCATTTAGTTGAAAACATTGTTGTCCCTCAATAGTCTCACAGAGCTTTACGCATGGCTGTAGATATTAAGGCTTAATGGTGAAGATGGAGCAGAAGTTGGCGCTACAACATTTGAAATCTGAGATTTATAATGCAGCTGTCCAGAGTGATGGAAATTGAGATGATGCATAAAAATACACGTGCACACAAACAAACAAATAGATTAGTCATTGATCAGGGTTAAGCTGTGATTTCTGTGTGAGAGCATGCCATGGCCGATCGATAACTTTAATTCGGCCCAAAGTGTGTGTTTGCACGTTTTCTGTCTTGCACACCTCTCACTCGTCTACAATTGACAACGATACCCATGCACGCACACATGAACACACAGAGTCATAGTCATAGAATTAAACACACACACACACACACACACACACACACACACACACACACACACACACACACACACACACACAACCTGATTAGGTGAGCCACAGGGGTTAGGCCTAATGACAAACAAACTCAGCGTGTGCACAAACACTTCAGCTTCACAGATGAAATATAGATTTTCCTCTGTCCCAAAAGCTGATGGGTATTAGGTGAAGGCATGTGTGCATGTATGTGAGTGTGTGTGTGCATGTGAGTGTGTGTGCATGTTTACTTTTGTATGTGTGTGCGTGCTAGTGTGTAGTCTTGTTCTCCTGGTTGTTTTGTATGGAAAGAGGAGGCACCAGGGGAAAGCATGTAAGTGATTGGACACTTGGTGATTGTTTTTTACTGTTAAAGACCCTCTCTCCAGGGAAATAGTGGGTTAAATAACTATGTGTCTTCTGCTTGTGTGTGTTTGTGTACGTGTTTCTTTGTGGGTGTTTGTCTGATAGATTAATACGAGTGCTGTCTTGTCCCAGGATAAATGCATTGGTATTGTTTTAACTGATGGCAAGTTTAGAGTAAAGATTAGTAACGATTATTCAAAGTGTGTGTGTGTGTGTGTGTGTGTGTGACAGTTTACTTTATACTTTGTTTTGAACGATCATAACCTTTATTGCCCCCAGAAAAAATTGCTTAAAGCACAGCATACGTATACCAGCAGTATTACATGTTGACATATATCTATAAGTTTAAACCATCAGCGTTGATTATACATCAAATATGTTAAGTATGTCAGAAGACAGACAGAAATACATAACTTAATTCCATATAAACAAGAACAGGAATGATACTTATTATAGTTAGCTACCTGACATATTGCTGCAAAGCCAAATCACAGACATGTGTACACTTGCTACTTGGTTTTAACAGTGGTGGGACAGATGCATGGGCAGGTAATATTGGCCAGAAAAAATAAGGAAAATGTCTAAAAAAAAATTATGAGAAGTCTAAGCTGCACTGATCAATATTTTTATATGAGCTGAAGTGCCCTTCAGTTCTAGGCACGTTCAAGTGTTTTTTAGCACATTTTTTTTGGTTTTACAGTCTAATCTTTCCAACAGTTGCAGGCAGCAGTTTTTTAGCAAAAGCCCTGATAAATTCACTGTACACTACCTGCTGAGCACCAAACAAACCAAGTAGACAAACTCATAGAATCACTGGTGAGTAAAGGTGTTGAGTACATGTACAAATAGATTTTAATTAAAGAAGCCTTAAAAATGATACTACTGAGTCACCATTGTCAGCTTTTAGCAGTGGAAGTCCCTTGACTGGTGACTGAGGGATTACATGCAGTGCTTGTATAGGCTAGTTTTATACTGAACTGAACATGACAAACTACTAACAGAGTGATTGTACTAATATACTGAAGACATTCAGAATCATTGCTGGACTATAAACAATATGAATGGTGACTTGGTAACTTATTGTTGTGTGCACTGAAGTGCATTTAAACAGTGATGTTAGTTGATTGCTTGGCTTAGGGTTTGGGTAGAGAAATAATTACATAGTCAGTGGCCACCAATCTTTGAGCTGAATTGAAAAAGTTGATTTGTATCAGCAAAGTGATTTGTGATTTTGACCTCTACTGGTGAACATAGTGAAGCAATTAGCAGCAAGAGAGATAGGAGTTGGTAGTGTCAAAAACAGGGCTGCAGGCAAGGTGGATATTGGATTTTTATATCTGGCCACTATGATTTCATATGAATGCTAATGTCATTCATTGTCTCTTGGGTGTGTAAACAACTGTTTGTTAGCATGTCTACCAAAAAAACCTTGTATTGTGTCAATATGCCAATTTTGCTTTTACAGCTTGTTGTGCTGCCCCAAAAAAAAAAAAAAAATTATTGTTGTGGCTATATGATTTAAAAACAAGACCAGGGTATTTCAACCACAGTGTTCAAGGGTCACAGAAAATTCACACAGACAATATAATACAGACATTTGTTAATCAACCATGTGCATAAATATTTGGCTCACTTTTCTGAAGCAATATAGCAAGCTGCTGTTCCTCCATGTTCACTGGCATTCAGTGAAACTGAGGATCAGTAATAAACCTCAGACATCGGAGCTTGTGTTATATTGGACTTTTGAAGACTATCAGCTGCTTTGGTGCTGTTGTCTTTGTCCATATTTGTACGTAATTCACTGAAGATCTTGCTATTTGGTATTGTAAAGTACAATATGAACTCTTTATCAATCAACTATTCTATTCTGTCTTTCATATTATTTAATCCCAATTTCATACTATCTGAAATTCATCAGTTAACATTTCAACCACCCAAATGATTGTATCATCAAAACCAGGATTATTTTTGCAAGAAAAGGGATTAAGATGTGTCACAACTTTAATTATATTCCACAATCAGCTTCACTTTCATGCCAGCAATCATTTTGTTGGATTCATGTCAATTTCCCAGATGGTGGATATCTTATTTTGGAATTAAACTCTTCAGATTGTTCTAAACCTATCGACATCAGTGTTGCAAGGTGTGTAATGTCTTGTAACTATGTGTGCTTTTGTTTGAATGTGCTCAGCTCACTCTGGGTTAAGCTAAGTGGCTGTTTGGCACAGGCATCTTTGATTATCTTTATTTATCCCTCCAACCACCTCTCTCTTCACACACACACACATACACACACCCCCTCCTGCTAAAAAGCTAATCTTTTGTGCTAATGAAAGGTATTGGGTTTCCTAACAGGCTTTTAAAGGAAGGTGATGGATTGAGGGATAGATGGATGGATGGAGGGGAGACAGCAACATGGGGAGTGGAAGAAAGTGAGAGGGAGGTGAGGCGTCAATAGGCACATCAACCTCATCTCTTTCTGACTGTGAGGTGTGCATATGCCACTAATATATGCATTCACGCACACGCACGCATGCACACACCCGTAAGCACCCACACGCGCCTTTAGTTGCCCATAAATCTCTGGCAAAGGATAAAAGCAAGTCTTTTGGTGCCAATAAGCTGAGAGATGGATTGCAGGAGATGTCTCCACCTTGACCAGTGCTGTGATAAATGCTTGAGGGTGGGTATGCATGCACTCCAATGTATTACATCAGTTGGGAGCTGTAGGTCTGCGCAGATTGGTGCAGAACTACTGTTAGTAAATGCAGTTTATGTTGCTGAGAAGAATTCATTATGTGATTGCAAAAAATCAATTTTCAACAAATCTGTGAGGGGAAATGTTTTGCTTTAGGACAAACTAAAATGGCATAAAAAAACAGTTAAACTAAACAAATGATGTTGTTGTCCTAAGCTAGATTCAGCGATGCGTGAGAATAATGTTAATAATACAACTAACAATTAAAATGATCATATGAAGACTTTCGGCAGTTTCCAAAGTCTTAAAATGATCTTTCTTTCCCTGAATATCTCAATTTCTCCCGTCCTCTGTCCAACCTCATCCTTCTCTCCAGGTAAAACAGTTGGATGAGTGTCTTGAGCCCCTGCTCTCCTGCTATTTTCCTCTTTCTAATAAAGCTGATAATCATTTGTTTCCCAATCACATTAGCATGCCAGTAATGAGTGGGGTAAGTCAACCATTAGAATATGATCCATAATTCATTGTTGACTCCCGTTCATTACCCCAAACTCACTCTGATGAATGTTTAATAACTCTGTGTGTGTGTGTGTGTTTTTGTGTGTTTTTGTGTGTTTGTGTGTGTGTGTTTGTGCGTGTGTGCGTGCATGCGTGCGTGTGTGCGTGTGTCCACATACATGCATGATTCTGCATCTCTGTCATCTGGAGTGCAGAAGAGTGTCAGTCTCCAATGGATTGTTTTTGCTGATGGAAATTTACATGATGGAATCTGTAATCTACCTTTCTCCATATGCATTACGTAACTCAGGAATGACGCAACTAACAACTTTAATTGAAAATATATGCAAGGGTGCATTACTGTGCGTCTGTCTAGCTGCGTGTGCAGATCTCTCTCACTTGCTGTCTCTGTCTCTCTCATTAATGAATCAGACAGCTGTTATCAGTCGCTGACAGAATCCTCCCATCAACCCTCCTCCTGCTGTCAATCACAGCACATTGTCACCAAGTTGCCATTTAAATGGCCCTTTCTCCTCTGTTTACTCAAGAAATATGTCCATGTATGGGTCGGTGCATGTCTGTGTACATGAGTGAATAATGTAAAAAGCCCTGCCCTTGCATCTGTCCTCTCCTCTCCTCTCCTCTCCTCTCCTCTCCTCTCCTCTCCTCTCCTCTGCAGGATGATTAATACATAATAAATCCCCAAACACCTTCAACAGGTTCCCCTACACTGCAAAATTATTCCCTCAATAAATAAATAGTTGTTAAAACCAGCTGGAACATCATTAATGTCCGGCTCCGAGCCAGAGGAAAGTTGCCTCAAGTCGTGTGTGTTTGTGAGTGTGTATATACTTGTCTTTTGGCAACCTTCTAATGAGATGCCTGTGTTTCCCTCCATTAGTAGTTTATTAAATAGCATGGGTCGCTGAGGTTTGTAAAATACAGTAAGCTTAATTTAGCACATTTGGCACTATGGGGCCATAGGGGACTTAAGGGAGTATCAAGGGCATGGGCAACTGGTGGAGCTTGGGATGTAAATTAGTGTTGCCAGCAATAATAGGTAAGTTGTTTGAGCACACCCATCATGCCCTTCAACAAAGCATTTACTTATTAAACTGCCTTAGAGGTGCTGATGACTGTGAATATAATTATGTGTAACCAGGATTTGAACCACCTGACAAATACTACTTAATTTTTAGCTGAAGCTTTTAAAGGTGATAATCTGCTTTCCGTTTTTTCTTTGTTGTGGTCATTGCTGTGGTCTTGCACTGTGCAGAGACCACTTGGCAATCAAACAGGGTGACCAGAACTTAGGTGCATTTTTCTTTAGATTTTCAGTTAATGAACACAATTTTGTGTAGGTGATGTTATTTTATTCTAAACAAACCACTTGTGCTACTGTTGCAAATGCTTAAGATGATTCACTTTCTTAGAGACAGAATATTGCCCTCTGGGAACATTTGGTGAATCGGGTTGTTCCACTGTTGTTCAGAGAAACACAGGAGTAGATATTATTTTAGCAATTTCAACTACCATGTAACCCTAATTTCATATTGTGTTTATTTCACATTTCCTGGTATAAAAACTCTTTATATACAATGACCTATGCATTACAGGAAAGGAGCGAGTCTTTGCTTACCACTGCATTACCACAGGAAAACATTCTGGCTCTCCCTGTAGTACTAAGGGGGAGGTATTTGAAGTGAATTCTGCAGAGAACAATTTTGTGTTAATATTCTGTGGATGAAAAAAAGATACACCTAGTTTTATTTCTTGGTTTGACCTCAAATAGACACACATGCACACACGCACGCACATACATACACACACACACACAACATTTATAGCTAGCTAGTAAGTGACAGATAGACCCATTTTCTCCACCGCTCATATAACCTTTTCTGTCTGGGGCTATCAAAGGTCACTCCGTCAGGCCTGATTTAATGTAGCAGCATAATGTAGGACCCCCCCCCCTCTCTCTCTCTCTCTCTCTCTCTCTCTGTGACTCCACTATACCCTGGTCTGTCTCTCTATCATAAGCTTTGTCTAGGTACACTAACAGCATTTAATTCATAAATGCTCTGTCAATTTAATATGGGTTATCGAGTTTTAAAAGGACCCCAAGTCATTTTCCTGTAAATGTCACTTTGGCAAGTTGCCTACTTAATACCTGCTAACATTTAAGTAACACTTTCTATACAGCTCAAGTGAGAGTAAAGATGGAACATTGCTGTTTAAGGTATGCACGACATTACATTGATCTCACTAAATTAGACTAGGAAATATATGACATGCATAGACTGCATGTATAACAATATTTAGGCACATTAGCAGTATAGCTCTAGGGATGGCAGTGCTGGTCAGTCATTTGGTTGTATACTTCTTTGGTCAACAATAAAATATTTTAACCACTATTAGATGGATTGTCTCTGGTACACACGTCTATGGACAATTAGGACACTTCTCTTGCCCAGCAGTAAAACCTTTTAAATGAACAATGTTTGCATATTCATAGCTTCTGAATTTTTCAGTGAGGGGGAAGGAGTAGATGTTATTTTAGTGAGTTATTTTAACTTTTATTGTGGATAAACTACAAGACACAAGTTATTATTCCAAGCAGACCATTTTTATATGTCTTGAACATGTCTGGAGGGCATCTTTAACTTTTCATCCAGCACCTTCATCAGGTCAAAATTTTAATTGGTTCAGTACTTTGGTTAATGACCACATGCCGGCAGAACTGCCATTAGCCTCAGCTGTATGTTGTTTTTTTAGTGTTAATTAGCAAATGTTAGCATGTTAAAATAGATAGTGAACTAAGATAATGAACATGGTAAACACTATAGCTACCTGCTAAATATCAGCATGTTAGCAGGTATAATGCTAACACACACATGTCATTGTGAGAGTATTAGCCTGCTGATGTTAGCATGTTGTGCCTAAATGAAGCCTCACAGAGCTGCTAACACGGCTGTCGACTCTCAGTCTTGTTGCATATAATCAACCAATCATGAGAGACTGAAAAGTGATATTTAATTGTAAATGCTGTGCAAAACAAAGATCATGTTGAATTGTCAGATTTTTGCTTGCTATTGACACGTTACACTGCTTTTTGTAGAAATGATGGGAAATTTGGAGCGTAGAGCAAGACAAGTCTTTCTGCTCTTAATACAAGATTTTATTCATGATATACACATTTTTTTTGTTACATTGTCTTGTTTGCCATCTGCTGAACATCGCAAGAGCATTGTTACTCTATCTGTAGGGATTCTGTGATGTCTGAATCAAGTTATAATGAAACTTTTCCATAACATAGATGTGTATGAAATGCAGATGAACCCATGCTGCAGAGTCCATGCCATAAAAGAGCACAGTCAAACTTTTTCTTATTCCTAAATCCAACCTACCATCATCTCTTCCTTTTCCTCCCCCCCTTATTATTTAATTCTGATAGTCACATTTATTTTATTCTCTTTATAATTTATCTTTCCTGCTGTTTCCTCCTATTCTTCCTCTCTCTTTTCTCTCCATCTCACCATGTGCCGATATTGGGTTTTTTTGGAAGGAGATGAAGGCAGCATATTCTTTTTTTTTTTTTTACACTTTATTCGACAGGAAGAATGATGGGTAAGGTGCTGCATACATGGGGGGGAAAAAGTAGAAGAGTAACAGCTGAGACAGAAAGAGGTAGGATTTCAACCAAGCCCTTTATCGCTGTAATAGTTTTGTTCCTGAAGTGTGAGCTGGTTTGATGAGTACCGCCGTGGCACAAAAACACAATTGACACGTCATTGTGTCGTTAATGAGAGGAATAACACTATCGAGCTCATAGTATTTCAAAGCTCATTTATGCACAGAGTTTTACAATACATTCTTTCCACACATGATCTCTGAAAAAGGGGGCCAAAGGTGGGCAGGATATTGTTTAGAAGAAGAATGTAAATATATATAAATAATTTTTCTTGCAATGTCATCTTCTCCCAACTGGTCAGGAGGGCAACTTGTTGGACATCTTTACCTCTGTCATCCTGGTTAGACAGAATGGAAGACAGGAATACTGGAAAATAAAGAATTCATATCAGTGTCAACTAGCTGACTAAAGATACTCTATTTGAATATATATATATAGAGAGAGTGTGTTTGTCAGATAGAGAGAGGGGAATGTTTTGTTTGATCTAAATAGCTTTTGCTATTGACAAAGCTATAACAATATATCTGCTTTAAGTGACCATGGAAAATACAAAAACCTCATCTCGTGTTGATGGAGAGCTGTTGCACTTTGGGAGGATGGAGAGAAGTTAGATAGAGTCGATGGAGGACAGGAATAAATTTAACATTACTCATCCTTTGATGCCTTCGTCTCTCCATCTCTCTCAGCTGCGTTGCCTTCTCTGATGTCATGCTTCTTTGCATCTCATCTGCATCCATTCATGTCCCATTTGTCTCTCTTGACTCCTCTCACAGGTTCACAGGCATCTTGTGTCCTTGGATTATTTTATTTTTATTTATTACCTCATTTCATCATATTTCCTCTCTCACTCTTCCTCCCTATTTTTCTTGTGTTTCCTTTCCTTTGTGAGATTGTTATTGTCGTTCCGTCGATATCCATAAGATGTGGCTGAGGCCTTGAGAGCTTTCATCTCCCTAATTAACTCATTGCCTCATTCTCTCCCATAATGTGTGTTTGTTAAAGGTACATATTGTTTTCTTTATTTTGGATATGCGTCAGCAGTGTCACATTAAAACGCTTTCCTCTGGTTTTATTGGGAAGCCAGTGTTCACTTAGCATATTGATTCATTAGTCAGATCTTTACACACCAAGTCTGCCGCTTTTGTTTATAGTGTATTCTAACGTGTTGGCAATTTCCTTTGTGGCTATATCAGACACCGTTGGTGTATGTGTGTGTGGGCGTGTGTGTGCGTGCTCAAGTCTGGCTGTGTGCGTAACTGTCAGGAGCTAAGTGCTTTGAAGTTCATCATGCTGTGTGGCGTTTGGAGAGAACAATACGAGAATATTAGACTCTCTTGTTAAGCCTTCCTGGGAACAAACAAAAGCAACAATAGAGCACTTGTTGAGTCTTTTCTTCCCTTAAATCTCCAACACAGTGTTACATGAAATTACACACTGTTCCTTTATTTCCATTTTCTCTATTGTGGAATCTTTTATTGTTCTCTATCTGATAAATGGTTGAATGGACCTTGTATGCGTCTGTGTTTTATGAGAGAATTTCTGGGTGAATGCTGTTTATTTGTTAGTGTGTGCATGCACAGGTGCTCTGAATATAACCCTTGTTGGTCGTTAACAGAGGATGCATGTGACATTTATTAAGAGCTCAACTACTTAATTTGCTGCTATACTCTCTCTCTCTCTCTCGCTCTCTCTCTCTCTCTCTCTCTCTCTCTCTCTCTCTCTCTCTCTCTCTCTCTCTCTCTGTCTCTCTCTCTCTCTCTCTCTCTCTCTCTCTCTCTCTCTCTCTCTCTCTCTCTCTCTCTCTCTCTCTCTCTCTCTCTCTCTCCAGCTATCTGTGAATTATTATCCCTCACAGATTAAAGTAAGTCTGTGAAAAGGCAATATTGCAGAAACTTTAATACACCATTTAAACTTGATACATTTATACCTAATCTATGTGACTGTTTAATGTGAGACCTGTCCCATAAATAACTATCAATGCTTCAATTCATTATAATTATTATTACACAGAGTGTTTTTTGTTAGCAGGCTACTTTTGCCAAAGCAGACCACGAGGCAGAAAAGGACAATCTGTCATTCTACTTTACAGCATGGCCCCCTGAGACTTTCTGAAATGAGCACAATGTCCTAAAATTCAAATGTGTACATCATGCACAAAAATGCAGAGATATAATAAACCCCTCCTTTAAAACGCTACATGAAGGAGACACACCTACAAACACGTCATTGTTTGACATTGAAATAATGCTGTTGCAACTGCAGATGGTCACAAACCTTTGCCTTCAACTTTGGCTTCCCGGGTTTTATTCTAACCTCAAGCAAAGAACTTTTTTACTTCACCTACAGGGTGAAGCTTTGATTTTCTATTCTCATTTAACTACATTGCCAGTCAGCGTCAGAAATTAAAGGGGGGGTCAGGGCAGAAATGCCCAAAGAAATCTCAGAATGCCCCAAAAACATTGATCAAAGGGCAAAAAGTGCTTCCAGAATTGAATTCATTATAACAGCGTTATTTTTTTTAAACATGCGATTAACGCACGCACATTCTGATTGATCCTTGTCCCGGCCT
Organism: Scomber scombrus; assembly: GCF_963691925.1. Classification (NCBI taxonomy): domain Eukaryota; kingdom Metazoa; phylum Chordata; class Actinopteri; order Scombriformes; family Scombridae; genus Scomber; species Scomber scombrus. Next base: position 12,071,353 of record NC_084980.1, read on the forward strand.
GTAGTTTGGAGATGAGGAAGCGATGCAGCAGTAACGTTTTGGATAACATCAGCATATGTGTGTGTGTGTGTGTGTATATCTGTATATGTGTGTGTTTATATGTATGTATGTGTGTATATATGTATGTATATATATATATCTATATGTATATGTATGTATATATATATATATATATATATATATATATATATATATATATATATATATATATATTTATATGTATATAAACCTCCTACATTAAAAGCCATCACTTTATCTTCAATATATTTAATTTCCATTTCCATCTATAACACACTCACACAAACAGCGCCGTTCACACTGTGCTTCTGTTACGATACCTGGCAGAGGCCATGCAATCCTGCACCTGCAGTGAAGTTGGCTGCTGCAATGGACCAGTACTTCATTAAAAAAACTCCAACTGTTATTGAAGAAAGCAACCCAAACCCTGGGCCATCAAAAACCCCATCCCAGTAAATAAGACAGTTTCTACTTCTACAACTGAAAAATGGAAAATAGACAGGCTTGGTGTTGAGGAGGTGAGTAAGAAGTCTCTCCTGTTCTGTAAAGAACACACCACCCACCCAAACATAGCCTTGAACACCTAAAAGCTAATCACAGTGTTGTTAAAGCAAGCAAAAAACATGCAAGCATCATCAATTTGTCTGGAACGTTAGCGAACATTAGTGTTAACACGTGGGTAAATAACGTTAATGTTACTACCTACATGTAGGTCTTGCCGACTGATGGAGGGATCATTGCTGTAGGCAAAGATTACTGAACTCACTGCACCAAGTGAAATTAGCTTTTTAGTCCAAAATTCTGAATAGTTGAGTCAATAATGCTGTTTCATCCATGCTCAACACGCCATCAGGGCAAAATTTGGAGATGAAATGAAGCATGCTTAAAAAAGTTCAACCAGAACTGCATCAATAAAGAAGAAGAACACTACGCCCGTTTTGGCTCTTTTGAAAGTACTTCTAGTTACTGTAACAATGGTGTGGTGTGTTTACTGAGGTGGTTGATGGTTACACAAGGTTGTGATTATTGTATTTATTTTAATTGGGGCTCATTTCACATTAAGAACAATAACTTTACGCACTTAACACTATTTATAATAAGTGCCCCGAAAGTTGTAAATGCCCATTGGGGCAAAAGTTGCTCCCTAAATATTTTTAAAATGTCTTACACAGATGCTACTCCCACGCAAACCTGTATTTTAGATGCCTCCTGTATGGATAGTCGGTGCTGTCACTTACTGAGTTTTGAGTTCTTGCTCATCCAATTTCGAACAATTGGATTGGGAGGTAGCGTCACTTTGAGTTTGTGTAACCTTCATAATTCACAGTCCACTAAGCATGCTTGTAGAGGTGAGAAAGTATGCAGAGTTTGAATTTCTCTTAAACACTCTTTTTCTGTCCTTCACACAACTATCTCCATCACTTTTTGGGTTGGAGTCCAGTGCCATGATTTCTTTGAAGAGAGAAAATGTCGTGCTCATGTCCTCATTTGTACAAAGACATGCAAAAAACATAGATTCCTCAGGGAGATGACAATGATGACAGGCCTTTCACTCCCACCCTGAGGTGTGCCCATTCATAATAGGTATAAAGAGTTTTGCTTTAGACGTGGAGTCATCCAATTTATAGTGTAACTTCTGTAAGAAGTCATTAGTGCATTAAGCATGTTGGGGAAAAGAAGATTAATGAACTTTACTGAACAAAACATTCAACTGACTGGTTCATCCAAAGCCCAGCCCCAGTCTGGGGTAGTAGTGCTAGCTGGCTGTACACCAAAAAACAGGCTTAAAGTGACACTAACCCTAACCCTAACCCTCATCCAATAGTGGATGTGACCAAATCACCAAGTCTTACTTAAAATCAAAAAGGAAGTTAACCTATCTTAATTAGGATACGACTATTAGCTGCTGGGCCTGTGCCCTTTTCAAATAAATTGTTTTCAGCTGTACATTATTTCTCTTGTTTTGTTATAGTGCAGCTCTTCATTTCTTATTTTGTTGGAGACTAGATTGCTGTTGGCTACAAAATTGACATTTTTAGAAAGGTGAATCAAAAGAACCTGAATTGATTCAATATGGATGGACAGCCTGAGAAATGGAGACACACACACGCCCAGTCATACACAAACCAGCAGTGTGCAAAGTCTAGAAGATGCAGGACTAAAAGATTTAAGGTTTTCTGCATGGCTTATGTAGAGACTATATCACCCCAACCCACCCTGGACAGCACTGTCCAATGCAACAGTGCTGATTATACTGAGCTATTAATGAACCCGACCCAAGGCTTTAATTTTAAATAATTTGAGAAGTATACAGCTTTTAGAAGACTAAGATTTAGATGTTCACAAAGCATCTTTGTTTTTATGACATTAAAAAACGTTTCATAACATAGAGGTGTATGTCATGCATGCTCATATCAATCATAAACCTTAATAAAATCCTTTAATAAAAACTGCAAAATCAAAAGTCATTATGCAAATCCTACAAATATTTGTAGTCTAGTAGAATGAGAGACTGCGTCTGAATGAAGGCTGGCTATTCCATGTAATCATATATCTCAACAGAACATGAAGCCAAATGAAAATAGAAAAATAGGTACCTGCAGATAGTTCAGCTGGTGCATGAAGCTTTCTGTTGTATTTAGCTTTCTTTTTCCTGCTAGATTGCTAAGGGGCTCCTTAGCCTTATCCTCCTTCTTGGCTCAAGATAATGTGGACCACACTGGCCTGGCTACTTGTTTGCATAGTTAAAGATGCATAAAGTACTTTAAGCAGGAGACAGGCTTATTATTTCTGACAATCACAGGCTAGACTAGGCTATGAATGCATATGTTCTTTATTTTGTAAGGACATATGAAAGACAACAATGAAGAACTTTTTAAAAATGTTTTTGGCATTTTTGCCTTTATTGGAAAGATGGCATAGAGGCCAACAGGAAACAGGGATAGACAGAGTTGGGGAAAGACATGCAACGATTTCGCAGTAACCACTCAGCTACTAAAGTGCTTTAGTAAGAAAAATGTAAGCACCATTTTTTAATTTAAAATAAAAGAAGTTTGGTGCAGTAAACATACATCCACTGTCTCTGTCCAGAGGAAGTTTGGTCTCAATACTTTATGTTGTCTGGAATAGAGATTATCTGTTATCCCGTGTTGTCTCTTTTGTTCCCAAAAGGGTTAATTGGCAGTAGTAACTGTAAATTCACTTCTTCTGTTACCTTATCCAATTCATTTGGTGTGTTTATGCATATTAAGTGTGGTACAGCTTTGTCACATCATTTTTATGGTTCAAAGTAAACACAATTCCGGACAGAGAGTGGTCAAACCTCAGAATGGTGGTATTAATTATCATCTAGGCTGGATGTTAAATATTTTCCCTGTGTCTGAGCTCGAAATACAAACAGAGATGTGTCCCACAAAGCCTGAGATGACTTCACCGTCTCACATTTACACTGAAGCTTCAAGGTTAATCTTTATGTCAACACTTCTCTGTCTGTCTCTGCGTCTTTCTATTTTTCTCTCAGGCCCCCTCTCTGTCTCTCTCTCTTCTCCTGTTGTCTCTATTCCTGCCTCAGATCAATGGGCTGGATGACTACAGTAAATCTTAATGGTCAGTGTGTGTGGCAACGTTTAGGTGTGTGTGTGTGTGTGTGTGTGTATGTGTGTGTGTGTGTGTGTGTCCATTGGAGGTGAAGTATTGCTCACTCAGCACTGTCCTGCCCCTTGGGCACCACCACACGCCTGCCTGCCTGCCTCCTGTCCAACCACAATCAATTTCACAGCCCCCCCCCCATACCATACACACACACACACTTACACAGATACACAGTTGTCCTACAGAAATCCAGTATTAATAATGAAAAGTTTATACACAGATGATTGTAATATAATAGATACCTTTTGTTGAACCTATTACAACTGTCTAACCAAAAAATTGATTAAATTTGGTTGAGATCTGATTTGATATTAAGACCAAATAACATTAATGGAGTTATTTAAATCATTTTTAACAAACCTTCATAAAGTCTGATGGACACCTCTTGATTTTGTGCAGTTTGCAATGTGCTTAGATAATGAAAGTAACAGAGAGTCACAGTTAGAAATGAGGTTAGATACATAGTTAATATTGTGAATATGTTAATGAATTCTACAGTTAACATTCGAATTTAGTGTTTGTTCATATGAGTATGTGAGTGTATGCAGTGAGGCAGCTGCAGCATTTCGCCTCTGATTTTATGATTACCACATTTCCTGCCCATAATTGTAGACGATGCTTTTGCATATCTATATTGGTCTGTGAGTGTGCTCAGCATGGGCCCTCATTCCAATCAGGGTATGATTTCAGTGTAGACAGATCCTTATCACATGTAAGTGAAAAAGAGCCTGATGAACTGAAAATCTACCTCATCCTTAAGAAGAGAGAAATAGAGAGGGAGAGACCCCACTGTGCTTAGATGGCATGGGCCAGGTGATGTGAGTGAGTGCAAAGTGAGATGAGGCGAAAGTATGTGTGTGTTTGTGTGTGTGAGGTGGGGTGGGGATGGCATTCAGCAGGCACCTGGTGCCGACAGGCTCTCATTGAAACTCTGCATCCAATTCAGATTCAGCCCCCCTATGCTGCGTTGAAGGGCCTTGTGACAGCTCATTCCCTCTCCTCCTCTCCTTTCCTCTGCTCTCCTCTCCTCACTATGGGGGTCCCATTATTACCTGCTGATTACAGTGCTGTCATTCCTTGCATTTGACAAGCCTAGTGATTGGCATGAGTGTGGGGGTGTGTGTGCTCTTGTGTTTTCTTCGGTGCCTATGTGTAATGCCCCTCTCGTGTGCGTGTTTTCTCCAGTCTATTGCATGTGCGTTAATTTGTGTGTGGGCAGTGGCACCTATGTGTGCATGTGTGGGAGACAGTGTGCACCTATCCCTTCCTCTGTCTGTGATTACAGTGTGAATGAGAACTGGTGCTGTGCAAGACTAGGAGCGTCGTAAGGCTTTTGTTCTTTCAAGAGTGCAAGAGCGACCTTTGGGAACAGCAGCAAGACTGAACACTGTGATGTTTTTCGGTTCATTTTTTAATTCACATCAGTATCACATTATGAATTATGAATTGTCCTGCTCAGTTGTTTAATTACTGTACACGTATTGTTTATGCACTTAGCAAGCTAATTTGGAATGTTTACAACCCACTAATTGTCGTAATTCTCTTACTTCACACTCAAAGAAGTTGCATTGAAATATAGAGCACACATAAAGGAAGGATAATCCTCTGTTTTAGTTAACCATGGTTAGTAGCGAAAAGGACAACCAGTGCTGCACAGGGTGGACAGCGTAAAGCATGAATGTAAATGAAGCGTTAAGTATCTCTCACAGGGATTCCAGAGATACCTAGATCATTAATGTGTGCCACAGCAAGGTCATTAAAAAGTGCCAGTGAAGGGAAGTGGCCTGATTGGCTGTTTGACCTTTAAAGGGTAATTGCCACTTTTAAAAACTAATAAAGACTCAAAGAGGCTGAAAGGAAGCCAAACCCATTTTACTGGAGACAATAACCTCAAACAATAAAAGTATGTTTCTCCATTAAAAACATGAAGCAAGTTATTGGGAAATGGCTCTTAAAAGAAATCAATGTGAAAACTGCAGATTTTTTTTTATTTCTCTCCATGTCCCCTTACCTTAAGGTCTTAAATATTTCAATCATATAAAGTCACCCTCCTGTATGTTGTAATGTGCAGTGTTCTTGTTAATGGCAGAAGTTGCTGGATTTTGTAAAAGTTAACCCTTGAAATGCCTTTCACCGTGTCAAAAAAGACTGCTTCTTCAAAGCCTAATATCCAATTTTTCTGTCCGCTAAAAAGGGAATGGGAGATTTAAGTAAAAACTTTATGACAGCTTTACTGGCTCCGAGTTAAAAGGTGCCCTCTATTCAGCTAGCATGAAAGTCCGACTTTGAACAGCAGCATTTTGGAATATAGATTGCTTTCAGCACCCAGACCATTGTCGCTTCAAAGTCGCCTGAGTTCCTCTTTGGCTCTCCAGCCTTAGAAATTGTTCCTTGTAAAAGAGGAATAAAAAATGAAATGACATGAGACTGGAACCAGGGATGATAATGGCCTGAAGCCAGATGACAAATAGAGAGAGAGAGAGACAAATGGAAAATAAATGGAAGTTGATAGACAAAGAAATTAATGATATAAATCAGGGAACTTGGGGGCACCTGCACTGCTGAAGACCAGTAGACATAGCAGAAAATAACATTATAAGCAAAGAAGACAGAGACAGGTGAAAAGATACACAGAGAGGGGCAGACAAGGTAATAGTGAACTTGTTAAGCTTCAGTGAGCAAAGACAGGTAAAGATAAAAGAAAGGCGAGAGGGTTAAAGGACTCCGAGATAGAACAGCAGAAGAAAAAGAACATTTAAACCCTCTAAAACCAAAACCATTCTTTAAAGTGAGAAACTACACAGCCAGATCTGAGATAAATGTGGTGTTTATAGAGTTCTGGGTGACAGTGGGCTCTCTGTGGCTGGTGTAACCTCTCAATGGTGTCCCTGTGCCAGTGCAATAATTACCATCTAAGTGTTTCTCCTTAAATGTGCCCATGACAAACATCACCACCACTGACACCACCATCACCAGAGTAAGTAGCAGGCACCCTGTGGTGGTGATTCAACATCATTAGTGAACATGACTGGCTGTGGGCATTAGAGACGCAACATTACACCACACCATACCGTGTACTAATGATCTGGAAAACTAGATACCATCTTTTGACTTGCCATCCCTCACTCACCGGATCCTGTGAAAAAGAGTGGAAACCTGGCGGGAAGAGAGAAAAGATAGAAGCGAGAGAGGTGCTCTCTACAGATTTGTGCATTTATGTATGTGCTTGAAAAACCTACAGGAGGAGAATGAGAGGCAGAAAAAACAACACATATTGTGGTATTAAAATAATTCATAAATGCATTCAGTCCTCATTGTTTTCAATCTTGCTAGCTTCGCTCTGTAAGCCTGTATTTCGATATCTTATCCTTCCTCATCCTCAATCATAATACATCACACACAGGTAGCCTCCCATTGTGGCTTTGTGAGCCCCATAGCAATAGGAAGAGTTAGCATGCTATCTGCTAGATCTGTCTTTAATGTTGCTCCTCCTTGCCACTAGATGCAACATCTGTGAAATAAGGGAAATGGTAGAAAATCCAATTTTCAAAAAGGCATCACAGCAAAGGGCTCACTTATCTGTGAGAACTGATACAGCAAAGGAATTCGAGTGTGCGTGTTCATGTGCTTGTGAAAGTTAGTCTGGGTGAGTTTGTGAGTAGCCTTCTTTATAATATTCATATGCACCAACCCAAAGACAATTTGCCTGCGTTTGTATGTGTGTGTGTATGTGTACATGCGCTCATACATGTGTGCACAGGAGCATGCCTTGGCAGCCCACAGTAAGCACTCCCACATCAAGGCTATCATCATCTCACCTCCTGCTATTATCACCACTTCTGACAGCCCACTCCCAGCTAAATTAATTTACCTCCTCGTTCCAAGTGTTCGGCCCCCCCCCTCACTCCCTCCTGCCATCGCCACCCTGACCAACCCATTTCTTCGGCATTTTTCCTCGTCTTCTTTCCTCTTTTATTGTTCCTCCTTTTTCTCTGTGGCTGACAATGCAAAGAAAAGCCAGTTTTCTACTTGTTTATACCTCGTAAGAGGTTGCTATGCCATACTGAGATGTGTCTGTATCCAGAGTCTAACAGTAGCTGTTGGACACGCTCCTCATCCACGGACAGGAACAGAGTAAAAAAAAAAAAAAAAAGCAGAAATAGAGAGAAAGATTGGAAGAGTGACGGTGATTGTTTGGGGACCATTTGGTTGTATTGGCTTCGCAGAAACCCATTTGCACATCATTTCCATTATAAAGCAGTAGACAAAGACATGGATGGTGGCTACACAGTGGCTCGAGCTTTCTATAATTTACATGTTTTTAGGGTGTCTTTGGAATAGCTTTTCATTTCTGTCTCATGCCTATTCCACTGGAAAACCCACTTACCGCTGTTACATGTGGGATTCTTAAATAAAAATTAAGTCAGACACGGCTAAGAAATGGAATCCAGCTCAGACAATTAGATGCACCATCTGCCTTGCCTTCCTCCAGTTCCCTATGTGGTAGGAGTAAATACCAGCCAAGTTAGTTAAGTAAATGCCACAAAACCACTGGTTTGTGTTTGGAATGATTGGCTGAATATTAATACGGCCATATTCGCTAGTATGTTTATGTGACTCCGTTTGGTGATGTTTAACATGCATGGCGGAAAGAAGTGTTATCTTGATAAAGCTGGGCCATAAACTCGTTCACAGCAGAGAACCCAGAAAACACAAAAGCACAACAATAGCCCTGAATCACAATAAAGATGCACTGATTTTCCTTCTGCTCACAGTGGAAGCCTTGGCCCACACAAGGTCTCTGTCTGTATATGTGGGCTTTGAAAGTGAAAGGCACAGTTTTGTGTGTGCAAAGTAATCTGAGGCAGAGCAGTGCTCGTCTTTATCTGTGTTCCTGTTCATATTTTGATGATTAGATTGCTGTACACTGAATTTGGATGAGAAATGCTGTATAGGGTATGCCAGGTGCTCAATGCAATTTTTTGTCAGTTGTAATTAAGATTTGACCCTTGCACTGCATGCCCGCCTGGACCAAGTTAACACAGCACCACGCAGTGCACTCATATTTTTTGCTAGTTTCATTGAGTAAAGCAGTATTTTGACAACATCATGAATCAAAGATTTGTTTGACATCGCTAATATGTTGGGCATTGTAATTAACATTTAAAAAGCGTAATTAATCATATCTGTTGTCTTCAAATTATGTAATCTGATATACAGTCTATGAACACTGATGCGCTTTTTTGTCTATTTAGAAAATGTGGTGGAGTTGCAGAGGTACCTCATCAGGTGGTCAGGTGGATGAAGCGTTGTTAGCAGGATCCATGTAACAACTAATAGACAACAGAGAACCATGTCATATTTAGAAGACCCTGACTTTTAACCACTGATGTATGAGATAACCTCTCTTTGCTAAACAAGAGTTACCAATTAGCAGTACTATATTAAATCCCAATCGGAAAAAGAGTTTTTGAGATTACAGGCAGAGAATCACTATGTTGTGAGTCAGTATTTAGAGCCGCCCTCTCTAGCAGTTACACCAGAGAACTAAAAAAAATCAGAGAAGAGAGGCCTGCCTGTGGAGATCATAAAGTACTTGAGGATTTGTACAAAGAGAGTCCACACAGCTGTATTTTCACCATGCTCTTCTTTTTATTAATCTGTCAATACAACATCACTTAAAAATGTATTTAAATGTAGAGGAGTATTTGACTCTGATTTGATTGCCCGTGGTTGATAAATTATGTGCTGATAATGCATTCCTCCTGATCCCACCCTGCTGTGCTGCAGGTGTGCTGTGCACCAGCTATGAAAATGTCAACAGTTCTGTCCTATTTGCACTTTTCTTTGTGCTGCTGGCTTTGCTTCGGGCCATGTGCCTCGATTTATATCTTTCCATTGTCTCATTTTGTGTATTTATTGCTGTTGCTGTATTGGTTTCCTCCTTCTTTAGAATCTCTCACACAGTATATGTACCGCCTTTCCACCTCTTGTATTCATGTACTTACTTCACTCTCAGATTGTGGTTTTCAGATGCCTCTACCTGGATTTTCCTTCTGGCATTTAAAAAAAAATGTTTTTCTCCATGCCTTCATTTCTCTTTCACCTCTTTCTGCTGCCACTCTCCCTCCGTCCATCACATCATGCTGAACTGGGATGAATGAACCTTTCTGAGGAACAATACCATTACAAGGTGGATTCCACTATGCATGTGTGTGTATATGTCTGTTTTTCTGTGATTGTGTGTCTGCGTGCGCTTGTGTCTATGTGATGCACAACGACTGTGTGCTTGCAGGCGCACAGACTCTTCCTGGGGGAAAACACGGATGCAGCCTTTTGTTTCGGCTCTTGTTTCAGATTACAGTTTGTTTTATGAATGCTATGGTAATCTGGTTTCCCCTCCTTCTCTGGTCCTTGTGCCTTCCGAAATGGAGGATCGCTCAAAGGACACCCATTGATCTAAGTGGCTCCAGAGACCCCGTGCCAGTCAGCCAGTTTCTACCGTGTCAATCTTTCATGAATGCTGCTGGAGGGAAGTGGTCGCTGGGGACACTGCAACAGACAATGTGCTTAAAACAAAGGGCTGGAAACATAGCGGTGTCACCGGTGGAATGGCCAGGCCCTTGTGTGGCTGCATGGCCAACTTGTTTTTCATTATACGCTTATTTACACAGCTCTTTTCACTTGGGTGACTGACTGGCACAAAACACCCGGGGCTAAACATGTTGCAGAATGAACTAGGTAGAAAAATGCCATGCTCCTGTTCTCATTATAAAGCAATTTGCTGAGAATATCAATACATTTTTGAACATTTTTCATGGTCTTCATGCTGTAGATGATTTAACCCAAAGAGACAGTAACGTGTTTAACTTTGTATTTGACTTATTTGAACATATTTGGCATAAATCGTCTTCATACAATTTTTTAGAGCCTTTTAGGATGGATCACCTGTTTAATCTGCAGATTATTCAGATGTACATGTATAACTATGCATGCACACACAGGCACACACAGGTATATCCGGTAAATGTGACCTCATATAAATTTATATGTGCAAATATAAAAAGTTCTCTGCTTATGTCTCTCTTTCTTTACTTTTATCTTTTCCTCAACACATATCTCCATCTAGTCTTCATTTCCCCTCACCTGCAGGAGACAGCCTATGAAATATTAATTACGATGCACTATCAAGACTATGTGCTTAGCCTACTGAGAAGCACAGACATTGTGTGTGTGTGTGTGTCTTTCTTGTGGCTTGTGTTCTGCCTGCTAATGACCACTGTTTTCGAGACCTTTTGCCCTCTTTCTCTCTACTTATGTCCGTCTCTCCTTGTTCTGCCCCTCTAACCGCTAATCTTGTGCCTCAGCCTCCTGTTTCTCCCCTACTCCCTTTCTCCTCTTTTCTGCCTCCGAACCCCAGATGCCGGTTTAAACAACTAGCCTTGAGCTCCACTGACACCTCGTCAATGCAAATTGAATCTCTTGCAACTCTCCGTCTCTCATTCCTTAGCTGTCTTTCGCTTTTCACTTCCTTTCAGAGATTATGTGGTAATGAGGGTGTCTTGGTTGTACAGCCAGACCTTCATAACCTTACTCTCTTTTGCTCTCAAATTTGCTCTCTCTCGCCTCGCTTTCTCATGTTGTCACTCTCTCGTGCTGTCCCCTCCCCCTCCTACCTCTTGTTACATTAATTAGGAGTGTATGTGATTGTGTGTGTGCCAGAGATGACCCATGTGTTAATGTGAACAGAGGGGCCACGAGACCTTCTTTTCAACGGGTGTCTGCTCTAGCTTGTCAAGTGCCTTTACAAGCCATTGTGCACTTTTACATGGTTCAATGTGTACAGGACAACATGAAATGAGTGAGATCCTGAAAAACACACACAGACATTTTTGAATGACAGCTAACATTAAGTGTGATTTAGAAAGGCAACTCATTTCATTAAAAGAAATCAGACTGAAAGCTTTGCAGATTACAGTGGCAAAGAAAGTAATTCAGCTATAATGGAAATTCATACATTTGCATATCCAGATTCTAATTGGTTGTTTGCATCAATATAAGCACTTAAAAATGAGACGTTTCTGTATTTGCTGCAAAAACGTGCAGGAAAGTGTTTTACCTCCTGTGTTTTTATTGTTTTTTTTCAACTTTGCTTTCTTTTTTTTACGTAGCAGAAGATGTTCTCCATGAGTGCTCTGGTCTCGTTTCCAACAGAGAGCAATTATTCTTTTCTTTGATTACCTTACTGAAACCTGTGTGAAACCCTTTTGCATCATCACCCTACTTTCGATTAAACCCTTCTTTTTACATACAAATACACACGATTCACCAAGACACTGAAAAGATGTCCGCATGTGATATGTTTCTGAGTGCAAGTAAATGGTGTTTTTCAGATATGCCCTATTATCACACATTTGAATCCTCAACAAGAGGCTGGCTGTACATGGTGGAAAATGTCACCTGTCACATTAGATGACAATTTTACCAAGATGAAGGCAGCAGAGGCAGAGGTCCTACTAAGCTATTCAGCTCTTATCTTCAATGCGGCTGCATTAGAAATGCACATATAGGATGGAGGATTTTGCAAATGGGTCCCTACATAGAAAATGAAACCATAACTTGAGTTGTGTTGTAGTCGTGGAGCGGTTCAGCACTGCATGTGTTTTAAAGAGAGAACAGAGAATGATGACCATGTGTACGGTGTAGTGTGTCCTTTAAGACAGATCCATGTTGCCTTTTCAGTGTAAAGCTAGAGATTCCCATGGTGCAAAGGGTCAACTCATGGTCACAGATTAATTGGTGACAAATGACTCTTGTGTGTGTATGCGTGTGTGCAGGTGGCTGTAAAAAATGTGTTTAATTCAGGTCATAACCATCTACAGTGAAGCTGTCACAACACAAATGGCAAAGTAAAAAATGTCTATACATATGTGTGCATGTCTGTGTGTCAGTGTTTGAGCACGTCCTCGCTCTCAGACCTTCCTGCTCTGCCCTTTTAGTGCACCATATTAAGTCAGCACATACCACAAATGTGAAAAAATTAGATCAGAAGTGCAAATCATAAATGTGCGTTACTGTGCTTGATGCCATTACTAATTTACTTATTGTTGGTTCAGTTGAATCAACAAGCTAACCTCTAGCTGATTGCCTCATGGTTTGTGTTAACTGGCTACATGCATGGATGCATGTGTAAGGAATGACAGAATATGGATGTTTGTGCATGTAAGCCTTATACGTGTCCATACTTCTGCATGCACATTCATTGCGGGCAACAACTAATCTACCTAACCACATGTATGTTGAGCAGTCCCACTGAGGGCTCTTAACCTGCTGTCTTTAGGCACTCACTGCAACTAGCAGGGCGGTGTAATTATAACACTCACGCTATGTCATTGTCAGGCTGCTTGATGGTGGGGGGGGCAAAAAAAGCAGTCAGTGGTTATAATAGGGTCTTATGATCATGATGCTTGCCTGTACTGCAGATATACAGGGCGTGATTCCTTCACAATCTAGGTTTAAAAAACAATCAACAACAGTTTGACCCATACAAGTTTATTTACATTTTTATGTAATTTATTATGTGAAGCAGTGTTCACATAATATAGTATAGCAGTATAATAAGTTAGCTCTCCAAGCTAGTGCGTGCTAATAGCAGGTGATATCTAGTGTCAGCAACATTTTTTGCTGACACTAGATATCAAACAAAGGCCAGAGACTATATTGTATTAAGTTGCTGTGAGCTGTAAATTCGCCACTGCTAAGCAGAATGCAGAGGATAACAACATCTCAGAGTTTGACTAGTCCTACTTGCTAGTGCAATTGCATCACGTCTTTTTAACAGTTATTTTATCACCATTTAATTACAGCTCCCAGAAGTCTTTGACATATTGTTGCTGTCAAAAACTCATCATCTCACTCAATAAATCAACTGCTCTGTTGCTGTATGATTGCACTTATAGTATGGCTGTGCTCAGACTGACATTCGGAATTTGACATTCATTTCAATGTGAACACTGTGTTGGCACAGCATGAGTCTCAACACAGAAGGTTTGGCCAAGGTCAGTGTGTTTCTGACAGCTGCTCTGGCTCTCTTTTGTCCCCCTTTACAACTGCAGAATGTCTCGTCCCAGATCTTCACTGTTGCCTCCATGCTGTTGTGTTCATGCCACACTTGCTTGAATCTTGAATCCCCTAACCTGTATGATCCGATGCTTGTCTGTGCCCAGTCTTCCTGCCTGTGCCCTGTCACATTTGTTGGTCTGCACTGCTTGCCCACCACTTGCCTGTAACTGTAATCCTGTTAACAGATTTTTCGTCTGTAAAATCCCTTTACTACTAGCTACTCTGCCTGAGTGTATCTGCAATTTAGTCCTCTTTCCTACTGCCTTTACCTATAATGGGAAAGTAACCTGGTAAAAAAAAGTCTTATCTGACTCACTTTTTGTTGCATTGCTATGAAACATTATTTGGCAACACATTGCATTAGCCATTCACATACAGGCACATATTTCTGTATCTCATGATCTTAGAAACAGAGCTTAGTATGTTAGTATCATCATTATAGAGTAGTAAAATCCTGCTTCACAGTATTATGAACCATTGTGCAGTGTAGGAGGTGAAAGGAGTGTTTGGTTTTTAGTAATAATGAATAATTATCATAAATAATCATTAATTATTAAAAGGAAATTAAGGAATTAGCCATTTTAATTATTTGGGGCACCACCCGGAAATCGGGACTGATAACCAAACAGCAGAATTAGCCTCAATTAAGAATAACATTATGGAAACTGAAGGATTAGAGTCCGAACAGACTATTTTGATAAGCCATTTATCACAATAACACATGCACATTAATCACAAGACGCCTCCTTAAGTCTATAACAATGTATTACCAACCATCAACCAACAAGTTAATCAATGTCCAGTTATAAACTGTCCTACTACTATAACTAATAAACCAACAGCTGTGTATGATTAAGACTATACAAATAGGCAGGCGTGTGTTTGTGTGTGTGTGTGTGCAAGGGTACGTGTGTTGTGGATGCGAGTGAGTGTGTCCAGGATTGTGGGAATTCAAGATGACCGACTCCGCAAGGAAGTCCCGTCAAGCGAGAACAGGGGAGGCGGATGCGGGGGGCCGTTTCCGGGTAGACAAAATGGTGCTATGGTGCCGACTCGTCACTCGTGGTCAACCCTCCCAAACACACCCGACTCAGTGGCAGCACACATGACTGAGGAGGAGGTTTCTTAGGATACAGCTTTGTTATATCCTGCGTCACCTTGCCAATAGCTGTGTGATGCGTGATGTAAATGTATGTACGTGTTTGTGTGGTTAGTAGAAGGAGAGGGAAAGACAAGAACAAAGTAAGGCTGACCCATGGCGGGGTCTCGCGATCGATAGAGAGAGAGTAATAGCGGCTTTGACCGCAGACAGCGTGCGGCACAACGGGAGGCTGTGTACGCGTTGTCTGATCTGCACACACTAATAACTCTGCCCAGACGAAGACCTCTTACTCTGAGACGTGGTGCGCTATGGTGGTGCTCAAGTCCGTTAGTGAAATCTGACGCGGTCCTTGTGACGGCTCGTCCTGATTCCTCGAGGCTAACGGGGCTGGTTTAGCCGGAGTCGAGTGACACAGAAATTCAGACGTGTCGACAGTTCTTGGGCCGTGGGGCGTAGGTTATCTAAATCTTTCTTCCTTCTGCAGGTACAAATTGAGAGCGGCTGGTCTGTAGTCAACGGGCTCTCGCAGATCCGTTACAGTTGCATTCAGGTGAACGCAGTTGAAGCCTCATCGATGTCAGCAGAATTGGACGTGATGTCAGGAGTCTCTCAGCCAATGAGGGACAAGAATTCACTGGGTTCACCAGAGGTTTTATTTTGGTTGATTTGACCTCGGGGAAGGGTCTGAAGGGGCCCTTTGGCTCCCTTCCTTTGTTTCCTTTGATTGAGGGAGCAAAGGAAAAACTCAAATCGGGCTTCCCTGATTCCATGTACTGTAGGTTTGAAGACAAAGGGGCCCATGTGCTTCCAGTCCAGCCCTAACATTAACGTCAACAGCAGTGATTTTGCATCTAGGCTACCTGCAAAAACTTACACCAACACAACCTCCTGCTTCTTTGAAAGCAGTGCTGTTTTGGTTGGACACGGCAGGTGCTCTGCTGGACTGGCCCAGTGATGGACGTAGCCTGTAGAAATTCCATACTATTACCACTGTACTGAAATGGATAGACTTACACAGGTGGTTGTTAGGCTGAGAATGGAACATGCAGGGTGGTGTTTGTTTATCTGTTGTTTTTGTGTTTGCACTTGGACCCAGCTATTGAGGAAAGTGAAGGCTACTACTAACCAAGTTAGAGACAGAAGGGGAGAGGGGGGGGGATAGATCTCTCAGGGGTGCAGTGTTTTGTTGTAATGGCTATTGCATGGTTCCTTTTTCAGCTCAAAAGTGCCGAAACAGACTCTCGCACACACTTATTACACTCTTATTTCATGTTTAAGTCATGAGGCTCCACTGCTCTTTTGCCAACTCAATAAACAAACTGCTGCCAAACCCACTTCACCAACCAACCCACCCTCCCTCCACCAGCCACAACCCACTACACTGCGCCTAAAAATGTCCTTCATTATTTTTTTGGAGCGGACACAAGCCACACATCTAAGTTTAGCATTTCTGTGTTTGTGTTTTCAATGTATGTACATAAAATCTGTCACATAATGTGAAAATACAGGGTGTTGACATTAGGCAAACAGTCAATTTCTGTTCATACTAAAAGTTCACTTACCTGTGTTGAAGACCTGCATTTCCCACAAGCCTTATGAGCATTTCCTGGCTCCAGGGCAAAATAATATATGGCTCAGTATGAAATTGCCTTTTGCAGATTATGCTGAGCACCGCTGAGTTTGACACAGGTAGACTTGTTGACATACTGCTATGTACACATGGTCAGAAAATGCAGTTTTAAGCATTTTGCAACAAGATTGTATGCAGACAAACAAAGCAATGATTATAGATTATGATGGTATGATTACAGCCTGGGGGAAAATGACAGTTTCACCATTATTATGCATTCAGTTATTTCACAATACTACAGATACATAAAATCACAGGAGCATATTTTGTTTTGAGGAGGGAGCATAAGACACACACTTAGCCAGCAGTTATGCATCAGTGGGCTGAACTGCAGTAGTACCAGAGGTGTGAATAAGAAAAAATGAAAAGAAATAAACCAAACCAAGATTAACTTAAATTGGACATTCCAGCAATGGCTTTAGTTGATTAAAATGTGGTATTTTTAAGTGTTATTATTTTAACATACTGTAAGACTAAGATGGACTCTATTGATCCCCAGGGGCAAATATTATTTAATTATTTTGTTCAATTCATTTCTAAATTCTATATGTGGCCTGAGAAAATCCTGCCTATTTTTATTTATTTTTTAAACTTTTGTGCTGTTTTAGTAAAAGTGAAAGAAACAAATTAAGAGTAAATCTTCTCCAGGTGTTGTAAATCACTTGAATGCAATAAATTAGATCCCATGATATAGATGTCTACATAAACCTAATGTTAAGTTAGTCTTTTGCACCTGACATATCTACCTACCGTACCAGCGTTTACTCAACACATGGGAGGAAGCAACAGGTTGTAGGTGGTTGCATTGAAGCCTTCAAGGGGATCAAGGGGAACAAGCAGTCTTGGCAAGTGTTAATTTATAAATGGTGCAATGCTCTTATTCCTGCTTTGTTGCAATTGGTTTACATTGCACAGAAAGCCCAATTCTTAACTCGCTGCAACTTCATTGTTTGTAAGTGACACATTTGTATTTAATTGCTTACCCACTCAATGCTTCATCACGTTACTCACCACTAAAGTAATGATTTTTTTAACTGAGTTATTACTTGGTATATTACCTTCACTTGAGCAGTATAGCTTGATGGTGATGTTGAAGTTGCATTAAGTTTGAGGTGTTGGAACGTAGCAGCAACTTCATCATTCTAGTGGAAGCATGTGTAACCTTGCATACCCAAACTTGTTGCAGTACAGCATTTTAAGCGGGTTGCCATGCTTTTACGGTTACAAAACCCTGAAACTTTAAAGGGCTTAATAAGGGGAGTTGTGGTAAGACGTGTTAAATATAGTATTGTTGAAATTATAATGCTTAAGATTTCAGTCCTGCTGGCATTCTTGATTAAGGATGAGCAAACTATCAGTGCTAATTCAGTGACAGTTATGTTAAGTTTCCCTCAGAGTGCCTCACAATAAAAGCCACCATGTGTTTTGTTGATTGAATACTTCTAATGTGAATAAACCGCAGCAGGAAATTTGTAACTTAACACAGCTGTGATACGGCCGAAAGAGAGTGAACAGTAAACAGTGAAGCTGATATCAATGATTTGAAATTGCAAAACATATCGCTGGATTACAGGCTGTATCAAAGTTTATTTGATACAGATTTTAAATTTGATTTTCTGATATTTAAGGTTTATTGCAACTGTGATTATGTGACTACGTTTCATGCTCTGTCAGTATTTAAATGTTGCATTCTCAATCCTGTGCAGTTAACGTAGTGAGTTCCATCTTATTATTACCAATAGGAATGAGAGCCAAAACTATGAAAGCAAGGCTCAAGTAAAATATTGTAACAATCATATTAGTTTAATAAACTCCATTCTGTGTAATGTATTGGACTTAAAGAAGCTGATGTGAAACGAAATTGAATTTTCTTCCTATTGTTCTGACCTTTTGCCTCACCATTGAATGACAAACAGATTAATCATGCAAATAGGCTGAAAACTCAGGGGAACTAATGCGCACACACACACACACACACACACACACACACACACACACACACACACACACACACACACACACACACACACACACACACACACACACACCACACACAAAACACTTTGTAGCTGAGTTTATGGAGCTCAAATAAGCCAAATCAATGTCAGCCAATTATTCTTGCTGGTCTAAGTGATTAGCTGCGCATCTACGTGCCCCTCTGTGTGTTTATTTATGTGATGTTCTTTTCAGATAGCTTTATACTGCACTGTGCTTGCATAAAGTGACCATCAGTGTTCCTCATGCTCCACTGGGACATGATGAAGGAGCCTCGCTGTGTTCTTCTGTCTGCTTGATGAAGTGTCTGTGGTTGTGGTGGTAACGCTGGTACGCTGACAAGCAATCTGTGTACGGAGTCCTCAGATGCTTTTAGAGGCGCTGAACACTTTGTGGACACTGCCTCTGTCATTGTGCTTTTTCAAGGGCAAGTATTCATTTGCACTTGGGTTTTGCTCTCATACAGGAGCAGAAGATGGAAATATCAGAGGAATTAGAGTTTGTCAGTGGTTCAGCACAGTAATTCAGCTGTTCAAGTACCTTGTGTAGGCCTAATTGGAGGTCAACTGTGCTCAGTGTTTGCAAAAATGAAAAGCAAAACTTATTTCATGCTGAGCAGGGTTTAAAAGTGTGTATGTGTAAAATGTAATATTTTACAGCTGTTTCTATGGAGAGAGATAGACAGGTAATAGGAGGCAAACAGTCAAATGAATCCTGGTCATTCCTCTTTTGCTCCCTTTGCTCGGGTGATTCATGAGTCGACACCTCAAATCGGGACTCCATATTTAATAACCTTGAACACCTTGCCGCTACTAACCCCCCCCCCAGCATTAGCCTATAGTCACTCTCTTTAATGTTCAGTGAATAACCGCTTTCACAGCGAGTTCAGGTGTGTAGGAGGTGGAGAAGGCTCGACCAGCAGGCCAGGCGATGAAGCAGGCAGGAGGAAAACTCATGAATAATGGATGGAAACGGAGTGGCCATGTTAGGCTTGAATATGAATGGCCTCCCCTGCAGTCACCTGGCTTGATCGGTGCTGGGATACTTACACCTCAGAGATGTGCTCAGAATGTTAACTCCTTCTTTCTAGTAGGAGGCCATTACAGTGACTCTGATAACTTATTATAGATACACAACAGCTTGAGTTGTTGTAGCCATAGTTTTACAAACACCAGCGTCTACTTAAGCAAAGATATTTAACTTAACAATATCTTATGTGCATTAATTTGCTCATTATATCAGTATGTCTGTCACACATTTAAACAGCTCACTGCTCCAGACTGTCAGTGAGGTGGTTATAAATCACTGTTTAAAAGAAGATGCAGACATGTTCAAGAGGTTCAGTCGACTGCTCAATTAAAGGTTGAAACTTTGAATGTGGTTATTGGTGGTTGATTTGCAGCTGCCAGTATCCTCCACTTTGACATTTACATACACAATACAGTGCATAAAATGAAGAATGTGCAGTTGAGGTTAGAGGGAAACTGATATTAAACATTATACAATATTCATATATCAAGTTGGCAGGACACACCCACAGAAAATAAAGACAAATAAATAATTCCTTCAGTGCACCCAGTATGCTTACTTTTTTTTAAAAACACAATTTATATGCTCTAATGTCTGCCAAAACAATGCACACTGTATGATCCACAAGTAGGAAAGAGAAGAAAATAATGTAAACAAAACACAAAAAAGTCTGCTGTAGATGGTTTTCCAATACTTTCAAGATCTGTTTCAGACCTTTGGACACATAAATGTCACACACACACATGCTAATGACCTCAAGACATCAGTTGCATACATCAGTACACTGTACATGTTAGTCAGAGTTTTAACAAGCCATCAAGTACCTGAAACCACGCCTGCTTTCAAAGGAACTGTTCATTCGAACTAAACTGATTTTCACATTTTTCATTGAACAAATTGGTGAGGACAGATAATACATTCAGATTTATGAAGGAAAGAGAGAACATTTGCCTATAAATACTTCTTGTTATGCAAAGTAATATAAAAAGTGCGAGATATTTAAAATCAGTTGATGTAATGACTCCTAAATATCTTAGAAAATACAAACATTGTTTTTAATAATAGTGAAACATGTAGACTGCACAGGGACCAATAACTATGCTTAGTTAGTGGTGAACTTCCCAAATTGTCGGAGATGACTCACCCATTTAAACTTCTCCTGACTTTTTCTGTTCGATGATCATAGGGGTGCACGCATCAGCTTTTTCTTAATGATCTAGTTTTGTTTTGCAAAATTAGACTCATATTGCATAAAGAGATGAGGCGGCTAGCTGGTCTCCCTTTCCCAGTAGGTGCACATGCAAATAAACACAAACACACAGACGCACACACACACATTCAGACACAGGGATTAGGTTTTTGGTCAGGAGCCACTGATTACAATATGTTTATTACTCTGCAAGCCAACTGCAGAGCTCTTATCAAACATACACACATGCACACACAGTTTGTGCGCTGCTTGTGAACTGCGGAGTTCTTATTAAAAATTGATCTGCAAGCTGTTGTGTGTCGCTGCTTCGCTGAGGAATTCATTACCTCTTTGCCATGCACCGCTGTGTCTCACGCACACGCACACAATTTACGCACACAGCATGCCTGCCTGCGAGCATTCCCGACCTGTCGAATAAAACTACGCCCTTTCGTTTAGAATATTTGAGACGCAAACAAACAAATGCTCCGTTGGGAGAGAGAGAAAGACAGGCAGATAGAAAAGGAGAAGATTAAAACACAGATGGGATTAGAGGAGAGAGAAACAAGCAAGCATCAAGATGGTGTGATGGTGATGATGAGGGGAGTGGGATGAAAGGAAACGGTGAGTGAAGAGGAGGTAAGAGTAGAGAGCCTCTCCTAGTATCAGATGATTGTTTGAGGGTAGCGTTTTTAAAGGCAAGTATTGCCAGTATGTGACAGTTTTCGCTGCACTCTCCACATTACTCCCCTCCTCATTCTTGCATCGCTTCCCTTTTCTTCTTCTCTTACTACTCTTTCATCTTCTCAAACTCAGGACTTCGACAAATCATTACACTATCTTATTCCATCATTTTCTTCTCTCTATCTCACTCTCCCTGTCTCAATTCATTCTCCTTCTCTGCCGTGACAGCCTTCACTTTCTTCACCTGGTATTTTTTTCCCTAGCTTTTATTCTTTCAGCTTCAAGATAGGATTATGTACAAACAAGGCATGAGTGGAGTAGAAATTGAATTCTAGTTGAATGATTTACTCCATCTATAGCCCCAGTTCTCGTGTATTAACTAAAACAGCACTGATTGAAATTCAGCCCCATGCCTCACGACCTACCAAGTGTCCCTGAAAACCTTGTTCAGATTGAAGTGCAGATGAAGACACAAAGAGAGGCAGATAAGGGAAACAAAATGAGGAGAAAGACTGGCTGGTTTGTCTGCCTGTCTGTTCATCTATCTATCTGTCTGTCTGTCTGTCTCCTCTGGCCTTAATGACCTCTCCACATGATCAATGCACCTCAGAGAATAGACATTCACCCTCTCCTGGCACTGTCATTTTCTCTCTGTCTGCCACTTCTAAGTCACTCCCTTTTATCTGTACATCCAGTCATTCTGCAACCATTCCATATCTCTCTGCCTTTCTGTTTCACTCTATCATTTTCCGTCCTGTCCTTCAGTGAGCCCCCTGCCCCTCTATTACACAGTAGGCCACATTACATCTTGGTATCTCTGTAATTTTCCGCCATCTCTGCCTGTTTCTTTAATTTAAGCTGCTGGTCTGAGTTACATCTCTGTCAGTGTACCTTCTAACATCTTTTGAAATAGATTTCAGTCATGACATTTTAAGTGTTTCTCAAAAATCTTTCCAAACTGTTAAGGGATAGCATTTGGGGAAATAACACTTTGTTTTCGTTCCAAAAGTTAGATGAGAGGATCTATATCACTGTCATGTCCGTCCATTAAATAAAGCTAGAGATGAGAAGAAAGTATAAAACAAGCTAAATTCAATATGTTAACTAGAACATATTATTAATATTTAAAGGTGTTCATAGGTGGCTTTTTGAAATCTTTGAACAGAGGCAAATGAGATGTTTCCCCTTGCTTCTAGTCTTCATGATTAGTTGACAGTTATAAGCTAAGCTAGCTCTACAGTTGCATATACACCATACAAATATGGGAGTGGTACCGATCTTATCTAACTTTGCAAGAAAACGAATGAACTTTTTTCCAAATATCTTGAAGAATTTCTTTAAAATCTGTGTAAAGCAAGAGTTAAAGGATCATTCTTATTATAACTTTTGTGTTTCTGTAACAAGAAAAAAAAGAAGGAAATTGATCAGACACATTATTAACTAGCTAATAGTTTAGCCAGATCATCTGGAGGTAAAACAAAAAATGGCTGCACCTGTAACGTCCTTAATGATTCCTAATTGCACAGGAAAACAAAGTATAGTACTATACAGTATATGTCAAAGTATAGCTAGAATAATATGACTGCTGTTTATCTGTACATGTAAGCCGTTGTTTGCGTAGACTATGGGGTTAATTACCATGTGACACAGACAGATCACTGCTGACATTGCTTTACTGTCAAAAATGTGGCCAGAAAAGCCTGCGACCATTGTTACTTTTGGGATTTGAATGGATTTTTCTTTTACCACAGCACACCCACCCTGATAAATAAAATCAAGGAAATATAGTGTTCAGTAACAGTATTCAGGCTCATTTATAATCATTCTGGGACAAAGAAACACTGTTCAACAAGTGTTCAACCAGGAACCAACTGCTCAGCCACCATTGTTTGAACGATTACAGTTCTGGGTCGCACAAATGTGACTGAGCTTCAGATCTCAGATCTCCTTTTGCAATAAAACAGCTTTGTAAATTTATTTTCTACAAGATAAGCAAAAATAATCTTGATCACAAGCATATTCCATACTTCCACTAGATTTTCACAGCATGCTTTTGATTTTGAGCTGATTAGGAGATTATGAAATGGATGTCGGAGCTCTTTGGTATGTATTATTGTTACACATTGATCTGTAGTGCTGGCTGCATGCTGCATTAGAGCCGCCGCTTATCTACAAAGCCAAGGGCGTGGGAAAATCTGCTAAGTCAACCGCCAGCTGACTTACAGTTGGAGTGGAGGAGTCTCACAACACCAGTGCTGCTCAGAGTGGTTTACAGTTCAAAAACATATTCACGCTGTTATACTACTACTTTCCTACGGCACTTTCAGTAGCGTTTCAACTAATGAATATTTTCTTCATCGGTAAATCTGATTATTTTTTCGATTGATACTTATATTATAATTTCCCACAGCTCAAAGAAATGTATTAAAATGTCCTGTCTTGCCAAACCAACAGTCCAATACCCAAAGATATTTGGTTCACTGTCATGCATGACAAGTAAAAGCAGAAAATCTTCAAACTTGAGAAGCTGGAAATGGAGAATTCTTGGTATTTTTGTGTGAAAATAAACAATTAATCACCAAAATAGTATTAATTTTATGTTGATGGATTAATTGTTAAAGCTCTAATCTTCATTTACTTTCTAAAGTGTATCATTTGTAAGGGAAACTTTATGGACACATGAATGATTTGTGTCATGTGCCACATTTCAATATTTTGATTATTAGTGATCCCAAAGTAAAACTCATTTCCAAGATTTATCAACCACACAAACTTGAAATTCTTGTCCTCAGTTTTCCATTTCTGGTTGCCAGTATTCTTGCTTAGCTACCTTTACCCCCCCAACCCCCCAAAAAAACTTTGATATGCAAGTTTTATGGCAATGAATACCCAATTTTGAAGCAGTGGGCTCATAAATATTCCACACACTCATTGATTTTAATTTCACAGAGTGTGAAGTGCCATTTAGTGCTTTTTTTGTGCACAGATGAAGGAACACACTTTCGAATATTTTGGGGACTTGCTTTCTTCAGTAAACAAAGTAGTTCCAACTCCTTTTCTATCTCCTAAGGAGAGATGGAAATCACCCAGAGGAGAAGCCCTGGCATGTTAAGATAATAGGATCTCCACTCGTCTCTCTGCTGGTCTTTGGTCTTCACAAGAGCTAAACCTGCCGCACTAAACACTTCTGCATTCTCCCCTCATGAAATATGGATTTGTGTACAGGCGGGAACAAATGCTAATCATTGTGCAAGTGTATAAGTGTGTGTGTATGCGTGTGTAAATTCAAGTGACTTTGTGTAAGTATGTGTACGCGTACGGGTATGCACGTGTATGTGTGTATTTCGCCGGGGCCGAATTAGATTTGGGTTCCGAGGCGAGAAAGGGAAGAGACGCATGGAGGAATTTAGCTATGAGGCTCATAAATAGTTTAGCCACCCAGAGCAGATTCATCAAGTAGCATGAGGGATAAATCATATTCCTCCCCTTCTGCGCTCCTCCTCCCCCGTCCCTCACTCTTCTCTCACCCTGAAGAGAGGGATGGAATAAAGGAGGCTGGATGGTAATCCTGAGACTTAAGAGAATCTAATACCTACCGACAATCCTGCAAGTGTTATCTAAGATATGCGTCTAATTGTACGCTCACCTGCTTAGACGCACAAACACATACATGCATGCAAGCAAATGAACACAAAGCTACGCATACACCCACATCACACAAACTGCATCAGTGCACCTTCTAGGCTTGTATCTCTGTGTCAGCGAATGGGATGAGACAATATTGGCAGTAATGAAAAAGCCTCATCAGCATGTAGGTTAATAAAGTCCAGTTTCTACCCTCACACACACACACTTGAGCTAACATACAAAGTATGCGCAGCAACATCCTCCTGTGGGTGGTGTCACGCAGAAACCTGCACACTCCAATCAATAGTGATCTGTGGCTTTGGATTGTCCAATGACGTGACGAATCTCTTCGTAGGCAGCCGCAAGCAACAATTTCCCCCAAATTGAAAGGCCTGGAGGCCCTTTGGGCACTGGTGTTATTTGGCTTCTGTTTTCCCCTCATGGCCATCCATGAAGGATGAACCTCTCTATATATCATCTCTGTCTTTTTGGATGGAGCCCAGGCTCCATCACCATAGCAATGGGTGTTTAGCCTACACCCCGAGAGACACAGACATTCCACAGATTGCCTGAGAGAATGAGATTGTGTGTATATGGCAATGGATTTTGAGGCTTTTAAAGTGTGGGTGTGTGTTTGTGTACACGTGGTCCTGTGTTCCTTCTGGTGTCGCTTCCATTTGTCGGTATGAATTATAGATCAAGGTCGCCATGGGATTTATGATAGAGGCTGAAGAGTCTCCCGGTCATACACCTGAGCCCTCTTTTCTCTATTTTGAAGCAGGTAAAAATAACTTTCAGAAATTTCTAGTCCACGGCAAATGTTCAGATGACTGTATGCTTCAGCATTCAAACAGGTGAGACATGAGCACAGATGAGGATGTTGCTTTCCTGTGACTCTTTAGGTAGGCTGTCCTCCTGCTTCGCCTTAAATGTGTTATGAATGCAAATGTCTTTCCATCCATCATGGCTCCTGTCTTTTCAGAGTCCGATCCCTGCCCCCATTGCTCTCTCACCCACCTGCCATCTCCTCTCTTTCTTCAGCTCCCTGTCTCTGCCCCTCTTCTCTGTGTCCCCCAGAGACACCCCTTGCTCCAAAGTGGAAGCCTCTGAGCCGTTTGCTCCTTCATTACTTCATTACTTCACTCTCTCGTTCCTCTCCTGCGCTCTGTCTCTCTGAGGAGGGCTGCAGTGGGTTTTCATTACTCAACAAGTCAATCTTAATCATGCCGTCCTCTGTGTGCTCTCATTGACTCAAACACGCAGGCTCACACACACATACAGGTATATGCTGCCTATGTTTTATATATCGTAACAGCTACTATTTACGCATCTGTTAATGACACCATTTTAGCTTCTGATTAGGCGCAGAGGGGACAGTAAAAAACGACAGTTCAGTGAAAACCAGCGGTGAGGGTTTTCACAGGCATATGCAGTGAAACCTCTTACCAAATATTATCATGTTAATGTGGACCTTGTTGTCTTTTCCCTGAAACCCATTAAGTTGTAGTTGCAGGTTTACTTATCTGCAATCCTCTTTATTGTAGCTGTGGGCTTGTGGGAAGGTAAAACTGCTACACAGAATATCAAATAAAGGCACATACATTTTTCTCTGCGTGCCCGCAAAGAGGCATCATCACATCACACAGGCTTTATGTTGAATCAGAGAGATGATTTCAAAGGTTTTATTACTGCTGTTGACTGAGCTACCTGCAGCAAATTGTCTATATATGAGTGTGTGCTTTGTGGTGTGTTTTTATGTGCCGCCCTCACCAGCCTTTGTGTGTTTGTTTGATATTTCTCTCTTCTCTACCCAGCAATTACAATGGAGAAAAAAATCATTTCTACCAAGTGCCTCAAAATCTTCTCAGTGTGACCAAGGGCCTGGGGTCTTGAAAATAAAAGGAGAGTCAACTCTGCCACACACACACACACACACACACACACACACACACACACACACACACACACACACACACACACACACACACACACACACACACACACACACACACACACACACACACACACACACACACACACTCAATGTTATGCCCCCTTGTTGAGTGTCTCTAGAGAGGAGACAGTCTGCAGCCAGCCAATAGTTTACTCCTGAGACAGATTCTTGTTTAGCATTTAGATTGGCTTGATCAACCACCAGTTAGCCTGTGTGTGTGTGTGTGTGTGTGTGTGTGTGTGTGTGTGTCTGTGTGTGTGTGTCTGTGTGTGTGTGTGTGTGTGTGTGTGTGTGTGTGTGTGTGTGTGTGTGTGTGTGTGTGTGTGTGTGTGTGTGTATCTATCAATCAATGTGCACCTCTGCCTCCCCTTGTGTGTCTGTGTGCGCGTGCGCTCGTCTGTTGTATATGCGTTGTATACGAGTACGTTCCCCTTTATGTGATCCTTTCTGCTTGCATCTTGCTCCATGGATGTCTGGTTCTTTGTGTGCCTTCACATGTATTCATGTGTGTGATGAGCCATGGCTAACAGCTCTCGTGAACACTCTAGGCCAAGGTTGCCAACGTAGTGAGGCAGTGAGCCAGGGTCACACAAAGTTACACATTAATCTTTTAGAGGGAACCCCGCAATAACCATTACCACACTGTACCAGAATTTCTCCACACAACAGTACTTCACATTACCATTTTTTTTAACTCCACAATCATCAAAAACACAATTTTTTTTAGTTGGAAAATAGTATTTCAAAATTATATTTTTCTGTTAAATTTTGGTTTAAGTATCTCTTGTGTAAGGCGAATATGGTGCTGCCTTGTTCCGTTCAATTATTGATAGGGGATTTCAGAAACACACAATCAGTCAAACTGTATTCAAAGAGGGGAGGTCTGAAAAGGTTAATGGGATTCTGACTGTGAGCGCTGTGAGTGAAAACACACAAACACGGTCAGCCTGAGTGTGTGTTCTCCGGGTTCACTGGATGTATGTTTTAATTAAGAGCTCATCATTTAAGATTTGTCAAACACCTGTATGATGTTTCCGAACACACTGTATAACTCTGTAGTGCGTCACACAGTATTTATAGTGGTTTTTGTGTGTGCGTTTATCTGTCCGTGCATGTCTGTTCACATGTGAGTGGCACTGCCTCTCACCTCTCTTTTACCCCGAGTTCAACCAGAGTTCACAGTCTGTCCTACGCCACTTAATGTGTGTGTTGGGGAAGAGAGAGAGGGAGAGAGACAGACAGACAGAGAGAAAGAGAGGATGTGTATCTTCAGTTCTCTGCCTCGAGTCTCCCCAAAAGCCACTTATGTGCTCACAGAATTATGATGTGGAGACAGACAATTAGTGTGTGTGTGTGTGTGTGTTCATATCTGTCTTTATGTAAGCATTTGTGACAGATGTCCAGTCTCTGATGAACTGGGGGTTTTGTGTTGTTGCCCCTGAACGTCTCTTTTATAGCTTGCTGTGATATTATGGTTTGAGCTCTAGTTCCTGCTATTACACCAGTGATGGATGTATGGTGTTTGGCATTAACGTCTTTCTGTACTACTAGAAACAGCATTCAACCTGCTAACTACATAGAAGTCTCCCACATCCTCTATTCCTGTCCATGTAATGTTTTGCCACTGGGTACATGAGAGAAAGGGTTGACTGTGAGTTTTGTCAGACTGACACAGAAAAGGTGAGTGTAACGCATTTACTTAGTGTGCACACGTTTGTGTATTGTGTTTAAATAATTCAGCCCAGAGGTGATGTGATGGCAATGGTGCCCCAGAAGCAGGCTGCCTTTCTCTTTCTTTAAAAAAAACCCCACACACATAACCACAGTCACACAGATGCACACCTGTTGTGGTCTGTGGGGAGGCAGACAGCGTGTGTTGATGTGTGTGTATGTGTGTGTGGTGGCAGCAGTGTGCACACAGGGACGGAGAACTAAAGCAGATTTGACAGGCTGTCCTAGGCACTAACGCTACAAATGGCTGCCTGGATGGAAATATCTTCATCATCCCAAATAAATAGTCTGTCAGTCATCTCTCCAAAAAACTGCTGTTGACTGAGTGCCATCTCTCCTCTCTCTCTGCCTGTCTCCATCTCTTACATGCATGCACTTTCTGTTGATGTCATCATTTCTATTGTTTTCATTCTGTTTCAAAGCATTTTTGGAGTGTGTGTGTGTGTGTGTGTAAGAGAGAGAATAAGTGCGTATGTGTAAGGGAGATCATAAATGAGGCTGACGCTTGGCCTTTGTTTGAAATATGAAACTGCTCTCAGCTGTATAATATTACAGCAATAGAACAGCAATCAGATGTTAATTGAATCTGGGTTATGACTTTTCTGTGTTCTTGCTCAGCTGAGTGTCTCTCCTGCTTTCCTTCTCTCTTTCCCATCCCTTCTCTCCCTCCTTCCTTTTTTCTCTCAATGGCTCTCATTTTCTTATCCCTCCTATATCCCTAACTAACCCATTTTCTCGCCGCTGCCTGCCTCATGCATCGTTTCCATGTATATACCGTAATCCCTGTTGCGTGTTTCACCTCGTGCACCCTGCTAGCCCCTGCCGGCTCTTTTTTCTCTCTGTTGTTAACTGATGCCACAGCATGCAGGATCTCCCCTCTCTGCTTCATTTACACCATTCACGTCTCATTAGAAGAACCTCTGGTGAAATGTCACCAGGATTTGGATGTAGGCATAAAGTTAAAATCCGAATTAGATTAATTTATGTTAATGTTAGTGTTAAGTATTCAGTGGAGGCCGTCATGTTTAGTTGTAAAGGAATTAATCTGTTCACTGAGTCCTCACAAACATTGTAATACTTCTTAGTATGTGAGTATATGTGTGTATGTGTGCTTCCTTCCTCCTTCATGAAATGGGAGACTATCTATCCTGCCTGACCTTTTCCTTAATTGCTTGGTTTGGGTTCTGTCTCTGCTCATTTCAGGAACAGCGGTCTCCCTGAAATGGCTGCTGACTCCCAATTGTCTCTGGCAAAAACCTCGCTTTACCTTGCGCAGCTGACAACCAACAGATCCGCATTTGAAAATGCACACATTCAACCAGAGGTGCAAAAAAAGATTGAAAAAAAATATTATGTTTTATGATATGACAATGTTGTGGTAAAGGTCTGGTTAGGTTAAGGTTCAAAAACCATTTGGTTAGTATTAGTGAAAGATTAAACTTATTACTATCTTAAAATTAGGCAACCTTTGTTGTCATAACAACAATAAACACTAGAGATGCACTGATCAACCATGAGGGGTGACCGGTCCCGATCAATATCATAGGTCTGATTTTTTGCCAGTTAAATTTTCTGCACATAGACACACTGTGGGTTATGTCAGATTCACAGTGGCAGCTGCTTCACCACACACAGCCAGTGTCACCACACACACACGCACGCGCACACACACACACACACACACACACACACACACACACACAGATGTCATGCATGTCATGCACACAACGATAGCTGCAGCACAGACAGTGCAGCCATACACACACAACATGTTGTTGGTGTGTAAGTTCTTCAGTGTGAGTGAAGATATCAATTTGTAATACATTTAAGTCTAAAATAAATCTGCTGTGTGACAAAGAAAAGCAGTAAAGCAGCTAGAACATGGGAATGTTTGTTTTTTTGCTTGATAAACAACTTATAACAAATGATTGATAGTTACAGATTAATTCTAAACTAAATGTGTATGTATCCTCAACCAGTTCGGCATATTTGATGACTGACTGGCATATTTTCAGTTGGCAAAATCAACAGCAGAAATGACAACCCTGTTTTTTTTTGCTTTTCCCTGCATCTGTTTTGAAATCAACAATACTCCCATAGTTCCAAAAACAACTACAAATTTGAGCTGAATAAAAACAGGGTGCAATTAATGGGCAATGTAGTCTAAACAGGCAGTTTTTCTGGAGGTGATTAACAGTGTGCAGTTTTTCAACTATTCAATTTCTTGAAATATTTGGGTTGGTGTTCTGCTGATTCTCAGCTTTTGTGAAAGGGAATTAAGGGAAGCATTTTCCAAATATTGCCTAGAGGAGTAGATGAGAGGAGCAGTAATCTCCTCGTCAGCTGCTATCATGCTGCTAGAAAGAATGTGTGTACTAAAAACAAATTAGGAAGCTAGTGGAGGAGATTGCGAGGAGATTTTGTGAGAAAGACAGAATGAGCACCAACAGAGCTGAGGCATGGGGAGCAAGTAATACGGTCAGTTTAATCAGCTGCAAAAAGAAAAAAAATGGAAATTGCTTCATTCTTAATTCTTTCTCCACAGCTTCTTCATTCATTATTCCATGCCTTTTGGTCCCTATCTGTTATCTCTTCCTGCTCCCTCCTATTATCCTATTGGTTTCATTTTCAAGAGGCAACTGCTTCCTCATTCCCACCATCTAATAAAGTGAGCCTAAAACTAACACTACTCTCTCTGAGCCCACACCGGAGCCAGCTTGCTCTTTATTAATCCTATTAGCTACACCTGTAGCATGCTGCCTCCAGCTCCTGGCACTGATGCCAACATCTGAGCAGCAGCTCCCTCAACAAGCAGGGGTGTTATGTTGCCGACTGATTATGAGGTTCATCTACAATGATTAAATTTAATCACCAAT
Organism: Scomber scombrus; assembly: GCF_963691925.1. Taxonomy (NCBI): domain Eukaryota; kingdom Metazoa; phylum Chordata; class Actinopteri; order Scombriformes; family Scombridae; genus Scomber; species Scomber scombrus. Next base: position 12,102,961 of record NC_084980.1, read on the forward strand.
GGAGTTATGCCAACAAATGTAACTTAGGTCTAATCAACAATGTATGAATAATTATTATTAGAAATTAGTCACTTCTGGATAAGATAAATGTAATTAAAATGATACTTTTCATACATTGTGGTCTGAATAGGTTATCTTTCAATTTCGTGGCATGGGAGCCGACTGGCAGACTGAGCAGGAGGTGGTCTCAAAGAACGACATGCCCAGACTCGGGCATATTGTCTGGGCTTTGGTTCACTTCCCTAAGTGAGCATTTCAGCACTGCCAACTTACCTGGACTGCGTTCACTATCTTGTCTCTCCCTCTTTCTCTGTCTGGCTGACAGTCTAATTGTCATGTGGGCAGCCTCTGCTGCATGGATTTAGTGTCGCGCTTGCCTTAATTTAATTGAAAAGCTGCGGAAAGGAAGGAGGATGGGAAGGAGGGAGGGGGATGAAAAACAGATAAATAACCAATCTTTGCCGGGTGCGCTGGGCAGCAAAATGGCTGTGTGCGGTGAATAATGCATGGGGGAGATGGATAGGTCTGCATGGTTAGAGCTCAGGACTGCTGGCGCTTCATTACCGAGGTGTTTGTATGCTGATGCTGTGATGCCAGCTCCTTTGCTTGGTGACACAGAAGTGGCTGCAGAGGTGGCGCCTCCCTGAGCTATCTCATAGTTTGTCATTCATTTTTCTCTTTAAAGCTCCCTCCCTCTCTTCTTGTGTGAATGTTAATGCTTCAACCCCCAACACACCCTTTTCTCTTATCTATCTGTGTTCACCGAATATATGTGTGTGTGTGTGTGTGTGTGTGTGTGTGTGTGTGTGTGTGTGTGTGTGTGTGTGTGTGTGTGTGTGTGTGTGTGTGTGTGTGTGTGTCATCTCTACTATGTTAAGATAGTAAAGCCCAAAGGCAGATGGTATTTAAAACTCCCCCCTCTTTCAAGCAACACACATACAGCCAGCTACTGACAGAGCTAGTGACAACCTCTTGGCTTGACCTTTGACCCATGCTGCACCTGTCCTGTCTACCTTTCAGATGTCTTATACATAGTGATATTATAATTCTTCTCATTTCACATTTTCAATCCTTCATTAATGGTTGTTGTTGTAGAAGCTTGTTAACAAATGTTTGGTATTTTTATTCTGGTCTTTAAACCTCAATCTGATAATATTATACTGTGTACTGTGCCTTGTGTTTGTATGATTTAATTAAGATTTTATTGCCAGAATAACTGAACGGAATTACTGGCTAATTAGCTAACTGATATCAATTGAAATTCTTCTCAGATCATCCAAAATATCACATATTAAACTGCCCTCTGTTAATATTTCATAATGCAGAGCCTGACTGATACATCAGCCTAACCAATGTTGTGTTTTAGGCTCATCACAGATATATTGGTATCAGCATATGTGTCAGTTGATATGTAACAAGAGTTTGCACTGAACAGTAGAAATGCCAAAGATATGTCTGAGAAAATACAGAAACATTACTAACCCTGTCTGCAATTCATTATGTTAATGCAAATTTGCAACGGCAGATAAATCTTGATTGAAACCTCATGCCATCAGGTGACGTTGACAATTTTTCTAACATAGACAGGAAACATTGTTAATATATTTGCAATATACTTGTTATGTGTGTTCTTGCAATATAATATCCACTCATAGGAACTAAAGCCATGAGTGAATATTTATGGTTATTTTTAGGCACTCATAGCACTTAGTTAAGGCGAGGGAAAGACAGATAAATACTGAAAGCATGAGACAGGAAAGTTTTGTTACCTGAACTTGTGGGACTCAGGTCTCCGGTGTCAAAGTGTTGTACTTTGTAAGCTATCCAATTGATTAAGATTGCAGAGATAGCCTCGTGTTTGACTGTATTGTGTTCATAATATGTCTACTAATTAACAGCAGGGATTGCTGCATGTTATTCAGAGGAACAAAGTAAACAACTCTCAACGAACCCACTTTGGAGATTTGGGGCAAAGTTTTGTCGTTGTTGTTGTGGTTTAAAGGATCTCCCACTTCACTTGCTTTGCTTACATGAAAGGAATTTCCATGGAGCTGAATGCAAATTTAGGGGGAAAATGTCACTTTACCTCCAACTCTGATCACAGGATATGCTCCTTTTAATTATCTTGGGTGCTGCATCAGGTTACGTAGCTGTCAATAGCTGAAACCCACAAGCGAAAGTTGAATTTTTACCCCACAAATTCCTTCTGGGAGTGGAACAACAGTTCAGTATACTCACCACCACCATGGCATCAACGTCATCGACTCACTTTTGTTGTTAACTTTGACCCAAAAGAGACATATGAATTAAAACAAGTCTTTCATGTAATGCCGGCAGAATTCTGTGTGAAGCTTTAGGTGTGTTATGTGGAAGCAGCAGGTTTCTGGAAGGCCAAGCCTATGGTGTTTGGCATCCTGTAATGTATTCCATTTCATTATATTCAACCTCCCAGCCTGCTCTCATCAGTGGATCAGGCATGTGCTGTCTCGCAGCCACACTGAGATATAATTACTTTCTAACACACGAAGAGGGGAGAGAGAGAAGCAAAAAGAGAGAAAGGATGAAGGAATGAACAATGAAGTTTAATTATGCTTTATGGCAACAATTATAGAATCAAAACAGAGAGTCAATAGGCAGAAACATTGTCTAATTTTCTCTGCTGAGGTGGACTGGGTTTTGCACGGGGCCTCAGGCAGACTAAAATAAAAAAAAAAAACAGTCAAGAGGAGACAAAGAAAACAGAGAGAATATGCCTGATCATATTTATTAGTGAAAGAGGGGAGCTGGTGCTCTTCCAAATCCTTCACTGATGTTTCTCCCTCTCATATTTCCTCACACAAACCAAATGTACTATATTGCTAATTTCAACCTTTGCAAGTAATTAGGAGACTGTAAATGATTCCACTTGTACTCTATCCACCTTAATAATTGTCCAATGTGTAGTGTTGCCCTGCTCTGTGTTTGGAGGTCCGTGAGGAGGAGCAAGCATTGAATTCAAGGGGCTCCACATGCCGCATTAAATTCAGCCTGACATTTTGTTTTCTATCACTCACTCACAGAGTATCAGGATCAGTGGGATTAGCAGTCTGATTATCATGCTTCATTGACAGCAACACACACACACACACACAAACACACACACACACACACACACACACACACACACACACACACACACACACACACACACACACACACACATAAGCCGGCATCCTCTCACACACAGGCAAACACGCTCAATCAAGGACAGATTAATTAAAGGGAACAGTCTAATTAGTGTCATTAAGGGAGGAATAATAGAGAGGCTTGTACATAGGGACAAGAAATGAGGCAACCTGTCAATGTGTTTACACACACAGACAGACACACATATGCTTATATATTCTACCTCCCAGAACTGAAACACAACTAAATTGATCATCAATGTCCTTAAGAAAGAATACTGTATCAGTCTGTTTGGGAGGTTTTAATGGTGTTGAATCAATATTTGACACACCTTACATCTTACATGGAACAAAATATGCCTCTTTCTTGTTCTTTGTTTGTGATCATGGTTTGTCAAGTTGGAAAGGAGCAGACAAAAGTGGACACAGCTGAGTTGCCATGAGCAACAAGCCCTCGTAGTAACCCAGAGTTACTCAAAAAAATGCCAAAATGTGCCTTGGGTACACTGTTGAACACAGAAGCCAAGGAGGCAATCAGTAATTGGTTGAAACACACACAAACACAAACCTGCGTTCACGATCGCACATAAACACACACAGACAGACAGACACACACACACCCCGGGCAGGGTTACAAGAGCCAAAAAAATTGAAAGTAAGTGCTGGGATACCCTGTAGCGCAGAACCTCTGAATACCCTCATCTCTCTTTCTTTTCTACTCTTACTCGCTCTCACAGGCACAGAGAAACAGACCCTCTCTCTCTCTCTCTCTCTCTCTCTCTCTCTCTCTCTCTCTCTCTCTCTCTCTCTCTCTCTCTCTCTCTCTCTCTCTCTCTCTCTCTCTCTCTCTCTCTCTCTCTCTCTCTCTCTCTCTCTCTCTCTCTCTCTCTCTCTCTCTCTCTCTCTCTCTCTCTCTCTCTCTCTCTCTCACACACACACACACACACACACACACACACACACTCACACACACCTCTAGCATTTTATGCTAGAGGCTGCATAAATATGAATCAGAGGTGACAATGGCGTGCAGAGTGGAGCCCTGTGCATCCTATTTTCATCATTTACCTTGGGCTAAATGGATTTGGAACACTGTCGGATAGCTCACCTCTCACACTGGTTTGCCTACTTAAATGTGAAAAATGGTACAGTTCCAAACTCAACCTAATGCTCTTTCATTTTTTTCCATTCTCTCATTTGCCTCTGCTCCAATACTCACTACTCATGAATCAAGGACTCTTTGTAAAAGGGGGAACCAAAACTTTCAGAGAAACTATCACTACTCACTCACTCTGATAGATGTGTTTGGTGTGCACATATTGTACTTGCAAATGGAGCTTCTTTTTCATTTGAAATTGTAGTTTACTGTTTCAAGTGACAAAATAAACAGCGAAGGATGTGTTTTATCTTGTTGTATGGTTACCTGAAAGAAAGGATTGTGTTAGTTCATCCAAATTACCAAAAGCACATTTTCTCCCTTACCCCTAGTGCTCTATAGCCACAGAGATTGTTTGTCTTTTATTTGCCCAGGTTTATATCAGCAATAACGTCTGTCTCCGAGATTTATACCTTCACCCCAATACAATGGAGGTGAATGCAATTTCATTTATACGGTCCATAGCATTGAAAAATTACATTTAAAAAACTCAACAGTGCCATGTCTTTCTGGGGTGTATGTATTATAATATTATATGTAATATGAAAACTGTTGTCATTGTGTCCTTTTGTTTATCCATAATGGTGTAGATATTGTTTCTGAAAGGACAACTTGCTGCTGAATTTTCTCAATGTAATTTTTCAATGCTGTGAGCAGCACAAACAAAATAACTTTCATCTTTATTGTATCCGTGGAAGTGCGGACTGATAGCAAGCCTGTGTAAAAGCGTTTGTGAGGCCGGGTTGCTCCAGGCAACAGTGAGACATATAAGAAATATAATCTAGGAAGTCCAGTTTAGTAATAGATTCCTGATTTTGAAGGCACCAAACCACTGCATAGTTTTTATAGTCATGGGCACTGGTGCTGTATCAATGGCTGTATTCAAATGTGTGAGAGGGCTGTGTTTTTTCGTACAGAGCTTTAATAGTCTGAAATCTCAGAGACCAATATAGATATAAAACCAAAACTGTCTGCATACCACTTGAGAAAAGTAAAATATATATTTTCCTATTTTAGGTCAACTGATCCTAAGAAAGCAAAGGCCCTTGATTCAATATACATCTCTGCAGAGAGCCCAATATTGTATTTGTATCTCTATTTCTTTAGGGAGCAAAATTATTTGTATTTATATCAAAGAAAAAGTGGAAAGAGGTGTAAACGTCCTGTTTAGGATATCAAAGTGTTAAAATAAGTGTCCTTCAATAAACGGTTTTGCGAAGGAGGACTTCCACACTGGGTCTCGAACGACAATCTTCCAGACTATGGATGACTGCGCCAACCACTCAACCAAAGCTCAGCACCATCAGAGCCACAGACCTGCAGCTATCCATACATCCATTGCACAGAGACAGACAGCAGAGCAGAGCGATAGAGACAGACCTGCATGCTGTTATTTGACATGTCTTTTTTTTCTTCCTAAAATCGAGTAACAATCATAATAATACATTTACTGAATACCACATTTGGATTCAGGTTCACTACTATTCTTAAGGTTGCTATCTTTCTTCTCTCCTCTTGTTTCCACCCTCCTCTCTCTCTCTCTCTCTCTCTCTCTCTCTCTCTCTCTCTCTCTCTCTCTCTCTCTCTCTCTCTCTCTCTCTTTCTCTCCTCTTGCCCTTTGTCCTTTCTCTTTACCCTTTCTCCCAGGTCCTTTCTCTCTTTTTTCTCCTCCTTCTCCTTCAGTCCCTCCTGATGGCAACATGTTTATCCATTATTGATATTCTGACTGGGCTCACTTCCCGCCCCCCTGTCGCCCCACTTTCCTCCAGCCTGCCCTACTTCACCAGAGTCCTCACGAGACACTCACATACATAGACGCCTGTGTGTGTGTGTGTGTGTGTGTGTGTGTGTGTGTGTGTGTGTGTGTGTGTGTGTGTGTGTGTGTGTGTGTGTGTGTGTGTGTGTGTGTGTGTGTGTGTGTGTGTGTGTGTGTGTGTGTGTGTGTGTGTGTGTGTGTGTGTGTGTGTGCGAGACAAAAAGTTGTGATAACCCTGAGTGTTTATTGTGTGTGTTCAAGTCAGTGAGACAGAAAGAGAGAGACTAAGTGAGAGTCCACACACACATCGAGAAGAGAGTTCCTATATTTAGATCCATATAAGAGACTGTTCTCAGCATCCAACTGTGCATACACAAAGCTCAGTCGACTCGTACATCTTTGTGTGTGCCTGTGTGAGTATATACACATTTGTTTTCACATGTATTAAGGAACAACAGCTTTTAAATAAGCCTGTTTTTCTCAGTTTCTTTTGTTTCTAATGAGATTTAGTTTGAGTGAGATTTACAAAATGTCCTTCGTTTGACTTTGTGGGTTGGTGAAAAGCTTTTATTTGTAAAGCTTTTGGAACATCAAGTGTTTTAACTTTGCTAGTTTGCTGTGTTCAAGTCAATTAGCATCTGTAGTGTTCTTTGTCTATTACAGTTTGGTCCCGCTGCGTCTCATCGTAAATAAAATGTGTGTATATGGGTTGTACGTGTATGTATGTGCACACATATGTATGAGCTCAGTTGGCAGAAACGTACATAAAAGCACATGTATATAAGCACAGGTTACACACATACTGACTCATATTGTACACACACATGCAATTTGAGAGCTTTGATAAGGGAGACTGTGGAGTGTATTAGTGTGTGATCCTTTGAAGAGAAAACATGAAAACGTTTGTAGTGCTTGGAGCAAAGGTTTTTTTTTTGGTGCTGTTGCTTGACTTGGCTCCATGGGGCCCTCGCAGTAGTAGGCTGTTTTGAAGCTGTTATCAAATAAGATTTCTCATTTGCTACTTTCCTTTTGCACCAGATTGGCTTTAAGCTCTGTTGAATCCTCTTCCACTTCATTATGTACGTACGTTTTTTGTGTTCGCATGTGGGAGTGTGTTTTTTCGGCTCAGTCTTTCTCCTGGAATGTGCGTGTGCATGTTTGCATGCGTGTTTAAGAAGTGCGGAAAAGTTCACTTGCCTCAACTGAATCTGTGCATTCATGTTCATGTCAATTCAAGGACATATGCGTCTGTGTGTGTGCAGGCACATACTTACATACATGACTCCATGCGAGTGTGTGTTGGATTTTCCCCTGTGTTGGCTTTTAATTGTTCTGTGCTTCTGAGAGTGTGTGTTCAGTTTAGTTCACAGCAATTGATCTGGAGAATAATGGTTGGTGGAGAGTCCCATGTCTCCAAAACCACTGTCTGAAACTCCTTGTAATTACCTCTGGGATCTCCAGCAATGTTGAAGGAAGAGAGAGAGAGAGAGATAGAAAACGGGGAAGTGATGGAAATTGACAGAGAGATTGCAATATGTGTGCACATCCAAGTGCATGCAGTATGTGTAAACTTTGTTGTTTTCAGCTCTTAAAGACTTTATTTTTATTTTTTATTTTTTTTATGTGCACCAATCACCGCATTTTACAGTAAACAAGATCCTTGAAGGGTGATGATGACAGCTGTTTCAAGTGATGTGTCCACCATTTGAAGTTATAATTATTAAGATTTCAGTCCTGGTTGATGCTGACACCTGTAGTCACTGGTGGTGAGTGTGGTTTAATACTACTACTTAATACTACCACTTGATACCAATACTACTCCAAGAATTCCAGGGGCAGCGTCAACAGGTACTTTATTTGAAAGTATCAGACTGTCTAGTATATCTGTTTACAATGCAGCCAAACAAATATTGCATCATTGTTAGAATAAAGCAATTGATCAATCATTGGCCTTTTTCTATCATGCCATGAGCAACATCAGTCTGATTTCATGCTGCTCATGAGTTGTTTTCCACTGTACAGCGGGGCACAACAAAGTTGGTTCCCCTGCTGAGGAGTTGGGGTAGTGTCCCCTGCAGCTTACAGCTCACTGTGCCTCCTCCTGTTCTATTACTCTCTGCAATTGTAAAACTGATCCACTGTCAAAAAATGGGGGGAAAAAAATCACCATGTGTTGTTTTGTAAATGCCTTTTTGATGCAAATGCTAACCTCAGTGGCAAATACATGGTGCTTCTTGTGACTGTTTCACAATGAAGGGCACCTCTTGTGTGGCAGCAGCAGTAGGAAATGTTCAGTCTGTATTAGCAGTAACATGCTGCATTTTTTCCGGTAAATTCCTTAGGTGTGTGAAAGCAATTTGAATCCAGTGCTGCACTGACAATGAAAACTACTACATGGAGAGGTAATGGCTGCATGCAAGTATATTGAATGGTTATTTTGCTGAAAAAAACATCAGCCATGAATAGTATAAAAAAATGGGGATTTGTGTATTATGCAGCAAAACAAAACACTGAATACTTAAATACAGAATTTTTGCACTGCAAAATGTCATTTTAAAATCCAATGTTGAATGTTTTTATATCATTGCTTTTCTTCTTTTGTTATATTATTATTGAAAAAAAATGAAAATAATAATCCCTAACTATACTTCAATACTGTGGTATACTCAAGTTGTGTTTCCACAGTCAGCCTATTATTCTGTTAGCGTCTGTTAGTATTTAAGTCAGCCTGAGTCAATTAAAAGATCTGGAGTCACCTTCATAAATTGTTAAGCTGTTAGCAGTGAGGCAGTCCAGGTAATGTGTGTTTGTGTTTGTGTGTGGTGATCCAATCAACAGGAGACGTGCTCGTGGAGAGCGGAGACCAGACACAAACACACACGCTTTGCTGTTATCGGTGCTAACAAGTACAAGGCTGTATTGCGCTTCCAGCGGTGCTGCAGCTTTTGGAAAATCATTTATGGTCATTGTTATTTCTTTCTTGTCTGCAGACAAAATGTCCTTTCATCCTACAGCAGCACATTTCAATCTGAGCTGATTTAAATCTAATAGATAAAGGAAAGAATTGATTCAATGTTTCTTGTAAAGTGTTGATGCTCATTCAGGGCATATACATGTAAATATAGTCACACACACACACACACACACACACACACACACACACACACATATAAACACACTCATATTCACCTGCAAACATTGGGATATGAACATCATCAGTAACTCCGGCAGTATAGCAAATAGCTTTGTGTCTTTGTTAAGGTATCATCATTTCTCTTTCGCTCTCGCTCCACACCCACAAAAAGATTACATCGGAAAGAGCGTGCAGATGAAACTGGGGAGCAGGAGAGCTGGGGAATAGGGGATGGAGGAAGCAACAGCAACAAAATGAAAACAGGAGATTACTGATCAATGGGTAACACAGGATGAATATTTGATTCAGTCTTTTGCGACGTTCTCTTATCTGAAAACACATAATGCTCTTATATTGGTGTGTTAAGAACATGCAGGACTGGGGTTCAGCAGAGGCGCAAAAGATTATTGTTAGATGGACCATAAAAGCCAGCAATTCTCAACATTACTATGCCATGGGAGAGGCTTTATTAGTGGCATCATGGTGAAATTGTATTTCATCTAACAGAGATTTCAGTTAGTGCTTTTGTTCCCTTTTGAATAAAAGAAAGCCTTTTGGGTGTTTGAGTCACTATTATTATCTTCTTAAGTGCCAGATTGTTGCTGGATCTTCACACTTTAAATGACTTGTGTCACTATGAGAAATTTGCAAGACAAACCAACAAATGGCAACTACTGTGCCATTTTAGGAGGAATGTGTAGGACTATATGTGTGTGCTCATGGTTGTGTTACAGTGTTTGGATTTCATTGGATGGATAAGGATTACGTCCTTGTACTGAAGATCATCAGTAAGCAGTGGTGCATGTCCGAGGGCTGATGACATTTTAAACATTGATGCGACTTTGAAAATACCATATTAGGAGTTTATTGGCTTTGAGAGGTAAATGCTGGCAGGTGTGGTTGCGCACATGTACGTACACACATATGCAGACACACACTCTACACATCCCTGTCCTTGTAATTGCTCCTCTCATTGCCCCGAGGCAGCGTGAGCTGGCATATAAGCTATATAATAAAGCATATTATCCTGGCTGGTAATGCATTTCTGCCTCCTCCAGCCTGATGACAGTTGGAATTGAGCTCTGCGTGTTGCAGAAGGTGATCCATACTAAATTCCTCCAGGCAGCTTGAAGCTCTGTGTCATAGTCCTGACCTTCTCCTGACAACTAGCATAATGAGTTTTGGGGAAAGCAATGTCTTCCATGAATGAGCAAGTTGCTGTTTGGGTTTTACTTTGATCCCTATATGTCGTACACAGTGCATCTGGGATTTCAACCGGCAACAGAAAACATTTACATTCTGAAGCTGCTGTATTGCTGCAATCCTCCAAAACCAGTTTCAGCCAAGACAACAGAAACCAGCCGTATTTTCAAAACATTGGAGTAAAGAGTGATCAAACAGTTTTTTAATGGTTTATCAATTTTGTTATGCCCAAATTTCATCTATCCATCGTATCAGAATCAGTACTGATCCACCTGTCAAGTTGTAAAAGGAGCAGAAAATAACGTTTTCCTGCCACTCACTGTAAAATCACCTGCACTCCCGCTGAACAGCTGTGCTCTGACACAATACAACACTTTCCCAGTGACAAAAAATGCCTGCAGTTTGGCAATTCTTTAATCTGAGTGAAGCAAACTGTCAGCTGTGCCAGGTTGAGGTGTTTGGTAGTGTTACAGCTGAGACAGGTGAAGCAGCCCCTCAAGTCAGTCAGAAACAGTAAGTAATGCCACAAGTGAAATAATAATACCTTCACCATCTGTGCCGCTACTTTTCAATAATGAATCAATGCCAGTTTATGTGGACACTGTGTCAGACGTGTTAATTCAACTCTATTGTAATTTGATAACATGCGGATTTGTGTTGTAGTGGATTGCAGTATATTGCAGTACAGTTGTACATGATTAAGTGGTTACTCTGCATGACCATTTTAATAAAATATAGGTTAGGTCAACTATTATTTAACATAAACTGTGTTACACACTTTTTATTTCTACTAGTGTTCATTTTGGCAATTTTGGCAAACTGAGGACATTTTAAGCTCCATTCAGACAGGGTTGATTTCTCCAGGGATGTTGGGGTGATTTCAATCTTACCTGCTTTTATTGTTACTGAGTTTCATCAGCTCATTGCACAGTGTGACAAGGAAGTAGAAACAGATTTTTGTCAACTTGAAATGTCACTAGTTAACATTAGTCAACAAGGGAAAAATTAAAACACAAATCGTACAAGATCAAGACCCTGCAAATTCATCAAATAGGCTGTTGATTCTGTCTTTAATGCTCTAACTTATTTCAATGTTTTTAAACAGAAATTAAATACTTGCACATTTTACACTGAAGACCACTTTAGGATCAATGTGTCAAGGAAAAAATATGAAAAACATCAATTTCTTTACACTATTTCATCTGAATGTTAGCGGTATGCCAAAGCACTTTGAGTCATTAATTGATTACTGGGTCTCATTACTTTGACATTTTCCTATTGTGGATCTTAATGAAATGTTGTTAAATTACTCTAAAGTGTCTCTCTATTCAATAAATGACTACAATCATGTTTTCAGTCATAGAAATATAGATATGGAGTATCCCTCTTGGTAAAGCGTCAGTGAGGTACTCTGTGACAAGATTAAATCATTGGTAATTGGTAACACAGATAGTTATGAGGAATCTATTTTTTATTTAATAAATATGTGCACAGTTGTTTTCCAGGCCATGCTGTCATTGGCTGTGTAGACCATCGAACAGTAAACTCTTGTCGATAATCTTGATGAATTTCTGAACACTATTGCCAAGGGATGCAAACTGCGTTTTATATTAGGTGATTCCACTATTAATTTACTGCAGGGAAATTGATTATTTGCAAATGCCTTTATATCACAAGCCACTGGAATCACTTTATCCAGTAAGTCACTTATAGACAATATTGCTACTAAATGTACAAATAAACATGGAGTGTATTGTATACTGTCTACTGATATATCAGACCACCTTCTTATTTTTGTTACTTACCATTTACTGAGAGTAAGCAAGTTGTTACAAATATTTTCTCAAGAAATTTCAAGATTGCTTATGTGAAAGGATTTTGTTGATAAACTTTATGGTATTAAATGGGATCAAATTATGACAACAAATGATCAGTCTAAGGTGTATAATCTTTTTACGGATGAGTCCTTCAACACATTCAATGTATCCTTCACATGTGAAAATCTAGCCATCAAACCTAAAGCTTGTAAATTTTGGTTGTCTAAAGAGTTAAAAATGTATCTCTAGAAAACACAAACACTTTCTAACTAATCCTTCTCCCTGAAATATTGATAATTATTCAACATACAGAAATAAACTTAATCATATGCTGAGAAAATCAAAAAGACAATATTATCAACATTAATTTAATATATATTCATAAATTATATGAAAAATACATGGTGGATCATTATTGAAATGGTAAATAAGCCCTCTTCTGAAAAATTGCCCCACAGTAAGTTTAATATTAATCATAACATCATAGAGGATCCCACTGAGATTACCAACAAAGTCAATAACTACTCTGTCAATAAAGGTCCTGCTCTGGCTGCAAAAAATTCCCATCATGCCCATTAGTTCTTCTTTCTATAGAGTGTGTTTCCAACTTACCTTCATTGACATTTTCTTGTAATGTAATTGAGCAAGAAATATGTAGTATTGTATCAAGTTTGAAGTTAAGAGGTGCTGGTTTTGATGATCTTGTGTCTTCCGGCTATTCTACAACTACTGTGCCACATCTTCATTTGTTCCTTTCAAACTGGTATTGTACCAGATCAACTGAAATGAGCCATGGTTATCAAATTATTTAAAGCTGATCATTGATCATTATTATCAAATTATAGATCAATTTCTTTAGCACCATGTTTATTCAAAATACTTTAAAATTTTGTAGAATAGATGACTGAATTTGAATTGTTTTAAAAGCATTTTATGTCTATGGCCTTGGTCCAGTTAGCTGATAGAATAGTCACAGCTTCAGATAACAAAGAATTCACAATTAGAGTATTAATTATTTTTTTCAAAAGCTTTAGCCATTGTAGATCATTATATATTATTAAATAAGTTCATGGTGTTATTGGTACTGAACTTGATTGGTTCAAAAGCTTCCTGCTTAACAAGGAACAATGTGTCATTTGGAACAAAATTAACTCATCATACAACCACCTACAGTGTGGTTTTCCACATGGTCCCATACATGATCCTCTTTAGTTTTTCTTATATACAGAAGGGCAACAAATTAATGGAAAAAACCAACATGAATCGTCTTAGTATAGAGACAAGCCACAACAAGACTCCAGAGCAGCTTCAGTGCTTCTTGTCAAGTCTCTATTGGAGGGATGAACTCCGTTCCTCCACAAGATATTCACTTACAGTATATATACAACCTTTATTTAATCAGGTAATCTCATTAAGATAAAGTAGAGCAGTAGAACAGATAGAAAGAAAAACAAACATAGCCAAACATAACAAGAGGATATAATATCAGAGACAATCACAGACATCACTAAATAGATATGAAGTTGAAAGTTTATTGATATATCTCCTCTCTTTTATTCAGGGTTTCCCTTTAGTTTCTCCCAGTCTTTCCATCAGTGAATCAATTTAGTATCAAAAGAAGTGTTCTCTTCTTCTATATATAATACAATCCTATCAGATCATATTCACCCCATTCTCATAGCTTATAATGTGTTTGAATATGTTTCCTATTTGTTTTCCCATGTTAAATTCTTAGGTGTAATCATCTATAAGCAATTTCATTGTGTTATGTATCCAATAAAGTTGTAAAAAATATGGTATTTTTTTGCAGAGTAAGACATATCTTGTCAAGAAAAAAAGTTTATGGATCTACATTATGCTGTAATTTATTCTTTCATTTCTTATGGCAGCAGAGTATGGGCATATAAAACCAGTCTCTGTTCCATCTTTTCATTACAGAAAAAATGTGTTTGAATGCTCAATAACTCTCGCTAGAATGTGCATACTGCCTCATTATTTCAAACTCTGCAGTTGTTAAACATATTTGACATCTATAAACTTCAAATAGGTAGTATTGTATTTCAATTTTTTAACAATTCATTTCCCATTTATTTTTACAGTTTCTTTGTAACTAGGTGTCAGATCCACTGTTATCACGCCAGAATTGTTGATCTTGTTTATAGTCAGTTGTACAAAACTAGCCATGGCCGGTTTTTAGTCAGGTACAAAGGTCCAGTCATATGGAAAAGCTTTTCTGCTTCACTTCGCAGTCACTCCTCATTTCAGATTTTCAAAAAAGATCTTAAACAGCTTCTCTAGAAGGAGTACTCTATAGACCACACTGACTGGTCCTTATTTAAAGATGATGACAATGACACCTACACTTCTACTGTATTGTTTTATATAAGAAGCTGCATGGACACTGTTACCACCACTAAGCACATCTGTGTCTTCCCAAACAACAAGCCATGGATGAACAGAGAGGTTTTGGTCCTTCTCAAGGCTTGCAACACCGCTTTCAGGTCCAGCGATGCCCAACAGTACAGCACTGCCAGGTCTGAACTTACGAGGGGCATTAGGAACGCCAAGACAGCCTACAGGAGGAGGATCGAGGATCACTTCAACAACTCGGACTCACGACGCGCGTGGCAAGGGATATGACACATCACAAACCAGAACATTAACACCAACCAGCTCACCAACGACAGCGCTGCACTAGCCGAGGAACTTAACCACTTCTTCAGCCGCCATGCGGGAGAGACCACTGCCCCAGTACCCGCATCACCTACAAACAACCAGGCACTAGCTCTGCAGCCGTATGAGGTGAGACACGCATTCAGCCGTATTAACACACGGAAAGCAGCTGGCCCAGACGGTGTCCCGGGATGTATCCTCAAAGACTGTGCCGGGGAGCTGGCTGTGGTGTTCACCGACATATTCAACATATCTCTGTCGCAGTGCTCTGTCCCTACCTGTCTTAAAACCTCCACTATTGTGCCACTACCCAAACAGACTAAAGTAACGGGCCTCAATGACTACCGGCCAGTGGCCTTAACACCCATTGTCAAGAAGTGCCTGGATGGATTGGTGCTGAAAAACATCAAGGCTGCTCTCCCAAACACACTAGATCCCCACCAGTATGCATACAGATCAAACCGATCAACAGATGACGCCATCTCCACTGCCCTTCAAACTGTACTGCTCCATCTTGAAAAACCAAGAACATATGCACGGCTGTTGTTTGTGGACTACAGTTCCAAATTCAATACAATCCTCCCAAGCAGACCGTTTCACAAGATGTCCGACCTTGGCCTCCATCATAACATCTGCCTGTGGATACGAGACTTCTTAACCAACCGGCCACAGTCTGTGAGGATGGGCCCCCACCACTCCTCCTCTTTGTCTCTCAGCACAGGAGCCCCACAAGGTTGTGTCCTGAGCCCCTTCCTGTACTCACTTTACACATATGACTGCACACCCACCCACAACACCAATATCATCATTAAATTCGCAGATGACACAACAGTGGTGGGCCTGATCAGTGAAGGTGATGAGACAGCTTACAGGGAGGAGGTCCGGAGGCTGACTGAGTGGTGTTCAGTGAACAACCTGGTTTTGAACACGAAGAAAACAAAAGAAATGATTGTTGATTTCAGGAGGAAAACAAATGATCATCAGCCGCTGGAGATAAATGGGCTAAGCGTGGAGAAGGTGGCTACTTTCAAGTTCCTGGGTACATACCTTTCTGAGGATCTTACAAGGACAAAGAATACTCACTGCCTGATTGGTAAGGCACAGTAGTGACTATACTTCCTGAGGGCTCTCAGGAAGCTCAACCTACCACAACACCTGCGGCTGTCCTTCTACCACTGTTCGACCACCCGAACCACCAGACTGTTAAACAGCTTTTATTCCAAAGCCATCACCATATTGAACACAAGCTTACAAACCCGAACTCATACCTAACAACACATAAACCTCACAAACACCAAGTGCAATAAATCAATCACTTTGTATTTTCTTCTCTCTTTTTGATATTTTGAAAGTATTTATGTTTTTTTGTAAATGTGTGGCAAGCATATACAGCTGTCTTTGATCTCAGTGTTAGGTGGGTTCTTTTTACAAGCCTGCAGGGGTTTGTTTTTCATCCCACCTGTTCATCTTTTGTTATTGTTTAATTCTTCTCTTTTGATTCACTTTATCATATACACAAAATAAAAAGCTTATTGTAAGAATAGCATATTGTAATGGACATGCAAAAAATAAACTTTTAAGTATAAATATCATAAATAATACTAATGAAGGTCACATGGCTTTTCTACAGTATATCAAAGTCTATTACAGAATCAGCTCTTGTAATTTGCTCCATTGCTGAAATGCTGTCTGGAATGAGGGATGGGTTGAAATATTTCATTACCCAGCTCCTTCTATAATATTAATTCAGTGGGAATTAGGCTCTAGTCATGTTTTTGTCAGTAAAGTTTCATCCTGCATTTTAATATTTTTCAATTCTATGGGTGCAGTTATCATGGTTAAAGGTGTTTTCATCATTTAATGCTACATCTCTACTGCAGAGGCTCAGTGATATTTAGCAAACCATAAGTGAAAAATGAACCCTGGTCACGTAGCCATATGGTGATTATGGAGGCTTCCTGTAATACATGATTTAGGTTAGTAACTTAATACAATATTTGTCCCTGAATGAACATAATGTCATCTCTGTGACTGTGATAAGAGTGTTGGAGAGATGTATCATTTGTTCACCAAAGCTTATTATTAGTGATGGGAAGATGCTGACACTCAAGGCTAGAAAGAGTTTTGGGGGAAAAAAGAAATAAGTGTTAATACCAAGTATGATGAATTTTAAGAAGGCATGGAGGTGTGCGAGTGGTCTATCATCGTGCATTTATATGTGTGGGCAAGCGGTTTGTGAACAAAGTGTTGTTTATGTAAACTCATGTGGGAACCGGTGGCATATTTTCAGTGTATGTGATAGAAAAGTGTGGAGGGGTGTTCAAAGAGAGAAGGAGTGAGAGAGAAAGTGTTTGAGAGAGGCAGAACAGGGGTTATTTAATGATCAGAGCAGTGTAATTACCTCCCAGTGAGGTTCAGCCTTTTAGACGGATGATTATTCAAGGGGAGAAATCTCATTTGCATCTTGTACAGTAATATGTAAAAGTGTTCGCTCTACACAAAATTAAATTGCCACATTGATTTTTTTCTCCTCACTAAAAGTACATTTCAGTCTTTTTTCAACAGAATTATGGTTTTACACGTAGATGAATACATCTGCAAGCATAAAAGAGAAAATAGTCTCTCTGTGTCCTGCAGTGCTTGTATTCAGTTTTGTCTCTTGGGTTCAGCTCACAGATCATTAACAAGGCGTTAGACATTATTCTCAGCACTGTATAGTAAAGGGCTGAGAAAAGACAAGCCGTACAGTGAACTCATGTCACACTTCACTATAGCTCGCTAATACAAGGCAGGGGGTCACTCGAATGAACATTTGCTTGGCGGTAATTATCCAAAATGTGCAGCACTTGAATCTGCATGTCTGCCTATCCTAAGTCTCTTTTTTCTGTAATACTACATTTTACTGAGTCCACACCACCCACACATGCACACCTCCCCTTGGCAAAGCCCACCGCTGGCTATCCGTTTCTTCAAAGTATGAAATCAAGGATCCTGCTTTCATTCACAGCACCTCCAATTACAGTGGGAGTGAAATAGCACGGAGTGAGTGTAATGACAGCAATCTAAGCTGTATGGAGGAGACAAGAAGAACACCTGACTGAGCCCCTGTCACATTCGCGGCTGTATTACCTAGGGACAAATGGAAAGACAGAGGAAACCGAGGAAGAAAAGAAGCAGAGTTAGATGGAAAGATACAAGAAAATAATATATTGCGTTACCAAGAAGAAAGAGAGAATGAGTAAATGAATGTGGAGAGTAGAGAGACATGTGGTGAGATTTAACAAAAAAAAAGGAAAAGAAAGAAAGAGACGATGATTGACAGAGAGCCATCTGTTGATCTTCATGCTTATTTGTGCTGCTGTGATCTTTTCCCCTCCCAACTAGTCCCACGCGTGGCTGACTGGGGGTCAGCTGCGACTGATAGTCCATGCTCCTGTTTTCGGCTGACAGATGGGTGCAAGGACCGACTCCGGTGCAGCCTGAGAACGGATTCTCCATGCCTCTGCGTGCTGCCACTGCCATTTTACCCAGCTGTCAGTCACAGACAGCATGGTTGACGTTATCAGCTATACCCCACGTAACTGTGGAGGTCTGCTCAGAACTGCTGCTGGGTAGGAGTCAGACAGCAGAACAGTGCGAGGGAGGGGATGGGAAGATGGAGGCAAGCAGTAAAATTGATGAAAGCAGGGAAAAGAAGGGGAAATGGGATTCACCCAGGTTAAAAGCATGAAGATGGTGGGCAGGGAAATAGAGAAAGAAAGGGATGGCATGCTAGATATGAGTGCAGGGTAATTAAAATGACATCAGACTGAGGGGACTTATAGTCTCCTCCTGTACCTGGACACATAATGAAGATGGCTTCCAAGGCCTTTGGCTCCGCACCAAGAGCTGAAAATGAACAACAAGAGAATCAGTACTCTCCTCCCTCCTCTCCTCTTCCACTCAGGGAAAGATTTACAGGCCGTGTTATGACAGCACACAATAACAGCAGCCATATTTTACTCCTGCAGTCTGACAACAATATCTGTAGCCAATCAAATCTACCACAGAACAAAGTTGTTATATCTACTGTGTGTGTATGTGTGTGCGTTTGGGTGTTGAAAACTGCCTGTCATCGGTAAATGTGATTGTGCTACATTGAGTTGATCGGCTCAATTTATTGCTGTCACAGATAAGGGATTCTGAGGATAGGGAGGCAGACTTTTTATGGGGAATACATTAGAAAAATAAACACCCATAAAAGAAACAGTTTCAATCACTCAGAGATGAATTGCATGGAAACATGATCAGGAAATACTGCATGCTCTTAAAAGTTCACCTAAGTCCTAAAGAGGGGCCGAGGGAGATGGAGAAAGAAATATGAGAGTGAGAGAAATAAAATAAGAGATCCTGTCAGCCTGCACAGATGAAACTGAATGATGAGAAAGTAAAGAATGAGATGGGGAGATGCAGAAAAAAGAAAGAAAGGATCCAGAGAGTTACTTAAAAGCTGGATGAAAGTGTGCATGGATCAATAGATATGGATGTGAACAGGGAGACTTTTAAATAAGGCTCTTGCTTGTGTCCTCAGATCCTGTTTCACAAAGAAACTCAAACTCTGCAAATCAATACCCAGCTCGTCTCACTGACCTGTACAGGCTGTAGCCAGTGGCTCCTCTTATATGGCACTGTCTGTGCGTCTGTTTGTCTCTGTTCACAGCACTTGAAACCCACTCAAACAGTCTCTTTATCTCTGTAGCCCCAGTCTCCATCAGCATCTACACCACCTTTGCCCACTAACTGTGTATCCATTTGCCCAACAAAGAAACCATCTTCCAAATTACTGCAGCATAAGAATACAGCATATTTTCATTTCCATTTAAATAAAGGCCAGTTCTGCTTTTCTCTGTTGCAATTTGATATAACAATGGCAACACACATTGGTATTCAGCCTACACGCAATTCAAGAAGCCTTTTACTCTATATAGTTGCTGATTTGGGCATCTGGTTCTGGGTATGGCTTTCCTGGAAGATTTCTGAGGTCAATTTTACATTTCTGAGAGAAGTCACTGTAGATTTATACTTAAGAAAACTCTGTTAAACTCAAGGAACTGTTAGAAGAACAGCTGAGCATTGGTTGGAAATATGGCTATTCGCTTTCTTTCAAAGGTTTGATGAAGATTAAGATCTACAACTCTTATTGCTGTGTATCATGTACACAGCTAGAGCTCAGAGGTGATTTGGATAGCTTAACATAAACACTGTTTGTCAAGGGACAGTTACAGAAACTCCTCCTAAAACTTTAAATAGCCATTTTACATTTTTTTTCGTACAGGTTAAACTAAATAGATATATCAATAACAATAATAACTGGCTGACACAAAAAACATCACTGCCTGTGTGCCAGCCCTTGATTTCTGCCACAGACACCAGATTAAAAGCTCAGGTATAATGCAAAAAAAAGGGAGATTAACCTGCCAGTGGTACGCTTAATCAGCATTGTGTGAACTCATTTGGCAAGGATTTGAATGGAATGGTAATGGACGTTCATTTATATGTAAAAGTCCTGCACTCCAGTTTGAAGACACGGACATGAGAGTGATATCAATTGTTTCATCTAACTCCCAGAACAAAAGCAAACTTGCAGGTTTCCTAAAACGTTGAACTGTTTCTTTAACTTTATCAACAGAATATTTATGGGAGAAGACAACACTGTCCTGGTGACATTGTCTGAATGCCAAATTACCTTTGGGGAATGCTCAAAGCAAATAATTAATACACTATACAGGGAGAAGACAGTCAATGATATGATGCAGACAGGATAAGATTACCTAAATACTTTATAGTCCTTGTGTGCATTCACACTAATGCATCTATGTATAGACACATGCACAGACTTTTCATTAATTCCTGACCGTCTAGTGTGAGTCATTGACAGCCCTGGGACATCTGTTATTGAGATGCAGAGAGACTGCAAGTGGTTAGTCTAAACTGAGACTGTGCTTCACTGCTTCGCAGCAGCCTCTGGTTAAGTGTGTGCCAATATACAGAAAATGTTACGTACATTAGATTGTTTGACCAGAGGGCTTTTACTTTTAGCTTGGCATATGTGCTTACGTTTGTATAAACACAGCAGTGTGTGTGTGCAAGTAGAGATGAGTTCAAGCCAGTTACAAGAAATGATGAATTGATTCTTATTTTATTACAGTAGCTAAATCTAGATCAGGCAGAAAGAGACTGTACCCCATCAACAAAGATGTATACCAGAGTTTATGCATATATCACTGAGTGCAATCATGTTGATGTCAGACCACCTCTCTGCTCACATCTTATCCTCCTCCTTGTTTTTCTCATTAGTAAAAGCGGACCTTGTTCGTCATTAGGCCGTGATGGTCAGTTCCCACTGTGAAAATGTCACCAGAGTCTTCTCCCTGTGTCACCTCTGTCTGCTCCCTGCTGTCCCCTCTGACATGTCTGGGGACCCTTCCTGCCCTTTCTTTGACAAGGAACCCTGGTGATTACACTCACACTCGTGCACACAGACACACACCAACACAGAAGAGAGGACACGCACATTATCATAATAGATGTCACCTATTTTAAGATGTAGCACACTGTGCTTCTGGCTATACATATACACTCTGCTGTACTGTAAAAGAGTAGTCCCTTTTAAAACCTGAACGTGCTTATCTTTTGGTTTGAAATGCAGCACATTACACTACAACTAAAAATGTTATAACCCCAACAAGTGATGATACACTACTTCTGTTCACACAAATGCTGCTTCCAAGCCTTACAGACACATTTAAAACCAGAGCAGTAGCTGTACTTACTCCAGTAGTAACATTGTGTATACATGTGATGAGATTTCCTTCCCACTTTGACAGCCCTCTCTTCAGCAAAACACTGCACACCATTTGCTGCTCTGTATGAGCATGGATGGGAAAATGGATTTTCAATTCAAAAAACACTCAAACACACAGTTGTGCGCGTAAGCTGTTGCCACAGTTGCTCTAATGGACATACTAGCAACTCAAATCCCCAACTTGTTTGGATACAAGAGGAAGTGCAGGCTTGAAATATGATATCTAAAAAGTTACTTTAAAAAATGAGTTTGCCTACTAAACTAGGGGAAAGAACTAAAAACCAGTATGAGTTTTTCACTTGAGATTACAAGTATTTATGTAGGAAAGTAAGATTATAGACAGAGGGAAGATTGTGTTATAAGAAACACTCAAACTTTCTGTCAGCAAGAAGTATTAAGACAAAGCTATATGATATCTTGTAAAAATGCAGACTCAGTCATCTTTCTTCACTATACTCTGCTTTGTTTGAATGTCAGATTTATTTGCGCAGCCCTTTACTACACTTAGAGGCCCCAAGAGCTTTACAAATACACCCATGGTCTGATAACAGTAAATGAAAATGGCATCACTGATGTTAGACCGGCAATGACAACAAGGAAAAAACTCCCATGACAAGCTCAGAATGAAATAACAGATCCTGCACTCTGATCTTGATGTGGGGGCGGAAAGGAAAGAGAACGTTTCTTATTGTGAGTCTTTCACATTAAACAAAATGTGTTTGCTTTTAGGATTCTGATCATAGGGTTTGTTGCATTCATAAAGAGATGCAGGGAAAGTGCTTTAAGAAAGTGGTGAAAAATGTGTTCATGTTGCAAATACTTAAATAGATTACTAAACTGTGTTAGTAAAATGTTGAATAATATAATTTCTGTAAAATAATGACATGAAAAATCTATTGTGGAAGATGGAGGCACTGTGCTTATCACATAGTTTTTGGTAGATGTACTTTATTGAGCAGATCTTAATTTGGATTAACAAGATTGTATCATAATTGTACCATAATATTTTATTCTCAGCATTTTGCAGCAGTCTTTTGCTGCTGAGAGCGATTAGAGAGACAGAGGAGTTACACCTGTGTCGACCCCCGCTGGTTGCTAAAGGGAGTTAAGTGTGTTTGACTCAGAGTTGATCAAAGCCTGGCTGCCGGGCAGCATGCCCTTGCAGTACTCTGGTTCTTGCCTTCCATCTTGTTCATCTCGGTAGTGAAGCTGCTGCTCAGAGCAGAGCGTAGAAGACAGGAGAACTGTGGGGGGCGGGTGGGGTCTTGCTGACAGCGTCTTTATCTGCAACAGAGTGTAGTTCAACTGGAATGAGGTTTTAGATGTCAGCTGTTGAAGAGTTAATTGAAAGAAGGTAAAAATCATTACAGTTTTTTTTAAAGGGCTGGAAGACCTGTATGACTGTAGTGACTGAAAGAATAATGTTCAGTAAAACCACAGCTGTTAATTCATATTAACCTGGAAATGGTGAACAAAATATTTAATTTATACACTAGCATCATAAGTTGGAAGATAATCAAGCTTTTTCCTTTCATGTGGCCTATTTTGGGCTTTTAATGTTCTGTACATGTGGAACAATACATACCCGTATTTCCTCAAAGCTACACAAATCAATATTTTCATATTAACAGTGGCTCAAATATTTTTGTGTGATATAACAAGGGTCACTCATCATGCCAAACCCACAAAGAATTGTCACCCAAATAAGCTGTCAGAGTTACATAATGCTTCATGGAGTAGTGTAGCATCTTTCAGTTGAACGTTTTGCTTTTGTCCCAACACTCTCACCAACCTTGGTCCCATCTGCAATTATCATTATCATTATTAGTAGTAGTAGCAGTAGTCGTGGTAGTAGTAGTAGTAGTAGTGGTTAGTGGTAGTAGTATTTTTGCCCACTGCAGACTCCTGGTCAATATTTTATAGATTTCATCTTATTCTCTTTATTTAAAATTTAAACCTGTAGCAGCTTTTCTCACTTAGAATATATTTTACATGTTTTTATTGAAAATGTACTCATTTTTATATTAATTAGGACTACTTAATTTTGTGTATATTTCTGACTGCAAACCTACTTGGCATTAAAGCTGATGTGTTAAACCAGCTGTAAACTATCTGCTGAGCACCACACAGCAGACACACAAAGGTAGTGACTTGCTGGTGAACATAGTAGAGCATTTAGCAGATATTTCTCAGCTCTAAAAGCAGAGTGTCAACTGGATATATAAATAGATATCCCACATTAGCACCTTTATAAGGTGATGATATGTCAATGTTTTCAGCTTGTTGCCCTCAATTTGCCAGACACAACAATACAGATTCAAGCGTTATTAAAGTTAGAGGAAATAAAATACCTTGTCAGTGTAAAAAATTGACAAAAGTTGTTTTATTATGATATGCTATTTTTATGTATGTTCCCAAAATATTTATTTAATTTATATAGCCGTTCATGAAGTTAAGTCTACCGTGATCTAATTAATCAGGAGATGACGCAAAATTCCTTTCAAGCATGTAGAATAAACTACGGTGGCAGCGAGACTCTATCCTGGCACACCATATGGTTTGTTACAATGAACCATCTGAGAAGTCGTCCTTGGAAACTGTTTGGAAAAGGGCATGCACTTTGAAAAGCAGGTGAATGGATGAACCATCTGTCTATCACCGTCCATTACCATCTTACCTTGTGAGGTACCTGGATTTGCAAGATCACGCGAGAATCCTTATAGGACACTGATTGGTCCAAAACACCGGTGGTTCGGACACAAGCTCATACTTGAAGCCTGACAAGATGGATTCTTGCGTGATCCCATGAATCTTGCAAATCCAGCTGCTTTGCAAGGGAAGTAAACCTTGCAAAAAATGCAAAGGTCATTCTCTAGATCCAGTGTTTGGTTTGTCCGTTCTGGACGGGCTCGGTGGAAGAGAACCGACTTGCTCTGTGGAAGAGAACCGACTTCCTACGTAGATATAAAGAGCTCATTCTAAGCAAAAACACAACAATTCTTATTTTCATGTGACTATACACTGAATAAAACATACTTATGAATATTATATTCCCTTGTATTCCAATCTTACACACTGGTCCTTTAAACAAAGCAGAGAAAATATGTAACAGTCCTTCACTGAGCCCATTTATAGAGACATTACCCACCAGAGTGGTAGAGCCGGGAATAAGTACAAAATAATTAGGTGGACACAAAGATAAAAACTAAGGAGGCTAATGGTCCCATTCAGAAGGATCCATTGATGAACTTACAATACCTAATCAATGGGGTTTCTTCATATAGCCTCTATATTGTGTTGTGGTCAATAATGTAAATTGGCTATGACAATACCATCCAAATTATGTTGTCAGTCATATTGATGACTATGCTAGATGCTGTTGCCCTCAACTATAAAAGAACAAAAAGGAAGAATGTAGTAATTGCAGGTGGTCTGTTGAGACCCTTAAAAAGACTCACGGTCAATTATCCCCTGAATAGTAATCATAAAGAAAGAACGACACAACAGCAAACACTACAGTAGGTGTGTTTATCGGTGTATTCACATTTTGTAAAAGTCATTTAACCTTTCACCTCCAGGCAATTATGAATAGTGTAATCAATGCTATCGATCGCTGTCGTTAGCTCTGTATTAATTGGACTTGTCAAAAGGCATAATCCTGGTTACCGTGTGGCTGTGTCTGCCCAGGAGAGGTTATCATCAGGGATCAGAGCTGGATGGTAATGAGGGTGTATGGGCACAATAGATAATGCCAGAGAGGTGTGTGTGTGTGTGTGTGTGTGTGTGTGTGTGTGTGTGTGTGTGTGTGTGTGTGTGTGTGTGTGTGCGTGCGTGCGTGCGTGCGTGCGTGCGTGCGTGCGTGCGTGCGTGCGTGCGTGCGTGTAAGGGACACAGTTGTGTTGTGTGTGTTCATGTGTGGTGTGGAGGTACACTGGGAGTAATGTGTGTGTGTGTGTGGAATTTTAATGACGTCACCACCTACTGCAGAGTAAAGTATTGTTCTCAAACACAGTATATCCTCTTTACCCCTTCCCTTCTTTGTGTCTGTGTATGTTTGTGTGTGTGTGTGTGGGTGGGTGGTTATGCTTTTATTAATCATCTTTTAGGGATAAAAAATAAGCTTATACAGTCACATAAAGGAGCATTATGTCCAAAAGCTTGTACCCATAAGATAACACATTATTATTAACACATAGCAGCAAATCAATATTTTTTCTGCCGACACTGGATCACATGACTATTTGTGTCACAGATAATTATCACCTGACTGCAGTTCTCCTCAGTTCTTTGGAGCTTTACAGTACCTTTCAAGCTCATTATTTTGTTTTTTTGGGGCCTGCAACTTTACTGTTTTATTTCATTCCAGCGCTCTCATCAGCATTTTTTTCAGAGGCAACTGTTTTCAGCATAAAAGCACTGATAAACCCACTATACACTACATGCTCAGCACTAAATCGATGGCAGAATAAATTAGAGACTAGCTAGTGAAAACTATTATTTAGTTTAGAATATTTAGCTGCTAAAGAGAGATATTTGGACTTACATTTATCAGATGTCCAAAAGCATGACTTAAATGTTATTTATCGCAATGTTAAATTCTAATGTGTCTGTTGGATTTATAAATAGGCAACTATTTCCCAAGAAAGTCACTGTAAAGCTGTTTTGATAAAGGGCTGCATATACCTTAATGGTCTAAATATATAAAACAGGTATTTTTGAAAGTGGCTTTGTCTTATATTCTTGGTCTAGACTTTTATATGTCAATATACATTTACAACAACAGATGATACCAACAATCTGTAAAACGAGTGTTCCCTTCTTGACTGAAGCTAGCCACTGTAACTCCCAACTAGCCTACAGTGCCAGGGGGCCTAAAAGATGGAGAGTGTTCGTCTTGAATAAAGTGGCTCAAAAAAAGGCCAAATTAACCAACAACTGCTTAACGTTAACATTACAAATGTGTTCGTCAATTCGACTAGTTCATTGTCTCTCCTCTGCTCCGCTGAGCTCCATATCTGTATGAAAGGGCAGCTCCACCTTCTCTGAAACAGAAGATAGAAGAGCAACTCAGCATGGCTATAAGTGACAGCAATACTTAGAAGAGAGTCTCACACTCATTTATGGTCGTGCTGAGTCTCTCCTCCTCTCTGTGTGTGTGCTCAGCAGCTCAGAGGTAAAGTCAACTACACTTATTACATTACTTTAAGTGCAATAAAGGTTTTTCAAGTAAAAAGCAGTAAGATTGATTTAATTAAAAGGTTTTTTTTTAACATGAGTCTTGAAAAAATAGGAAGTTGTCTTATAATTGGGGTTGTCTAATATTTGGGTCAATATGATACAATCTACTCATCTATCCATCTCAATTTTTTAGTTTTGTTGTGTTTATGTTGTATATTATTATATTATTTTCTTATGTGTATATTATTTATTTTTCTGCCCCCAAATGGCCAAAAAATCAGGTATTGTAGGTTTAAGGTTGACATGAGTTTAAGGAAAGGACATGGTTGGGGTTATGGTTGAGGTTGTGGCAAGAGAACAGAGAATGAATCAAAGTGAATATAATGTCCAAAGACAGTCTACAACCCACCTCTACAGTGTTGACTGTGCGAGCTGACAGTAGTGCAACAACAGAGGAGGGAGTATCAACCACATACACATACTACACACACAGTGAGGAAAAGGGAGAAATATGTACACATAGTAATTTTCTTTTTCAGTTGCAGTCAGTTATGGATTGATACTGTAATCATATAGGCTGTCTCTTGCTGTTGTTATGTCTTATAGGCTCAAAAATCATATAATTTATTGCTTTGTGGTATTTTATTCAAGCCGTTAGATAATCCACAGGTTGAGGCACAGCTGATATAGAGTACATACTCTTCTGTCACTTTATTGAATTAACTGAGCTGAAAACCATTTCATCTTCAGGCTTTGGTGTTGCAAAGCTCTCATTTTCTGTACATACACCAACAAATATCTCTCCTTCTCTCTCTCTCTCTCTCTCTCTCTCTCTCTCTCTCTCTCTCTCTCTCTCTCTCTCTCTCTCTCTCTCTCCCCTCTCTCTCTCTCTCCCTCTCTCTATCCCCCCCCCCCTCTCTCTCTCTCTCTCTCTCTCTCTCTCTCTCTCTCTCTCTCTCTCTCTCTCCCTCTCTCCATCCCTCTCTCTCTCTCTCTCCCTCTCTCTCTCTTCTCTCTATTCTTCCTGCTCTGGCTGGTTCACACACACACACACACACACACACACACACACACACACACACACACACACACACACACACGCATACACATACACATAAAATAGCACGTACATGTCTGAAATTTGATCAGGTGTCCAACCCCAGCTTCAGCTGCGGGGTCTTAAAATCAGCTCTAACCATCCATCATGCTTTATAGCACATCATACATTATGGCCTGACAAAAGACAGAGAGAGATGGAGAGAAAGAGGGAAATTCTGAGACAGCTATGGGGGCGGGGGGAGTATTAAAAAGAGCAAAACAGAAAAGCAGAGAGACATTGGGAGGGGGGGGGAGAGAAAGAAGGAAAAAAATGAGGAGGGGGGAAAAAAAGCATCAACCTTTTCTAATCAATACCCATTTCCCGGGGCTGTCATGTTGTTGCGAGAGTGGCTGTTGCATTACCAAACAGAGAGCGTCTAATCCTAAATAAAATATCACCTTCAATCCAAACCATCCCATTCATCTTCATTTAACAAACGCTCAGCTTTTGGCAATACCTTTTATGCACCCTCTTTGCCATAGTCAGAATGAATATGTCAGCATGACAGCGCCTGGCACCTGCATACAGGAATATTTCTCTACAAAAAGACACTTGACTGTTAGTGGCGTTGTTGCTCTGCACAACTCAGATGAGTGATTCCATAGGGGTGGATTGCAATGTGTGAATTGAATTTTAGGGGTTATGAGTCATATTGGGTGGGGGGTGGTGGTGGTGCATGACTATGAAATAAATCCAAAGAAAGAAAAGTGTGTTTAGTGAGGCTTTTTACGCAGGGCTTTCCAGTGAGTGGGAGTATGCTGTCAACAGAGAAAGAAAACCGCATTGTAAGACGCACACAAATGTGTATATATGTGTGTGCGTGCTGTAAGTGTCGTAATGATGCTAAATCAGCTTAAAAATCAGTTTGTGCGTACGTCTGCGCATGTGTCTGTTCGTGCATATCCACTCCTTTAAATAAGTCTAGACTGACAGCTGACCTTATCAGCAGAAAGCAGGGCCTAATTTGCGTGATGATAACTCTGAGAAAAAATGTGAACGCACAAATTGGCTCTCTTCTGTTCCCCTCTGCTCTCCTTTCTTCCTCCTCTTTCTGTCTGTCATGAGTCTATGGACGGCATTAAGTAAATCATCTTCTGTGTATCAAATGATAAAAGAACAGTGTAATGTCATTACTGATGTGCTGCTTGTTTCCCACGGCTCTCTGTCAATGGTCTCTCAGTTGTCTTAGTGTACGAGAAAGGCTAAGGACTGCATCTAGTACATGCAGTCTTTTCTCTGTATTTTGGCCTCTGACCAAAGTTAGTCAGCTGTCAAAAACAACCTCCAGACTGGATAAATGTGAGAACACCAGCCTTGCATTTTAGTGTTCGTGGGGAAAAGAAAAACAAGTCAGCATAGCCATTCGAACAGCACAGGTGTTGTCATTAACCTTTATTTGTTTCTTCTGATTGAGGTCTTAGTGCAGCAGCAGAGGAATTACCTGGTAAGCAGGTAGCATTTATGAGCCATGATCAATGCACTAATTTATGCGCTTTCAATTTTCTGACAACAGAAACACATGTAAATAGAGCACAACTAAATCATCAGTTTAGCTTTAGTGTAATATAGGTTATTATGGAGAGCAGGAGGGGACATAACAGAGGTTTAGCCGACTGAGAGTTGGCAGAGACAGCAGGTTATGTCTGTCCCACTCTATTTTTTGCGATTTGTTGTTTACTGACTGAAAGAGGAAAGAGAAGCTACAGCGTGAATAGAGATCTTCATGAAAACAATCTGAGAATGTGAATGTGTATGCACTTGCACATTTTCATTCATAAATTCTTTTCAAATTTTAGTTCCGTGTGGATGGTCTTCAAAAGAAAGAAAGCAAGAAAGACAAGGAAAAAGAAAAAGAAGTTTCTTTCTATGGGAAAGGTCTCATGTCATCCCATTTGTCTGTCTTTGCCCTCTCCTCCTCTCGTGGCATCCTGACGCTCTGTGCTCTGATCTGTGGAGCCGTGACAGAGGTCTGATCCTCAGAGCTGCATCTCCACTTCAAACACTGAGGCAAATGACCCTCTACAGCACGCCAGGGTAGCACACAGGATTATATGCATACAGGCAGACACACACACACACACACACACACACACACACACACACACACAAACTATATGAGTGCTTGGGATGTCTTAACTCGTCCTTTGGGTCTGCCTGAGATGTCATCTCCTCCAGCAGCTGCTAACAGTCCATTTCAGCCTCTAACCCTGCCTGGGGCCAGCGCCTTACAGTGGAGTACTAATGATCTCTTTGCTTCAGTCTGTCTCTCCTCTCCTTCTCCATCCATCCATCCATCGGTCTCATTTCTCACTGCCTCTGTAACTATATATCTCCTTCATTTACTGTACTGTCTTTCCTTTTGATCGAATCTCTGTTTGTAAGCATGCCTGTCAGTACCTGCACCTGTTTAGTATTCTCATTTGTGAGCATGTCCGTAATTGTGGCTGTGCATTTGCCGCTGAGCACATCTTTGTAAACCCAATGTCCATTAACATTGTATTTACTATCTCTGTATCATTAAGAACTGCAGACATGTGTCCTAGTAAAAGACCAGGACATAAACTGAAGTGATACTGCTCTGGTCAGACTCACATTATTCTCTGTTCTATTTCCATGGCTGCCTGCGAGCCTAAAAGCCTTCATAAATTACACTGTTATTTGGGTCAAACCTCTGTTAGTACGCGTGTGGCTGATTTAGAGCCTGACTGCCTATCCTTACCTCTGTGTTTGTGCTCCGTGTGTGTGTGTGTGTGTGTGTGTGTGTGTGTGTGTGTGTATGTGTGTGTGTGTGTGTGTGTGTGTGTGTGTGTGTGTGTGTTTCCAACCATACACACACACACATGCACACACAAGTTCTGTCACAAGTGACATAAACAATATAACTTAATTCATATCACCCAGAGAATGGCAAAGATTTAGACAGACGGAAAGGCCTAAAACGTTTCTATATTTTTTGCGAATAGACCACAAGTTGAGTCAGCACACTTTTTTAGTAACCCATCTTGTGTGGTCGCACATCAGCTATCACACTGTGTGTGGCTGTGTGCTAACGGCATGGATAGCGGTCGTGAAGAGTGTGTGCATGTGCGTGCATGTGCTGGTGTGCCTCCAAAGTTGTGCTTAGTTTTCCATGACATTTTTACAAACCATATGATTGTGGTTTTACACTACAAAAACCCATCAACTGGTTTGCTCCTTAACCTGTAATTTAGATGTCCTGCTGGTTTTCCCACAATACTTCCAAAGTTTATTTTCTCTTGTTCTCCCCAAGCAAGTCTAACTACTGTGTTTGTGTGACTTTGTTTAAGTGTTTATTCAATTGAATGGAACTGAATTGCAAAACAATCTGTATACGGTTTGCAAAAATGGTTTTATCTGAAAATGTTATATTTAGTATTTCTAAAAAAAACCTAAAAATAAAACAAAAAAACCCTAGTCTGCCTATCTATCGTCATTTTTAAAAGGAACATTATTTTTTGTTACTTTTAACTTTAGTAGATGGGTCACAGATTCTTGTATCCACTCTAAAAACAATGATAAGGTGAATATTTAAAGATTTGCACCCATTTTAAACTCCTTGCCAAATTGTGTTTGTACTTATTTGAATAATCCACAGTATAAAAACCTTTCTTAACCGCACTCAAAAAACTCAGTAATTCATGGAAATCACATTTAAAAAGTGTTTTTTTCCCCATGACTCAACATACACATCCAATAAGAGATACATTACATACATTCAATCCCCAAGTGACCAATATTCATTATATATTTCAATTTGATGCAAGTACATTTTCCAAAAGGTCTTAGTCATTTTGAAATGAAAGGCAATAAGAAATGGAACAAATTTATCCAAGTATTGAAAACCAAATGAATATTTTCAAGTGCCTCATATGGTCCAATAGAGAGTGTAATGTCTTAGATAGGTTATTGACCTTTGACCACCAAAAATCGTCCTCATCAACATCAACTCATTGACCAGCCTGTCACACGTAATGGTCCATCTCTCATTTTGTACTGCTCTAATTCTTTTGTCTTTCTCAGAGAAATCAGTGCTGGCTACTTGTTATAAATAAATACTACTTCTACTATTACATCTTTCGGAGGTCTTTCCACTTCTTTGCACCTTGTGAACATTCCTTATTTGTACCATGTAATTTGAAAAACACACCCACGCTGGAATACACGCCCACCACCACCACTCACCCATCCTTTGCTTTTTCCTGTCACTGGTTATATCCCCAGAGGCCACCACCAATCAATGCCAAGTAGACATGTCCACTTGTCAATAGCAACTATTATGTAGATGACACATGGATCTGGAGGACGATGATCACGCAGTGAAGACAGGGTAGTCTTATTATAGTAAAAATGGAGCAGAAGTAGAAGTCCACACTTTTTATTATAAAGACTCTTCCTATGATTTAGAAATATGTCCTCTCAGCTTTTCTAAATCGCTCATATGGTTTAGCAATCTGTGCTCTAGTTATAGCCAGAATAATACCACAATATGGAGGCATTTCTAATTTTAACCTGCAGTACATTGGCACAGATTATCTAAGTCTTCATTCTGTTTTTGTGGGACTTTCAGTTTCAAGTCATTCCAGTCCACCACTAATATACTCTGATCTTTCCATATACATTTTAAGAGACCCCCCTTATCTTTGGAATAGAAAATAGAATTTTCACCCCCAGATATTGACAGTTGAAACCCTCCTCATGAAGTATTGTGTAATTGGAATGCTGGTATTAAATTAATATTGTCATTATACAGTACACATAGATTATGTCTTACAGAAAGATGTTTTAGTTTAATTCTTGACTTGAAAAATCAACAGTTTCTTTTTTTGTTTGTTTATTGTTTCTTTAAAAATTACATCTATGTTACAATTTATTTGGATAAACACATACATTTTGCAACAATACCTATTACAACAGGCCTCCTTGAGCGAGACACTGAACCACAGTTTCTCCTGATGGTTTGGCCTGATCCTTGGATAGTTGCACTGCTACCCTTAGTGCGAGTGTTTGTGTGTGTGTTTGTGTGTGTGTGTGTGTGTGTGTGTGTGTGTGTGTGTGTATGTGTGTGTGTGGGTGAATGTATGCATGTATGTGAATGAGAGGCACATTGTAAAGTGCACAAGACAAATTCCAAGTATATTTTCTATCTACAAAAAGATTTCTCTTACCGATAGAAGTGGCACAACTTCTGACAACACAAAATGCATTGTTTCTACTGGATCTATTGTATATTTATACAGTATATGCAACAGTTGTACTATTGCAGCCTTTTTTTTTAGATTTAAGACATGTAACCAGATTTGCTAAATAATGGACAGAAATGAGAAACAAAGCACGAGAAAAGAAAAGTAGCAGATGTTGAAAACAAAGAATAGGATGATGAAAAGACCTTGAATATGCAGACTGATGCTCAAAATAAAACCACACTGTTTTGAAGCTTTGATGTTACACAAAAACTGTGTAGATGTTAACCACAGAAAGATGTATTTTCACCAGCCAAACCACATTACTAATGGGTTACATAATGCAGATGGTTCGTTGCAGTTTCTACACCTCCATTTGGTTTTGAAAACATTTCCTATGGATCCACCAACATTAAAACATCTCCCCCTGGCCCACCATCAGCACATAGAGGGGGGTTGGTTACTGCGGTTTCTAGGCTTTTCCCCGTAACATCAAAGCTTGATTGATGGCATTTAAAGAGCTGCGTTTGATTATACCGGATAGGACACACACAAACACTTGGTGCGTACAAAAGAACACATGTACACTGCAACATGCGCAGAAAATCATGCAACATACTGCAATCAGCTGTCACACATTGTACATAAAGGGATTTCACAGAGAGGCAGAGGTAGTACATCACTGAGTAGGAAGATATTAGCAGTGTGTTTACACTTAAATAAATAAGGCTCCTATATGAGTTACTGAAAAATATACTGCGTGTTTGTGTGATTTATGGACCAGCAGATGTGGCCTTGGTATGTTACTCTAAATTTAGATCTTCATCATCTTTATTCCATCGATAGAGAGCAAGATTTGAGCAAGAGCAAGTTTGCCTTTGGTCAGAGTCCCACTTGAGTCTTCCAATAGCAGTTCAGCATGTCATGTCTGCCAGGCATTAAGCAGTGATTTCCACATCTGTAAGGGATTATGTGGTCAATAATATCTCAGTCCCAGCGACCCCTCTGAGTTTTTCTTCACCTACTTTTTTTTGGCTCAAACATTATTTATCCTTCTATCCTCTCATTCTGTTCATCCTCTATCTGCTTCTGGTTCATTTCTAAACCTGTTCCTGATTTTAAGGTGATGATAGCTGTCAAATATATGTAGTATTATTACTGGTTTTCTTTTCGTGGTTATCCATTTGACTTAGATAAAACAGTATTTGGAAATTCTTTTTAGCAGATTTTGTTGCCAATCTGAAAAGCATCTCAAGCTCTTTTTCCACTAAATTCCCTTCTCCCTTTCACGCAGATTTGAGCTGTACCGATTCAGTAAACTCTACCCAACTGGTACCAAATGCATGTTAAAACAAATGCCAAGTACTGTTTCCACATACAATCAGACCCAGGTGTTTGTTATTTTTGTCATTTCTCCATTCTTCTCTCATTTTTTTGTTATCTGTTCAGCAAAAAAATGGCACAGATCAAATCACAGTTCTGTCAACATCCATTTTCCGCTGCATTCACAAAAAAGCACACACACATACACAGACCATGATGCAGACTTATTGTACACACAGGGTGGCGTCTCATTCCTGTGGCTGATGAGAGCAGGCATGATGGGAGTGAGGCATGTAATGTGATTTATAGAGCTGGACTCACTTTTCAAATTCAATCAGGAACTTTGATTACTGATGAAAATTTGAGACAGGAAATCGCTTTGATAGCAAACTAAAACCTCATGAGACAGAAGAGCACTGATGTGTGCACGTGTGTGTGGACTGGGAAACACTGAGCCCATCTGAACTGGGACATATATTTGATTAGAAAGGACACACGCAATGCAATCAAGAGCGACAAAGCAGGAACTCCAGGAAAATTTAGCCAGTGTCTGATGAAATCTCTCCCCTGGTTCTGATGTTATCTACTTCTCTCTGTGTTTTTTTTGTCTCCATTGTTGATACTCACACCGCTCACACACTCACAGGCACAAGCATCAATTTTGGTCTCACAAGGATTATGAACACACAAACATTCACACAGTTATGGAGGCACGCACACTCACACACACATGTACACGTATGGCTGACCTTACAGAGGTCATGGTGGATCTATGGATGTTTGGTCTCTTGTGTTATTTTAATGTCTGTGTTGTTGCACATGAGGGGACACTCAAACCCACACCTGACAGCATGACAGAGGGGCCCAATTACCATTCCCATGGGAGTGCGTGTGTGTGTGTGTGTGTGTGTGTGTGTGTGTGTGTGTGTGTGTGTGTGTGTGTGTGTGTGTGTGTGTGTGTGTGTGTGTGTGTGTGTGTGTGTGTGTGTGTGTGTGTGTGTGTGTGTGTGTGTGTGTGTGTGTGAGGGAGAGAGAGTGCAGAGAGGAGGAACATAAAGAAAGGCAGATATACTGTATATAGAGGGAACGAGAGACAGGATGCTTGTGTATGTATGTGATACAAACATGACAGGCTCATCAGTCACCAATGGCCTTTTTAAGTGTTCTCCATAGGGACAACTGACCTTTTCACATGATGCCAATAGCAGCTGTATGATGAATCAATTGCCTTAGCCTTTGGCTCCCAGTAACCTCCATGTTATCCAGAGAAAATATGTGAGATGACATTCTCCCTGTTGAGACACCTAGAGACAAAAGCCCAAACTTATGGATTGGCCTTTAATAGTGAAAGAAAACCCAGTGCTGATATCAGTGAGGCAGAACAAAGTGATGGACCTCTAAGAGAGAGGCTGCATGCGGAGAACACTTTAGGGATGTGGATGGATAGATGGATGTAGGTTGGAGAAATTAGAAAGCTATGAGAAGAGGGAAAAGTAAGGGTTCGGGGAGATAATGGGGTAGTCGAGATCAGAGTACTACCACAAGCTTTCTGCCTGTCTGCACAGGATGGATAGGAGAAAAGGGGGAATGCATGAGGCCAGCAGAGATTAGGAGGAGGGCAGGAGGAGGAAGAGATACTGAAGGTACTGAGGAAATGCAGAACAGGCACTGATTTTGTGTGAGTGTGTGTGTGTGTGTGTGTGTGTGTGTGTGTGTGTGTGTGTGTGTGTGTGTGTGTGTGTGTGTGTGTGTGTGTGTGTGTGTGTGTGTGTGAAAGAGAGAGAGAGAGAGTGATAGGGGAATATGGATCCTAATATGATGGGCTAAATGAGGTGTAATGGTAGTAACATAGAGTGACAGCAACTGGGCCAGTGCATTAAGGGGTTAACCAAGGCCAGGAGTCACTGACCTTCCCCCTCCCCTGAGACAGAATTATCTCTCAGTATGGGATACACAGACCGCACACACACACACACACACACACACACACACACACACACACACACACACTGATAATGAAGATGTGGTTGCAGGATGGCCATATTTTTCCATTCAAGAATGTTATGATGGGAATTTCACATCGGCTATCACCATTCAGAGCTAGGGACAAATGAGACTACCTTTGAATTTCCCAGTTATGCAGTGCATGTCTGGTCAGACACTCACCAAAACAAAATATGATACCTTCAGGCTTTGTAACACAGCAAATAATAATTGAGGTCCTAATATTACTTTCCTGTAAAGGTTCCTTGAATTTTATACAGTCATATTCTGTAAGTCCTGTTGTAATTGTACAATGGAAGTTGAATTGTGCAAGTAAATGTGTGTGTGTGTGTGTGTGTGTGTGTGTGTGTGTGTGTGTGTGTGTGTGTGTGTGTGTGTGTGTGTGTGTGTGTGTGTGTGTGTGTGTGTGTGTGTGTGTGTGTGTGTGTGTGTGTGTGTGTGTGTGTGTGTGTGTGTGTGTGTGCGTTAGAGAATGTGTGAAAGAAAAAGACACGGCAGGCTTCAGGTGAGAAATTAGAAATATTAGCATATTTATTACAGCAACATGAAAGACATTAGAATGCCTACACCCTTTACAACAAGCAACGCAGAGGAATCTGGCATGGGGGCAAATAAGCATTGTATGGTGGCGAGAGAGAGAGAGAGAGAGAGAGAGAGAGAGAGAGAGAGAGATAGATAGAGAGAGAGAGAGAGAGAGAGAGAGAGAGAGAGAGAGAGAGAGAGAGAGAGAGAGAGAGAGAGAGAGAGAGAGAGAGAGAGAGGAGGAGAGAAAGAGACGGAGAGATGAAAGTCTTGAATGAGAATCACTCATGAACATTCACAATACAGACCTGGTGGGGAATGGAGGACAAACACTGTGTTTGAGATCAAGCAAACCAACACACATAGCTAACTTTGATAGAGTGAATAGTGACAGAAAACCTGGTATTTTGAGGGCTGGAATAAAAGTGGGGGTATGACTTCCAAACTCTTGAGTGGGAGTGTTGAACAAGCTTGTAAAAAAACCTGCAGTTTACCCATATTTTGCACGATACTTCATATTGTAACCAAATTATGCAACCAAATATATCAAATTGTAAGCCAATCCCATCCATGATATGCATATTGTTTTGATCAGTAAGTATCGTATTACTCAAATAAATAATGATAATACTGTCAATTTCCCCATTAACTTGTATGGGCCATCAGGTTTAAGAATGATTATTATACTCTCAGAACAAAATTACTTTCTGCTACCTATACTATTCAAAAGTGAAGGTGCAACTGGAGGGAGTCTCTGGGATATTACAAAACCAGGGTGTTGATGTGAGGTCATCTTAAGAACACAGATAAATACCTGTACATACACTTTACTCCTAATATCGCCTCTGTAGGGCAACAGAAAAGAATGATAGCTCAGAAAATAAGGCATCTAAAAGGCCAGCGGTCAAGGGTAGTCCGCTAGAGTGAAATCATAGAGTTAGCAAGAGTAGAATGTACTCACTTTAAGGTTCTTTTAACCTGTTAATTAAAGTCTCAATTATTCTTAAATTGTTTTCAGCATATTAGACAATATAGCAAAGTGTTTTGGCAAGGACAAATATATCTTTATCATGTTTGTTTAGCTGTGAATGTACCTGTATGCTTTCTGTGTATTGAAACATATTATTTGTCATTACTTTAGCATTTCTGAAACAATAGGACAAAAAAACCCAAGTAAAAAGGCTCATTATGCTGCCTTCTAGTGCAGTGGTATAATTTCATCCATAAGTAACAAAATGACAGAATGTACGACTATTTTGATCATGTGTTTCATACACTTTCTGTAATAAAACATTTGTTTCGGTTAAGTGTTCCTTGATGTGAAAAAGATTGAGAACCACTGTTATAGTGGTTTAAAAGTTCACCCTGGCCCCCTCCCAAATGATCTCAGTTATTATTGGTAAATCTGTCAAGCTTTCCTTTCAATGATGGCACATATTACAATTTACAATAAGAAAAGAAGATTTTCCTGTCGAAAGAACACTGGGTCTTTGATTTCAGATAGATTAAAGCTAGCCAGGACCATCAATTTTGCCAGCTATTTTACTAGCGGCACTTTAGCTAGCTAGCTAGCTAAGCCAGTTAAGCTAGTATTAACAGCATGAGTTGGTTGAAAACTTTTGTTTCCAGCTAACATGTTTTAAAATGAAAAGTGGTCTTAAAAACGCACTTGATTGGCTATACACATCTTGTGCTAAAAGATGGAGGATATAGCCTACA
Source organism: Scomber scombrus (assembly GCF_963691925.1). Taxonomy (NCBI): domain Eukaryota; kingdom Metazoa; phylum Chordata; class Actinopteri; order Scombriformes; family Scombridae; genus Scomber; species Scomber scombrus. The sequence continues at coordinate 12,141,753 of NC_084980.1, forward strand.
AGTCCCAGGCAGAAAGTTGCTGATGATCTGTGTTGAAGTCATGACAATGAACGAAACATTGTTCTTGTATAGTTGTATAGAGTTAGTCCTAGTATTATCAGAATGTTGAAGAGTATTTTTTTAACATATGATCCTATTTGGCTTAGAGCAGACAGACACTGTTAAATTAATTCCGTAAACTTTTACTCTTCTATTTTGGTTTTGGAAAAGGCATAAAAGGCTAAAAAAGTATCCCTATTACAACATGTGGGGAAATCCAAAGCTAGTGCCTAGTTACAGTTGTTATGCTATGACTGACAATCGCTATTTGGGAAACGGATTTAGCAAACTGTCAATTTGTGATGGTAGTGGATAGAAATTTGAGCTTGACATCTCTTGATAATTTATAAAAGTTGCGTTAGGGTTTGTAGTGACTTTTTATGGTGGATATTCAAAGTAAGCCAGTGTATCAATAAGGAAAGTCCATTCTACTCATTCTAACTCTATGGTAGAAACTGCAGTCACTGTCACCCATCTATCAAAGCTGAAGCTTTGCAACCATGCTACATTCCTTTGTTCAGACCAATGAATCACCTCCCTTCACTTTTATGACCCGCCCCTGAACGAGTACTCAGAAATCTCTTTTTCACAATAAAAGTACATCATAGTCATCATCATCGTTATCATTACAAACATTCTAACATTGGAAATCAACACTGTACATATTTTACACTATGATACAATCATATATACTGTACTTTATGCCACTGTTGGTCCTATAGAGTACCACATATATTAAAACTGAGTTTGGGAATACACTAAAAGCAGGTTCAGTGCCATTAATGCAGTGCACGAAAAGAGGGTCCCATCATATCTAACCTTGTAATTAATGTGATAAGTAGCAGTTTCCATCTGGCAGAGATAAACCAACAAACCAATGTATTTGCTTTTTTGCTGTAAACATTGCTTTATAAATGTATCTTATGGGTGTTGCTTTGAAATGAGGGATGCTTGAAATAGGTTGACGTGACTGATAACAAGAAAGTGAGACAGTATATGACACATAAATCATCTTTTTTTAAAGTAAAATTTACCCTCTCATAGTGACACAGCTGTAAAAATCAACACTGCTTATATTTAATCTTTCTGAAAAGTCCATTGCCATAATCCTTATTACTTTTAGAGACTATTTGGACAAAACACTGTAATTACTGTGACTGACCTTGTGTAACCATCAAGCCATGGAGACTGATGAAAGGAAAGAGTATAGGAAGAATGGTGGTATGTTGCCCAGATGAACTTTTCATGGTCACTGTACATGGCACAACACTGGAAAATCAGTAACACGTTCTTAACAGTGTCAAGTCTATCATGACCTTTGCATCACCTTTGCTCTACACAAAACACTATAACTTTCTTAACACACCTGAAACATGGGAAGGCTAACTCTTTGGCTGAAATATTCCTAACAACATCAGTCTGAATAGATAAGGTTGTTTGAAATAGACAGTCAGTTATGGAAGAGTAAAAATGTCTCTGTGCTAACTGCACCTTAAGCAGTTTCTGCTGTTTCTTTGCACATAGTTTCATCATAAGTGCAAGCAAACTAGCAAATGTGCGCTGGGTGTAGTTGCTATGGAAGTGTGTCTGAGAGCAGTGGCTAGGGAAGCCCTTGTCCTGGTCCAATACACAATTTTAAACAAATCATACTTCCATCCTACACAAGCTATCAAAATCTACACCCTTCTCTATCTCTAAAGGTCCAGTTTTTCTTTCCCACTCACCCTACACATTCATGTCATCCAGAATCTCAGCTCTTTCATTGGCTTTCTGTAAACAGAGCAATGGAAGGGGCCATACATGTACTAGGTAATAACTCCTATTACAGTTGAGCAATATAAACCTCACCACCAATACAAACATTAGGTCCATCTCTACGGTTGTGGGGCACACAGCCCCTATAAACATATATCTACACATATACATATCTTCTGATCCTTTTCTAACTCTTCAAGGTGAAAACTCAAAACAGAAGCAAGAAGACAGTAAAAACCAACTGTACACCTCACAGACAGTGATGATAATTATATTCTAATTTGTTTTTTTGTCATTCTTTTGTTAAAAATCTCTTTTTTTCTTTTGTTGAGCTGATATGATGTGAAATGGGCGGGGATGCTCTAGATGTGGCCTTGTTGCTGGACTTGTCTCTCTGTAGCTCCATAATGGTGGTTGTGCTGCTGGGACTCAGTGCTAAAGCCGGTAGTGCCCATCGAGGATGGGAAGAATGGTGAAACTGCGAGAAGGTGAAGGAGTCAAGCGTCCATGTTGTCTCCATCTCAGTGTGTCTCAAAATCAATGGAGGCCCAAGCACAGAGTATCCATTACAACTCCATTTCAGCGGGAAACTCTTCACAGGAGTATCCATTTTGGCTCTGTCTCACTGTGTGTTAATGTGGAAACTGTTATACTTGGACATGCGTCCCTTGGGTCTGCAGGCCCTGCACACTGGATAAAATCTTCTTCTGGTGGCCGGCCAGAGTGACACCCATCTTAGTCAGTTCACTACAAGGAAAACAGAAAAAAAATGCATATATTATTTATTGGTAAGAGGGGGAAAAAATCCACATTGCCCTTCAAATGCCAAGCAACTGCTGATGTTTCACGTCCTGTGTAAATTCCATTGTTTAATTTCAAATGAAACTCGAATGGGATGTAATGCGTCTTTTACTGACAATCTTGACCTTTGGAGTGTTTCGTTTAACAGGGATGAGCGGTGAGACACCAGTCCTTTGTACCTGACACTTATGTAGAGAATTGCGTCCAAGCTGACATATCCAGAACTGGAAAAGTTCTCCTTATACTGGCCCATCTTGATGGCCTCCAACCACTCATCCACTGTGCTCACATTGAACTCTGGGGTGGACGGGTCCTCCCTGCTGGAATACAAAGCACACTCACAACTCAATAAAGTTTTGGCCTGTTGAGTGGCTAAATAGCAGTATTTGACTTGTGCGTAGGTCAATTGTTTGTACTTGGAACTTGGGCATTAATAATAATTTAAAAAACTGTCAACAGTACACTTAAGGAGCCAGTTAATGCTCATTTATGGTACTGGATCTGTATTTGGACAGAATAGCTTTAATTTTATAGCAACCGCAGCATGACAGACTCAAATCCACTGTGAAAAGAAAACATAAACCCTAAACTTTAGACCTACCCATTAGTGCTAAGTATGATTGATGAATTTTCCCCTCAGTGGCCCCCCACAGCACCAGCCCACATGGCTTTACTTGCTGAACCCTTAGATTTGTGTCACCTTATATTTGCTTGCTAGCTATTGTTAGAAATGATCTCTGTGTTTATTCATTTGCATACATAATCTTAGTATACCCCTTTCATATGCAGGACTAATTCCATCTGCACCTACAAACAATGCAGTGTACGCCATGTAAAGACTCTTCTTTCTGGTCACGTCTACAGTATGTAGGCCCTTGTTAGTAATGCTTTTGAGCTTTTCTTGTCTTTTCAGTGATGGGATTTGTTTTTTTCTATCTTCTTTCTGCTCTGAAAGTGGCTGAAACATTTTATTGCACTCTTCATTATCTGGTCTGGTTCTGAACTGTAGCTACATGCCTTAAGTGTAAAATGTAAATGTAAAAATAATGATATTCTATGGATGTGCGTATTGCAATTGGCGAGGCAGGAAGTCAAGACTAAATGTGAGACTCTGGATATGCAATCTTACAACCCTATATTCAAACCTTTTCATCCACCAAAAAATATGTGAGGTTACTAAAAGAATTGTAATTGTCTACATTTCACAATTTTCTAAAATGAATATAAATCTAAAGCAGTGATTATATCTTCAATGCCAATGGATTAGATCCCATAATCTAATCCAAATATCCAAGGACTACACCCATGTGTCAGTGAATGTGTTGAAATTCACAGATTAATTTATAGCTTTCTCCCACTGACCATACTGAGCTGTTGGCCAGCTCTCTGAGGCTGGCTGGATTTCTGATGAGCTTGTCCAGGATTGTGACAATCTGTCCAAACTTTGGCCTTTCACTGCGACCCTTCTCCCAGCAATCCAACATCAGCTGGTGCAACACCACCGGACAATCCATCGGAGCAGGAAGACGGTAACCCTCCTCTATTGCTTTGATCACCTGTGGGGAGACAGGCAAATATCAGGTTCTGTCATCAGTGCAAGAAAGAGAAATACAACTTAATAGTTAAAAATTGAGCTGAAGAGTGAAAAACAGAAGGGTTTGAGATTTGCAGGCGTTGTATCTGCCATATTTTATAGCATGCACTATATCTAACAGCTCAACACTGCTTAATGCTGCAACCCCTGTTTTTTTCTCTACTTTTGTTGTTTGAGGAATGATCTTATAATCCTTGCTGATACAAGAAGACTGACTGACTTAAATGACGGTTAACACTGTGACTGAAACATCGTGCATGTGTGTGTGTGACTCACATCCTGGTTGGACATCTCCCAGTAGGGTCTCTCTCCATATGAAATCACCTCCCACATGACGATACCGTAACTCCACACATCACTGGCTGAGGTGAACTTCCTGTAGGCTATAGCCTCAGGAGCTGTCCATCTGATGGGGATCTTCCCTCCCTGTGGATGGTTCACAACACAGTCAATACATTCTTGGCATGTTGAATATGTCAGTCTGAACTTGCTGCAGTAATAGTGTAAATATTGAAAGGCTGTTTTATTAGTAGAATTCTGGCTAAGCGCTGTAATAAATCAAAATAAAAAAGTACTGCAGAGATGGCTGGTGCAGTGCCGCTATCAAGAACAGAGCACGTGAGATTACACACCAACTTGCGCTCACAAGACAGAGTTACTTTTTCCCTGGTGCTTATTCTTGCACTTCTCTTTCTTCTGCCATCAATTTCCTTCCTCTCCTTTCATGCTGCTCATTTTTATGCCTTTGTTGTTGACGCACAGATCAAACGGATTGCATAAAGTCCACTTTATTGACACACTAGGCAGTAAGATACCCTCTGCCCTCTCTCCCTCTCACACACACATACACACCATACCTCTATAGGGCTCCCTTCAGCTTTTTAACATGCGGCAGCTGCCTCTGCACTACCAAGCATTCCCCATCTCCGCTTGGTCAAAGTTAAATCAAAGACAAAGCTGCCAAGTTACTCGTCACTGTACTTTTGTTTCCCCCACCCCTCTGTCCACTGCTACCCCATCATCTTTTTTTCCCTCCCTAACTGCTCTCACTGGATCCTTCCCCCTGCCGTCCCCTATTCTCTCTCTCTCTCTCTTTCTCTCTCTCTCTCTTTCTCTCTCTCTCTCTCTCTCTCCTTCTCTCTCTGTCTCTCTCTCTCTCTCTCTCTCTCTCTCTCTCTCTCTCTCTCTCTCTCTCTCTCTCTCTCTCTCTCTCTCTCTCTCTCTCTCTCTCTCTCTCTCTCTCTCTCTCTCTCTCTCTCTCAGCCTCCCTCGATCTCAGTCTTATTTGATATCCACTCCCTTTTCTCTGTCTCTTCCCCATCTCCGCCTCGGCCTCTCCCTTTCTTCCTTTCTCCCCCCTCCTCGCATGCCTGCAGCTCTCCATCTAGGCCTCCTGACATCAGTGGGTGTGTGTGTGTGTGATTGCAATAGAGCAGTCAGCCGCTGATACACTCCTCCCAGGGCAATGATAATGCCATATTAAAAATAACATCCCCAACACTTCCTATGAATATGAATAATGCCATCTCCTCGTGGGCATTTTAGATGAATTACTCCGCAGTGGTTTAACTCATTGACGTTTGAGTTTCTTCTGTGCTGTGCGAAAGGATGGCGATGTTACCAAATACATTTAAAATTTGACTACATGTAGGCAAAATCATGAAGGGGGAGGGTTCAAATGCATTCAAATTTGAACAGTGCTTAGTTTAGTAAACTTCAACTGTTTATAGACCTACTGTACAATGTTATACAGTGTTGGAGCTTTATGCTTTTATATATCTATTGTCAACCAGTTTTTTTCCTTTCTGACACCTGAGTGGGTCCAAATGGTCTAACTTTAAGCTCTGATCACATGTGGCCATGACCCTCAAAGGAGAAACATTTAGTGAGGTGAGATCGAATGTGTGAAGTCAGAAGGTAAAATGATATGTATGGCTGCTCTTCTACTTTTTGTGGCCGCTTGTTAATTGGCACATCCCTCGATATTTCTCTCACTATTTTTGGGGTGAGTTTGGGTTGACCATATTTTGTGGAGGTTCTAATTATCCTCACGTCTGTGTCAGATTGGGTGAGGTAATGTAGAGGTTGATAAACTGTACTGTAATTGGAGAACATTTGTATGACAGCTGCAGCCTGTGTGTGTGTCTTACCCTTGTAGTGTAGGCAGCCTCAGGGTCGTCCTCTAGAACTCGACTCAGGCCAAAGTCAGACACCTTACACACGAGGTTGCTGTTGACCAGGATGTTTCGAGCTGCCAGATCTCTGTGAACGTAACTCATGTCTGACAGGTACTTCATACCTGAGGCGATGCCACGCAGCATGCCAACCAGCTGGATTACCGTGAACTGGCCGTCATGTTTCTGCAGGGAGAGACAAGGAGAAAGATTAATTAATACGCAGTACACAGTTTAAATGCTGACAGTAACCTGCATCGTGATTAGTGCCAGGTCCTTCAACAACTTCTCCTGGAAGCACAGATTCAAACCAAGAGTCAGGCATCTTTGATGGCAGCAATCCACGATTCTGAAATGTCCCTGAGCAAGACGCTGAATCCCTTCCAGCTCCTGTTAACCTTGCATTTTGACCTCTCTCTGGAGGGTGGCAGGCAAAAAGATGAATTTCTCCTCCCAGGGATCAATGGAGGATCACAAACAAATCCTGCTTGCAGAAGATTGGATCTGACAGCGCAGACAAAACTTTCCTCTCTAATACTGACCGTGTGCCCAAGCAGAGCTCACTGGATTTCAGATTTGAGCTGTCTTTGGCTGAGAGCAGAGCCTGTTGATCGATGACAGTCCAGCTCACCTTCCTCTGCCAATTATTTCTGCCCTGGGCCAACGGTCCCCGTTAAAAACCCATCCATGTTATCAGTCACCCTCTCTCCTTTATGTCATCTCTCCTTCCCTCTGTCTCTTGGTTCTCTCCATCTATCTCTGTCTCTCTCCTTAGCCTCTGCCTCTAAGAGAGAACTCTGTATTACTTTGATTCTGTCCCCATCTACCTATCTATCTTCTTTCATCTTTCTGCATCTGTGACCCCCACCCCCCTTCCTCCATCATTCTTTCTCCTCTCTCTCTCTCTCTCTCTCTCTCTCTCTCTCTCTCTCTCTCTCTCTCTCTCTCTCTCTCTCTCTCTCTCTCTCTCTCTCTCTCTCTCTCTCTATCTCTCTCTCTCTCTCTCTCTTTCTCTCTCTCTCTGTCCCTCACTCCCTCAGCAGCTGTGGAGTAAGTTAATTAGCCGGTGGTTTTGTGAGATGCTGATTGATTGGACTGTCTAACAAACCTACAGACTTCCTCTATCAATCTGCCCACCACGTAGCATTGCCAGTAAAAAGGAGGAAGGGTGGGCAGGGCAGACAAAGAGAGAGGAGACAAATGCAGGGCAGAGAGGTTAGAAAAGGAGACTAAGGGGACAAATGAAAGGGTGAAGATAAAAAATTAGAATTTTTGGAGGAGAAACTTAATTGAATAATGGAAAATAGGGAAAACTGGGGGTGAGATGGAAATGGACAGACTAAGAGAGGAAGAGCTTCCCTGAAAGACTGGTGGTTTCTTTATTTCTCAGGGATGGGTGCTTAGTAAATGGTCAGCATAATTAAAGACACATATGGATTGCAGGAGTACAGATCAGCTGTAAAAAACATAAATCAGATTCCATAATTATATTGAGGCACTGTGGACACTTGTTATGACCATCATTACAATATATACTGTAACATACAACATGCATATAACTGTGTGTGTGATTTTGTGAAAGTGTGTGTGTGGTGTGTGTGTTTCAGGACATTATGCTTTGGCCATTTTTAGCCCATCAGTTTTCATTTAATTTTGCCTCAGTGTTCCTGATGGGATTGGTGTCTATTTATCGATGGGCCCATCATCACAGGGTTAATGGCTCTGGAGCACTTCAGTGATTTTACTGGCTGACAAACAACTCTGAATATGAATCAGGGGGACTTTCAACATGAGGCACACAGGGGCCGCATCAATCCATTCATCTGGGTATGTGCCAAACCCAATTCAAGGCTCTTCAGCTAAACCAATACTTTTGCATACATTTGCAAGCTCTGCTACATATTTTTTATGAAGATAAATTGATCACAAATCACACATTTATCAAATATAACATTATATTTTTGCCTTCTGAATCTGCTTTTAAGTGAAGAACTGCATTTGTGCACATAATTGACTTTTTCATAAACGCACCAAAACCTCCTGTCAATTTAAAGAAAAGGCAGTCTATTTCTGAAATGAGCTAAATACGTCTGCAGCTTGGTAATATGTTTCAGAGGATGACCTCAATGACTAATTCTTTAAAAACATCAATGTAATGACATAGTCAGTGACAGGCCCCACTAACTCTTGTCATGTTGTCAATTTCAGTAGCAAAGCAATACCTCTCCAGCAGTCCTTTGATTTTAACATTTGTCCACTGATAATTTATTCAGCAATTACTTTGAGTAAAATCTGCTCTTCAAGACTTACTTTTATAATACTCTGGCCTGGATTTAAACTCTTTGTTTCTTCAGTAGTCTTTTATTTAATAAACTAATCCCTTTATAGAAATCTTGTTAGAAACGTGTTTCAATATTCATTCATAATGAGGGTGATTTGTTTTACAAAATAATACACTTTCTTTGTTTATCAGCTGTCTGCCGCTGTTTTCTGCTCTAGGATTATGAAAAGACCCATAATCAAACATCATGTGATGTCAAGTGTGGAGAGATCATGCATCCATAGTGCTTCTATTATTATACTTCTCTTTTTATACTTGGTGAAGCAAAGGTTCAGTGTCTAAGTATATGTCATGAATATATCAGAACTCTGAATATATCAGAACTTGCTTTCTCTGTGTATGTATATTGATGCAGGGTGCAAAATTAATTCCTACTAGTGGCAGTCCAAATTTTACCAGCCACTCAATAGATTACCATTGTTTTTTGAGTGGTAGCTGGTGCTAATTTTATGCCCTGTTGATGGCACATTTCTTTCAACTTGGATACATGTTGGACAGGACACAAACCAGTGGTGGTACCAATATATATATATCAAACTGATATATTTAAGTCAGTTTATTTTTAGGGATATTTAAGTGCTCGGTGGACTCAGTAAAATTTGTATAGATTGAATTCTCCAGCTTTGACAGATGAAAGACAGTTTCATCCAGGTGCCTTTATGTATTTTAAAAAGAATGTCCCCTCAACTACAGCAGTTTGGGGGAAATTAAATTTACAATTTCAAACACATTACAGCTGGGACACCAATTTTCACATGGCCCTTTGTAAGGAGTTATGGCCCTGACCTTGATGGGATGTGAGCATTGTGTTCTTTCCAGCTGAGCCAGGTAGCCGTGACTCACCTTGAGGAAAGTGTCCAGAGATCCGTTTTCCATGAATTCTGTTATGATCATCACTGGCTTACCTACAAAGAGACATAACAGGGCAGCTGTTAGTGGGGCAGAATTACAGGGAAGAAAGACACAAACTATAAAGCCATGAGGACAGAGTAGTGTAGTCCACAGCTGTGACCAGCAGCCTTCCTCTCTGTCTCCCTGCCTCTCTGGGGGATAACATGGCATGTCGTCATCAGTCACACTGACAGCTTCTAATCAGCCCTCTCCATAAACGCCAGGAGATAATTAGAATGGACCAATCCACCAGAATATGTGTGTGTGTGTATATGGGGGGCCTCCTGAGATCTCATGAATACTAATCAGCCTCAAGGGGAAGGGGGTTGTGGTTGGATCGCTGTGCACCTGCACCTGCAAGAGTGTGTGTTTGCGTGCATGTGTGAGATGGAGGGATGGTTGACTGACAGGCCATGCGCACTACAGTCCCCTGCATGGCATCTGGTGGGGCTTACAAATGATTAACAAAGTACATGCAATCACATGTATACATGCACACACACATGCACATGCGTGCACACATACACATGCACAAAAACAGCAGTTGTCCCTGTTTTACAGGGTTCTCCCTACACAGGGTGGTAGGTACAACCACCTACAGCTGAGCTTTGCCAATCACAGACACACTGAGAAAAAAACCTAGGAGTGAGGTTAAGACAGCATGAGAGGGGGAGAGAGAAATAGATGAGGTGGAGACAAAAGTCCATTTTCTTAAAGAATGCCCAAAATATGATTGGAGTAGACATGAACATTTTCCAAATTCCAGACTTTCTTTCCCTTTCAAGAGAAGCGTTCACTAAAAATGTCTTAATTAAATCTTTAACTTCTCTGTCATGTCTTTCTTTCTTTTGATAAGTCCAAAAATATTTTTTTTCTTTTCTTTGTTTTTAATAACTAGTTTAACTCCACATACGCTATGACCCTGTTTACACCTGGCATTAACATCTGTCTCGTGTGATCTGATTACTAGTGGACAGCCGAGACACATTGCTGTTCACACCTGTCTCTGTTAAACTGACCAATTGTGTCCAGATTTTGTTGCTGTCTATGTCACTTTTGCTGGAAGGTCAAAGGGTCCTGCTCACATGTATTACGTCAATCAGACAAGCACCAGATTTGTTTCTAGTGTGGGCTAAAGAACTATGAAAAATGTGTCAAGAGCTAATATACATGTACGGGCTACTCCAACTGTTCAGATTACTCTAGCCACGTAGATCTGTGCTCATCTCCATTCTTTCAACCCTTTTAATAACTGCCACGTCCTGCATTGATGATGTATTTCTATGTTGCATCCTTGCCAGGGGTGCATTAGCATTTACATTACAAAAGATATGTGATCAAATGTGTCCCAGACCACCTCGGCAAGTGGTTTGAGTGATTGGATCACAATGCGTTTTGGTGGTCCTTTACACATATATTTAGTGCTGTCCACTTGTGATTGGATCAACTGAGAAGCATGTTAATGCCAGGTGTAAACAGTTAGGGGATTTCTAAATGCACGATAGTTGCTTGAACGATGGCAAAAATGGCCACTAACAACCCCTACATTTTGTCAAGGACGCACCTCATCGGAAATGATGCTCTCCCCCCTCTTCTCCTCTGTGGTCAATTGCATGTCGGCGCCCCAATATAAACGTCTGCCCTAAAGACTTTGGATTGGTTTTGCAATGCAGGGTTGTTTTTTTAACTCCAATTGTTTCCACCCAGTTTTAACAATGAAACCTGGGGCATTGTCCTCAGTATCTATGAGTGTAGCAACTTGGGAGTCTAATATTTATATATTAATTGCCTTACACTATTTATAACGCATGTTTTTTGATCAAAGACATCATGACAAAAAAGTGTCCTTGGGTTGAATTGGGGGGTTATAGAGTTATAAGGGAACTAAAGGAGAGAGGGTTGAGCTTGAGGGTTTTAAGATAAGAGGGGGAGGTGTGTTGTACCAGAGGAGAAGGAAAGGAGAGAAGGGAAGATGAGGAGGGAAGGAGAGGAGAGGAAGAGGGGTCAAAAGCTTGTCAAGGAAAGGCAGGAACAACACCACGAGACCTACAGTGAGATTGTAGGTAAAGACAGCAATACATCACCTTAAATGAATTCACTATCTCACTGCAGCAAACACACACACACACACACACACACACACACACACACACACACACACACACACACACACACACACACACACACAAACAGAGTCGCCTGGTCTCTGGTGGTGGTGTCTTCTTTGACAGTAACATTAGTCTCAGGGATAAAAGTGAAAGAGAATTGGATTTTCTTCTGCTGGGGGTGAGGATTGCTGGTCGCATTTATCTCCACACGAAGCCTGTGCTGTGTGTGGTGCATTGCTCTGTGTGTGTGTGTGTGTGTGTGCGTGTGCGTGCGTGCGTGCGTGCGTGCGTGCGTGCGTGCGTGCGTGTGTGAGAGAGGGCTGGTTTTAGGGCATGGCAAGTGGGAAGGGCATGATGATGGCTGGCTGATTTCAGCTCTGATCAGAGGTGGACAACATGTGCGTGCTTTTGTGTCTGTATATGTTCTACCACAGCGACTGATAAAACAGTTGATGCGATTGATCCTGACTGAAAGGGGGTCTGACTCTTCACAGCTCTCCATCCACCTGTGAGTGCTGGCGTGTCTTATTATAGATCCTGTGAATGCATGTATGTTATTCTTAGGGTATACAGAACGAGTATGCTTACGCTCATCTAAATGTCATATTCTACAAAGTAGACAGCCATGAAATGGAAAAAAGCTCTGAAAACCAATTGTGTTTGAGCTCATCTTTAGTTGTGTGCTGTGTGTGTGTGTGTGTGTGTGTGTGTGTGTGTGTGTGTGTGTGTGTGTGTGTGTGTGTGTGTGTGTGTGTGTGTGTGTGTGTGTGTGTGTGTGTGTGTGTGTGTGTGTGCGTGAGCATAAGTCCATGTTTGTTGCCAGTGAAGGAGAATATAACCTGAAGGCTTGCATTTTTAGATGCAGTCAAGAGAGAAGCACAATGAAACACATTCATTGTGTTTCTTTGACTTAGGTGACCATATGAGCATGGCATGCACTCGCACACGCACACACACACACACACACACACACACACACACACACACACACACACACACACACACACTTCACTATAGCCATCATCTGGTCACCTGCCATACAGAATTATCCCTGTAACTCTGAAAGATAACAGAGGTTACCAATAAAACCGACCACACGCACTCAGGCGCTTTATATTAGCTCTTTCCGTCTCTTTTTTGTCAGGTGCCTGTGCAAACACACACACACACACACACACACTCACACTCACACTCAAAAACACAATGTACCCTTTTCATTTCTTGTTGCAACTTTATTGCACGCTATCCACATTGCAAACACACACGCACCCGCAGGCGGGATGATGGAGCCTCTCGAGCTCGTCATGGAGCTCCACTCCGCCAAACATCCACAAGCGCTCCTCAATTTCCTCCTGAAAGCACATAATTAACTAATCACATTCATATTCATTCAAATTTATCGCCTTTCATCGCCTTCAGAAATAACACAGCCATTCCACGGAGCTAAAAAACACCTCGCAGAGTATGGATGTGTGCGCACAGATTGGGTATTGATGTTCTGCCAGGTGGAGTGTGTTATGGAATGGATCAGAGACAAGTTTGCTCTTTTTACAGCTCTTCATTAAGTAGAGAGTAGAAAGTGTTGCCACTCTTTACCTGAGGATAAAGCTAGCATCATCAAGACCATGAATGTGTGCATGTGTGAATTTGTGTAGAATGAATTTGTATGAAAGTGACAGAGACAACGTATATACAGTGTATCTGTTAAATTACATTATGAGAGTCTGTATACATCTGGACAATTACATTATGAGTGGCTATCTGTGTTTGCGCCAGTGGGCCACATTACCACATTATTGAATGAGGCGGCATAAGGTACAAACGAGAAAATGAAATAACTGCTGTATTGATTAATGTTAAGGGTCTGAACTAAATGATACAATGCTTTTAACACAGGGCAGATCTCTGTTCTGGGAAGCGCCATGTGAGGGTGTGGGGGGGTGCGGCGAAAACTGAGAGACAGAAACTCAATAACCTTATCTCGTCTTTTCACCTCTCCTCCCCCTCTTCGCTTTCTCATCTCCTCTCATTTCCTCATGTTTGTCTCCTCGCCCCTCTTTCCTTCAAATCTCTTCACACATCTTCCCAGTCGCCCTCATTTGTTCTTAAGTCCCATCATCTCTCATTTCCTCGCTCTTGTATCCTATCGCATCCATTCCCCGCACCTTCCACCCCCAACCCCTCCATCCTTCACCCGTCGTCACCTTCCCTCTCTATACTTTCCCCTCCTGCTTCTCCTCTTCCTCGTTTGTCTCTGCGGTTGCAATCTACAGATCTGCATATGTATTCAAAACATGAATAAGTTCAAACAACATTGAAACAATTATTGTTCTGCGCACAAAGACACACAGTTAAAACTAATCACTAGTTTCTTCAAACAGAAGACGGGCCGGAAAAAGACTGTGTGCGGTTTTGCCAGTGTGAACAGCACCTTTGTGGAGCAGCTTTGTGAGTGTGTGTATGTGTGTGTGTGCGTGCGTGCGTGTGCGCGATATGGGCAGATGAGATGGAGTTTGGTAATTGAGGGTTTTCCAAATGAGCCGATTGTTGTAGCGATTGTAAAACACATAAAGGACGGATGGATAAAATGAGGGACGGGGGAGATGAAGGGAAGATAAGGGGATAGATGGGAGAAGGGGGGGGGGATTGCTTCACTTTCCTGATGTGTAGAGAGACAGATAGAGAAAAGAAAGATTTTTTGCATGTGGCGCTCTAATTAGCATGACAATAGCCACAATCAGGTGACAAACAGCAGAGTAGGTTATTAGAGTGGCACATGGCAGGGGCTGAAGGCTTATGAGGTTTTAAGCAGAGAGGACACACACAAACACTCCTACACATACCCCACACAAAATACATCTGTGAAAAATTGGAGTAAATACAACTACAACAACTGTCTTCATCGATAACCCCCATTGCTAAAACTACCAAGTTGTATCACCCTGCAGCTACTAGTAAGACTTGTATCATGTTGTGTGTTACTCTATTTGTATGACTATAGCTCTTATTATAAGTGCTACAAAAAGTAGTTTTTTTTTATCAACATCAACAAAAAACACTAATAGTACTAGATACCACAGTTATGTTGTAGGGTTGAAACAATTTGTTCATTCATTGATGTTCATTAATTTTCTGCAGCTGAGCAGTAGAAAATTAGTTGGCAACTATATTTTAATAAGCAAATATCCCCAACATTCCCCATAGTTCCAGCTGCAAAATATTGAAGATTGCTGCTTTTCTTTGTTATGTATCTTTGTGAATTAAATAGGTGAATATTTTTAGGTTTTGTCTTGTTCATTGGAAAAAAACAAGCTATTTGAAAATTCGGCTTTCCGAAATAGTAATAGGCCTTGTCACCTTTTTGACATTTTATAGACCAAATGATGAATCATTTAATTGCAGAATTAATGGCAGATTAATTGTTAATGAAAAAAAATTATTAGTTGCAGCCCTATTGCGTTTTTACGATGTGTAACACAACGTTTTTATGCAGTAGGCTTGAGTATACAACATACAATACAGCAGTATGAGAAGTAATGATACTGTCAGAATGGAGGAACTGTAGTAGTAGCACACATGTATTTTGCACACCCAGATGCCCTGGAAGCAATAAATAAAACACTACGATGTTACTATTTTAAGCTCAGAAGAAAGCATGTTGTTGTAAAGAAATAAGTGCTTCATATCAATCATTCTTATGTGTACCTGCTTACAATTATATATGAGACACTGTCTAATGTGCTTATACGTTGGACTTCCTATTGCTACAACTGATTTTAATAGTATTGCAAATGCTAATACTACCACCTCTACTACTACTACAACAGCAGAACTGTGACAACAGCAATTACTTCTAGTACTACTCCAAGAAATACTTCTCCCACCAACACTAAATTCGACTGCTACTTACACCAAAACAAGCCAATCCAGCGCACCTGAGCCCAGAGCAGGCAGGGTCAGTCTGCTGATTAGACTGAGGGCAGTGTGAAGGGACCAGCTGGTGCCAGAGTAAAAAAGGCCTGAAGGAATTATTGACCCATCTCAACTCTCACCCCCCCCCACTGACACACACACACACACCACACACACACACACCCTGGGCTGTGACCTGTGAAATTACTGCTCCGCCGGTGAGATTTGTATCTGAGGGGCTCTATCAGCTTCTCAATGTGCCGTGAAGACAGGTGAGAAGGGAGATACAAAGAAACGCATGTAAAGGTAGACAGGCACTCATTACAAGCACACTGAAAATAGAAACAACATGCATATTTTTATATTCATATAACAAAGGAAAGTAAATAATATTGTGTTAAAGGAAGTTAAGCCAATTTCTTCTATCAACTTTGCTATTGTCATCTGTCACAAAATGTCAAGAATTTGGCAGTAATTCTTGAATTTATTCTGATATTGTTTAATCAGGATAGTGCGTGCCACTGAAAAAGAAAGTGCCATAATTGCATGTCTTCTTGTCAGACTAAAAAAACACATTTGATTTAGTTTGTTGCTGTAGCACTTCTACAAACTGCCTCAATCCTGCTAACCAAAGGTCACAGTTAACATCAAGCGTTATTTAGACGAAGAGAGAGAGAGAAGAGAGAGAGAGAGAGAGAGAGAGAGAGAGAGAGAGAGAGAGAGAGAGAGAGAGAGGGGAGGGAGGGAGAGAGAGAGAGAGAGAGAGAGAGAGAAAGGAAATGAATAATAAATGCAGTGGGGTCTCATTCTTAATATGCATGCTGCTGAATATTCATGAGGCTAAAAACACATCCAATTAACTTTATGAATTATTAATATTCATGATAAAAGCCTATGCATATGCATTTGCTCCTTTGTTGTTGGCCTAAGTGCCACTGAGCACCGGTGTGTGGTGGACTGAACATCTTTTGTGTCTGTGACAGAAAGAGAGAAGGGGGGTGGCTAAGATGGGGGGGGGGGGGGGGGGGCTGCCTGCATGCATGTTTACAATTCTGTCTTTGTACTGACTGTCTCTGTCTTCCTTTTGCTTTTCTGTAGATCTCTCACAAACATCTGCATAACAAGGTGTCAGACCAGAGGAGGAACAGAGCAGCGGCACTGATAAACATGAACAGGAGGGGGTTCTGAAACTACTTCCACGCAAAGCAGGTCATTTTGAAAACCCTGTTCAGGTTTGACAATGACATGCATCCACACATGTTTTCAGGTAGCTTTTGCAAAGATCTCCGTACAAAAGCGACAGGTAAATCTGTTCTTCTCTGTTCTATTTATGTGCGTGAACTATGCGTGGTGGCTGCTGTGTCGATGCCACAGCAGAGTTACTTTGCAGTCTCAGCTGACTGAATGCTCACTCAGTCCCCTCCTACTCTCCATTACCTACTTCTTGTCCAAAACAGCCAAACTCACAGTTTAATAGTACTCATCTTCATATTTTTCAAGCAAATAACACAGATTTGATTGTAGGCCATAAATGCTACAAGTTAACCAGACACTCAAGCACTGCTTTGCTGAGACAGATCCGTATTTTATTATTGCTAAGTTGTCTCATAAAATGAACATATATACAGCTTAGTTACAATACTTATATTGAGTGATTGGCTATATTAACGATATTAAGAGTGGGTTACATTTGAGGGAACTTCATCCTATTAACATTATTGCCACACTGCCCCCATCTAGGCTAATGACATCATTTTCCACCAAATTCTGAGGCTGGTGTCAGATTCATACACTTGAGAGACCGTTTTCAAAAACCTCAATTTTTGGGTACAAAAAATGTTACATGTGACCATGAAGAAGCTTTTTCAGATGTTGCGGGCTCAATGTGGATCTACTCTGTGACTGAGTGAAAAGGGCCAAAGAAAAGAAGAGCACTAGAGGCAGAGAAGAGGAGACCAGGATTGACTGAATGAGACAGAGAAGTGAGGGAATAAGAAAGAGAGAGACGAACAGGGAGAGACTGAATGAGAAGATTGGATGGACACTGACTGAGAGAGAAAACAGGAGCGTGATATGTGGATATGAGACGAAAGAAGGATAGATGGGGAGAAAAAGAGAAAGACAGAGAGTGATGGAGAGAGCGAGGGCCAGAGATAACGAATCAGCTATCTTGTTGAACCAGGCCTGTGTCTATCTCACCTACAGCACATGAACACACACTCCCGCTCTAATTGTCTAACACAATAATGTGAAGTAAACAAGTGGACGTTTGAGAGGCAGCCAGTCGCCATTCACGTGCATATGGCTGTACGTCATCAATGCGTTACCATGGTAATGGAGCTTCTATCTGATCCAGGGTCAACTCTTATTAACATCAACAGCAGCTCTGCTGTGTGTCACACAGGTGTGTGGCAGACACAAACACACACACACACACACTCTTACTATAGTGCACATATAGAGAAGGGAAAGTGTATGATTACACAAACAATCAAACACATAATACACCCACACATGCAAAATGAAGTAAGGTTTTTACTCATCACTCACATCTTGTCACAACACCCTCCAGCCTGATAATGTTCGGATGGTCAAACTGTCCCATGATGGAGGCTTCAGACAGGAAGTCCCTCCTCTGTTTGTCAGAGTATCCCGCCTTCAGACTCTTGATGGCCACGTAGATCTCCCTCTTTCCCTGAACACGCAGCCGACCCACTGCACACCTCCCCAAACTCTCCTACACACACAAACACACAACAAAGCATGATCAAACTATTAATATGGCTGACAAAAGAGAGTATCTGTTTCGTCAGATCTAATATTGACTCTAAATTGCATCCGGATTATCTTCAATACAGTAACATTACATTTTCCAGATGTTACTTAAATGTTTAATCCATAGTTTCCAAGAAAAACAGTCCTTTCACACCTCATATGGATACTAAAATATTATTTTAGATTACATTTGAATCATTTCTATTAAGTTTATTTGTATGTAGGCGACTGCAGTTTTTATTGCCAACTCACCACCGCCGATAACTCTCTCTATGCGAATATTGGATGCATCGATCTCTTTGGCAAAGTCCCTGACAGCCTGGTTGGGGTCTTCGTAGGTGTGAGGATGAATGTATGTCCTGCTGCCGGGAAGCTTGACTGTAGGAGCAGAAATGTAGAGAAATATGGAGAGAAAGAAAAGATGAATGCCCTTACTATATTTCTTAAATGCACTTGAATGTATGAGCTAATGTAGGGTATGGGATTACAAAATCTTCAAAAAAGAAGTTCACAGTAGCAATATAATAGAAAAATGTTCTCCCATAGCTGACACTCATATCTGCAGTGTGAATGCATGTTGAAATGAGAGCTTGAGCGTGGGTGCTCTGTTTGAGTGACATTACAAAATGATTACATAATTAAACACATAACTACTTTGTTTGCAATGGTGTTAAAATGACTCATAATTTTAAAAGGAACCCATAAGGAGCCTCATTCTGCCAGCAAACATTTGTGCAAGAACTGTGAAACAATACAGTTTATTTAGATAAAAACTCTGCAAAGTTGGAGACTTGTATAGCTGCATGCTGTGAGTTCTTATCTAAAGGCATATGTAGAGTAAATAAGCGGGAATATTGTATGTGATTAAACAGTCATTTTCAGGGTGTTTGCTCCTGGCGTGTTAATATGTAATAAATCTAATATAATGTGATAAAATATTCCTCCTTCTGTGTGTTGTTTATATCTTTAAATGCTGGCAGTGAGGTGATTTATTGCATGTGGGCGTGATGTTTAGGTTTAATTTATGTGTCAAACGGGGTGCTTACATGAGCACAAACTTAACCAAGACATGCAACAAAACTTAGACCACTTAATTCTAACTAAACAAAATGCTCTACATTTGTATACATGATAATACATTTAGGAATGATGGCATAATTGCAGCTCATGATAACAAACTGACACAATCCCAGTTTTTGATTGTGACAAATTGTGTCTTAGTGTGTGTTTGTGTTTACCTCGGCCGTGCTGGAACTGCATCTTCTCTTCATCAGGGTCCTGCTTGGCTTTGATGTATCCACAATGCCTGAAAAAGAAATGCACACCTGGGTTATTATCCTATATATAAACCTAAACACGCAGCACAGACTGCTTTTCCGACACACAGACACTAGTACAGTGAATTCATAACTCGTCTGTGGAAGTCCACATTCTTTTTGTCAAGTGTTTGGTTGCTACATTGAATTTATGATATTTCCAGGAAAATCCCATACTACTTTGGGTACAGCCAATAGCTTGTGTGCATGAACAACTAGATATTTCATTTTGTCTCCACATACCCCCCTCTTATGTAAAAGACAGGCTTGCAGGAAAAAAACAAACTATTCCTCTTTTTGTCTGCTTCTAGTTGTCAGTTCCACACTTCCCTCTAAGCTGTTAAGCTGGAGGTTGAGTGAATGAGTTTGTGTGTGTCTATAGAGGCTATCGCAGAACCACACATTAATGTACCCCTTTTTACCCTTTCATGGACCCCTCTGGCCATTAACCACTGCCTCCAAATTTACTACTCACACACAAAACTACACATCTCTACCCTTTACCCAACCCCCCTGTGCACTCACTCAGATGCAGCCTGCGGCATGGGTCAGACCAACGATCAAGAGAAAATATTGATGAATTGATCAACTCAATCCTGCCGTCCAGCTGTGAGGAAGTGTTAAACTTATTCTGTTTTACAGACCTTGTGGGGCAATGACGCTAGTGTGTGTGTGTGTGTGTGTGTGTGTGTGTGTGTGTGTGTGTGTGTGTGTGTGTGTGTGTGTGTTTGCCTGTGTGAGCAGTGTTGCCATGTTTCTATCGGTGTATTTTCTCTCCACTTTGTTGTATTTCACCCTCAAACACTGCATTACAGCCCTAATCACCCATAACACTGTCTGTGACATTTACTGCTCTTTTGAATTCAGATTTTAGTCCAAAAAACATAAAATGTAAAAGCTGTTTCATATAATGAGGTACTAAACACGTCATAAATACTGCATGGCCTCCTCTCCTCTCTATGAGATTGGAATGAAAGAGTGCTGCACAGGTATAGCAGCAACCAGTCTGCCCATCATGAGGACAAATTGATCTGGGCTGAGAGCCAAGGGTAACTGGGAATCTGAAGCAGACTGTGTGTGATTTAAAGAAGCAATAGAGAGGGGGCCAGAAGGAAAAAGGAGACTGAGCAAAATAACAAGCAAATATTTGATAAAGAAAAAGAAGAGGAGAAATGAGATAAAGACAAAACATACAAAAACGATAAAAGAGATACACTAAGAAATAAATACAATTGAGCATGCGAATGAGAGACAAAGAGAGACAGAAGTGGAGAAAGGTGCTAGCCTCAGTTAATCTCAGTAATTTGGTGTTTAATCCTTGTGTTGATTTTACACAGCTGAATGCATGGTATAACCCAGACATCAATAGGCTGTCTTGGGAATACACACACAGGCACATAAGGGGTAGAGACTAGTTGCTGGTATTTGGGGATAAAGAGGAGGGGGCATAATGTTCTTATAAAAGTGGGGGCCCCACCTGGTTATCAGCTGGGCTCAAGCCAGTCAAACACCAAGGGACTATCATTACCCCATTGACACACACTCACACACTCACACACACACATAGTGCTTTGGGGCATGTGGCTAGAGCATATGGGGAATGGGGACATGGGTCACACCTTTGCTCCAACTGTGATAATCCCATGGGTCACACACACACACACACACACACACACACACACACACACACACACACACACACACACACACTGCAAAACCGGCGTTGAA
Organism: Scomber scombrus; assembly: GCF_963691925.1. Lineage (NCBI taxonomy): Eukaryota > Metazoa > Chordata > Actinopteri > Scombriformes > Scombridae > Scomber > Scomber scombrus. Next base: position 12,163,187 of record NC_084980.1, read on the forward strand.
AACACTTCTCCATCATTGCTGGATGCGTATCTGTATTAGTGTGTGTATGTGTCTCCACGGGTGCATGGCTGCATATGTGAGAGTGTGTGTGTCTGATGGGAAATGAACACATTTCCATAGTAATTACAGAGCAACTAATTTCTCCTCTCCAGTTAGAGGTGTCATGAATCATTAGCGCTGCAGTCTTAAACATGGCACAAAATCTGACATGGCTGTGGCTTTTGTTTTCCCCTGACAGCTGTGTCTGGTGTGTGTATTTGAGATAGATATTTTATTTAATACCTTCGACTAAATGCAACTGATCTGTAATTCGTCTATGAAAGGCACCGCAACTTGACTCAGGAGGATAATGTGAAAGCCATTTTCCAGCACCACAGGTGTTCTTTTAATAATTTGTTGTTTACTGAGTTTCCCATTTGAAAAAATGAACAAACTACATTGCATTGATTAATTAGTTGTCATGGGGTAATCAAGGATTTCATATACATAAACATACAGTATTTAATTTACAATACTGACAATCTTGAGCTAGAACAGAGTTTATAAAAAGAAAGTACACATACACTAGTTACTTCTTTACACTGCTACACTGCTGCACTGCAGCGTGAAGTTAACACTATCTGTCACTGTGAGAGAAATCATTGTTCCATTTAGCTGCCATCCAACCACACTGCGCTCTGCCATTTCACATAGTAAATACACCTCCCACACACACATTGCTGTATTTTAATGCAGATTTAAAGTGCACACACCTGCACCATTCACCTGCACCAATCACCTGCACCGTATAATGTTCGATAACATAACTGAACAGTGCCACTTACATTATCCATTCTCTTTAATCATACATAGCTTTTCACATATCCTTACTCCCCATAGCAGTATTATGCCTAACTTTCCCAGGCCCATGTTCCTTTCTTTTTTTCTCCATCTCTAACATTCTTAAGTCAGTCTTTTAGGTCTGTGAACCACACTATCCTCAGGCTTCCTGGGAGTTTTTCTTTTTTTAAATGGTGTGTCCCGAGGGCAGAACCATCTCAACCAGCTCAGCCAGCTCTACTGTGCCCTCAGTTCTGTCCCCTAGTCCTGTCTTGAATTATGACATGACTGGCACAGCCAAAAGGTGTCGTCTTTCACATCGCTGGACAATCCCCTGTTCTATCTTCACTTCATAGGACCAAGAAGATGTTTCCCTCAGTATTTCAGCCATCGAGCCCCATTCAGTCCCACTTCTCACTCTGACTATGTCATTCTCTGCTAGTGATGGCAGTAGTCTAGCAGACTCGTAGTTCCTTCTCTATTTTATCCAGTATTTTCTCCTTCCTTGCCCCAGCTTTGTGGTCCCCTCCCAATAGATTTTACTGTTGTGGTAAGGGGAGTGCTCAATTTCCTGTTCTTGAGTAGTTCTGCTGGGGACCTCCCACACTCTAGCAGTGTTGCTTTGTAGTCATATTTATCTCCTGGAAAAACAGACAGTATTCTTCACTGTCCAATTGTTTGCATTTATATATTGCCATTTTTCAAATGCTCGGAATTTCCTTGGTGCGAGGATGTTGCCATAGAAGCCACTGCTTCATAGTTGTCTTTATTGTCTTCATCCGATGTGACAGTATTGAGAACATCCAGTGCTGCACATTCTGAAATGGTTAGCAACAATGCTATCTCCCTCTTACTGGCGTGTTTGTTTGCATCGCCACCTATGCCAAACTTTGCTTAAAAACATTCCAGCTTTCGGCTACATAGTCACTCACTGCCAACTCAGCTGTTTCACGAATTGCATCCATCTTTCAACAGTTTATGTATTAGCAAAAGGACACCACTCCTTATAACGTGTTTTGAAGCAACTTTGAGAAAAATGTACTTATACACTACAGACTGGAGCGCCCTCTTCAGGCACTACATAAAACAACATATCAACACACACACACACACACACACCTTAATGGACTGCGATATCACTATCACACCCGAGCTCTCACCTTTCTCTCTGTCTCTCTCTGTTCCACTTCAGTGAGGACAACAGGCTATCCCTGTCCTCCAAAGCCACACTCTCCACATTTGCATATCAATTTACTTTTTAATATAATACTCTGTCACTCGAGACCCATTTGTCATTCTGCTAGCAAGCTTCCACCTTCATAGAGCTCCATCCATATGTTATGGCCACAGTAGCCCCTCCCCCATTTTCCTCTCTCTTCCTCTCATTCCCCCCCTTGCTGCTTTTTATCTCTCTGGAGTGTTATATTCTTTCCTAATTCTTTCTTTAAGTGAAAACATTCCCTTGTCCAATAACCTACATATCTCATTCTTTCATTTCATTTTTCCATCCATTTATCCACTCTACATAAACTCCCTCCTCTGCTCTCTTTTTCTCTGAGGTTGTGCTGTTTTTTTCTTTTTCTTTTTTTTCTTTTTTATAGAAATAGTTGACACAAGGAGCTGGAAAGAGAAATAAAGAGAGGGAGACGGAGATGGAAAAAGAGAGTGCTGACAGGCAAGAACGCACAATGGGGGTCCAAGCCTGCATACCAACTAACAAGCAATCAGATGGAGGGCAAAGGCGAGGGGAGAAGGGAAGGCATGCCATAGGAATAGAAACCCAAAGGGTAACATAAGGGATGTGGATAAAAAGAGGGGTGGGGCAGTGTTTGCACTGCAACAAGGGCAGAAGATGAAGAAGAAGAGAACAAGGAGACATTATGAAAAGGAAGAGTCCTAAGTGAGTGAGTGCATGTGCAGGAGAGAAGACCATAGAAACACAAAGGAATGGATTAAGACGGAAAGTGGAACAACAAAGTAACAGTAATATCAGCACATAGCTTCCCCTAAAAGATAAAAGACAAAGGATAAGAGAGTTGATGGACAGATTAAGAGCAGATGAAGAGAAGCGTGTCAGTCAACAGTATTGCTGCTAGACATGTCCTGAGAGAGAAAAAGAAAGTATGGCATATATATAGTATAGGATCTCAACCCTTATAACCACACTGCAAAAGTAAACTGAGGCCAGTCCAGCAAATGAGCTTTATATTCTTCTTCAAAATGTTAATGCCATCGTCTGATTTTTTTCTACGAATATATTCCTGTTCATGACCACAGGAAACCCGGAGTCTATGCCTGCGTTCATTAGCCAAAAAGAATCATGGGAACACCCCGGGCTGGTCGCCAGTCCATCACAAGACACAGATAGAAGAGATGAACACCGTCATGTTTACTCGAAGAGACAATTTGGAGTATTCAGTCAACTTGATATTGGGAGGAAACCAAGGAATCCAAAGGTCAACCTAAATGAACATGGAGTGATTACAAAATACAGATCAGCTTTCTGTCAGGTGATAGTGCTGACTGTAGATGCTGCACAAATATCACAGTTAGAGCTATTAAAATAGTGAATTTGGAATGAATATGTATAGTTTGCTTTACAGCTGTGACATACATTTTATGTCTTTATATACCAATCTGGTAATGTAAAATGCTCTACTTCGCATTGTTGTGTCTAATATGTTTTTGTACATTGTAAAAATCCTTAAAATGACATATTTTCCTTCCTAATTAAAAATTCCCAAATCTATTAATACACAAATATTGTTCATTTCAAAAGCTTAACTACTGGGCCCAAGATGTCTCCTACTTCACTGAAAACCCATTCTCAGTGTACGAGCACTGCAGGTTTCAAGTTTCCACTACATTACACTAATGTAAGTTGTTTTTTACTGTTAATCTAATTATTGCACACTTGCCTTTTTAGCTTGGCCTCAAAAGTGTGTATCCTGCATTTAATCTTGAATCTTGAGACCTAAAGATAATGGCTGTACTGTTGTCTGATAGCTACTTGGCAGGTAAAAATGTAAATGGCTCACGTCCTACATGAAAACATATTGTGAATCAGCCCACTGATCTAATCTTTATGATGAATTGTAAAATGTGCGTCAAAACGGTTCTCCTCATTTCTCTGATATTGTCACTGTTTTGCCAAGTCTTAACTTATTGGTCTATTAGCCTTGGGCTCAATTTCTGCTTCCATTTCCTGTTAAGTCTGACTCCAGGCTATACAGAGAGAGAGGGAGACAACAGCATCCACTGTGCTGATTTGTACTTCCTCTGATAATTAAATCCAGCACTCAATGATTCTCTTGTCATTTTTTGTTTTCTGAAGCTACAGCTTGCAGTGTGGAATTAGAGAATGACCCCAGTCAGATCACACATATGCCACTGTATTTTCTAATATATATAATATCTAAAGCCAGAACATCCTGCACTCCACAAAAAAGTTATCTTATCAGAACTGTCGGCTGAGTCACCGGAGTCCTGATCTTATCCAGAGATGGAAAGAGGGACAGGAAGAAACATGTATGGGAGTGAGAGGTAGATAGGCTGACAAATTGAGGGATTGTGAGAACAGCAAACAAGACTTGTATGTATATCACTGAACCATGTATGAAACATGATTGATACAGGAAGTGGCAACATGTGGTGACCAAACCCCCAGGAAGTGTACCAGACTTTGACTGAAGCCAATCGGCCGTGTTCAAAATCACATACTAAAGTACTGCCTACTACATACTCAATCAGTATGTACTGCTTACTGCCTACTAAATAAAAAATTAAGTATGCCAATACCAACAGACTGTTAACACTAAAGTATGACTCTATCAATCGCTACAACTGGTTTAACCCAGCCAGCGGCCCCTTCACGTCTCCGAAAACGTCACTACAAATTTCCAAACAGACCTAATTTGGATAAGCTGACCACATATTGGGAATCTAAATGGTTACTTTCTTGCTGCCAGTTAGTGCAAAATGCATTCTGGGATACTTAACTTCAGCGACCGATGGTATAACTTCAGTCAGTCAGTCAGTTACGGATGCATTTGTAGGGCTGGCCCTGCTGTTGAGGCCCAGCAAAAAAAGCAAGATGGAAGAGACAGGGGAAGGAGGAGGGAAAGAAGAGAAAAAACTACAGAGGGCCAGTATAGTAAAAGAAAAGGAGTAGGAGGCAAGGGGAGATCAAACGAGGGCAAACTTTGGCAGGACAGAATAAAAAGCTTGATTATGCTCTAAAGTCAGAGAGGTTAAAGAAAAGAGAGATTGGGGTGAATATGGATGGTGGGATAACCTTGAAACAGAGTGAGGCATGTGTAAATGTATAAGACGGAACAAAGACAAACAAAGGTGGGTGTGTGTGTACGCGTGTGTGGACATGATTGTGTTAGTGACAATCAGAGACAAAGAGAGACAGAGTCTGTGTGTGTGTTTGTCTTCATGTAAGTCAATAACCTTGGACTGATGTTAACCTGAGATGTGAGGAGAGCTAATAAAGTGTGTGTAGTTCTGAGCTGCGTTGTATCGCCTAGTTTGTTTTATATGACTGGCAACATTTTATAGGATTAGACGCAGGCTGCTGGCTGGAAGATGGGAGTAGAGAATGATACACTCCGGGACAAGGAAGAGTCAGAGGGGATCTGATACACACGTACAAACAACAGTCATTCCATCCTTTCCATCTTTCCCTTTGGTCTCCTTCCTTTCCTTTCCTTTCCTTTCCTTTCCTCTCCTCTCCTCTTTCATTTCCTGTCTCTCCACATTATTTTCCCACTGCTAATCAGAATGACTAGAAAAATGAAATCAGTAAATCATTAGTCACCCCTCCGGCATGACACAATGAAATGACACAACTATCCCTCTCTTTCCTCGCCTCACACATACAAACACACATACTGATAAACTCATGCACACACACACACACACACACACACCCTGCTGTGGATATCTGCGCTCGTCATTACTCATGATAATGGTGATTCCATTTAATATCAAGCTATTAAATAAAATATAATTACTGGGAATGAAATCAATGGATAAAATTCACTCTCATAATTTCTCAGCAAAATTAAGCCTTGCACACTACCTGAAAATGTGTTTACTGCCTGGGTGCTAATAAACTATGAGGTTTATAAAAACTGATGTGGATAATTAATTAAGAGTCAAAACACCATGACAAAAAACAAAGTCTAGAAGAAAAAGAAAGTCTGGGTGCTCTAACCAAGCGTTCAAATGAGTAAGATTTCCTCTTCTGGCCCTCTCTCCATCTTGTCCCGCGATTGGCATCGGCTCAGTACTCTCTGACCACGGTGTAAAAAGATTTACTCAGCTTGGGCTAATTATTAGGAAGGGGAAATGATTAGCTGAAGAGTTATGACTAATAAATCTGTCTATGTTTCATTAACACCCTGTTTGGAAACATTTCATTTAGCTGCCGCTCATTAAAGAGAGTGGTAATGGAAAGGAAAGGAAGTAAGAAGGAGAGAGGTGGGAGAGAAGCAGCATAGAGTCGAAGGAGAGGTCTGGGGCTGGGCTGCGGTAATTGGTGTAATGTAGCAGAATTTTTAACAACGTGGTGAAAAGGTCAAATGAGAGAGAGTGAGAGCAAAAGCAGAAGAGCATGTCATCTGTATTGTTAAGTTAAGTGTATCTTTATTTTTTTTTGTGGAGATCAGTGTGAAAATAATTCCCCTAATGATGTTACTACACCGACACAACTTGATTAGGCCGTGATTGTAATATGTGTGCCCATGTGTGTGTGTGCGTGTGTGTGTGTGAGTCCAACAAATGTATTGAAATGTGCTATAAATTTGAAAAACTCCATCCGAAAAACCAGTTTTTTAATTTGTCTGATGTTTATAGGACATTTGATCAATCCCACTGCAACATCTGCTCATTTGCATAATGTCTGTGTGAAATAGTTTCGCACCTGCGGCAACGAGCTGCTATTATTGCAGTGTTTGTAGCTACTTTCTAGGCATTCTGCAGACAAAGCTGTATTCGGCTGCACCCTACAGCTTAATTGCATTAAACGAAAGCACCAGCGTCCAAGCAACACACACAAATGTCTAATGACTTCACACACATACACACATCATCGTCACATATAAGTACACGTGCACCTCCTCACACTGGCCTGTTTTGTTTCAGATTGGTGTACACAGAATCTCTTGGCTGCTAAATCATTATTAGTGCTATTATCAAGCAAACAGATCAACACCACCAACAGGGAAGGGAGTGCATACAAATTCACCATAAGTACCATTTGGCAAACATGGGTCTATAATTTGTGCCTTTGTTCCTGTTTTTCCTCGACAGTATCTGTTATTGTTATTCAAAACCAAGCATTTGATTTTTTTTTATGCTTAATACCCACATCCAAGCTACAAAAAGAAAAAGAAAAAATCCTCACCAATTTTCTTACTCCTAGTCTTTGGTGTTTTTAATTTCAATTTCTCACAACTTCTTTGAAATAAAAGAAAGCACACACATACAAAAAACACAAACACACACACACACACACACACACACACACACACACACACACACAAACACACACACACAAATAACATTTTCAAGCTGTGATACAGTCAATTACTGTAGTTCTTCAGTAACAAGTCTGTTTCTCTCACCACCTCCTAACTGCACTCCTGCCTCTATCAGCGGCATGTTTTCATCAGCTTCCCCTTTTCACACTTCCTCTCCCCCTTTTGTGTCATTAAGTTTTTAAGAACAACCCTAGGCTGCACAACAGATGCTGCGGAGGTAAAAGAGCTTACGCGCACAAACATGCACATCAACAGGACCTGCTATTGTGTTAAAAAGGTAGAGCTGCTACCGCTCTCTATTAGCGAGACTGAGAGGTCTTTCTGCTAGAATCAGCCACATTATAATGACATCTCACTTTCCTCTGTGTCTTTCTGTCTACTTCTTTCACTCTTTATTATTCAAAACTGTCCTCAGAATGGCCCTTTTTCTGCTTACATTGGTTGGAGAGAAAACTAGGCTCGTAGGATCCGTCTCTGGAAAGTGAACACACAATATAGCTTTTTTTTCTCTTCTTTTTTTGTCAGGGATAAAAAAACAAAACCACCCTGCAAGATGGTGATCAAGTCGATCTTACCTCCACAACACAAAAATAACAAGATCTTTGACAAAAAGCATCAGTAAATAACTGTACATCTTCTATTCTCTAAGTATCCACTAAATAACAGCTTATTATTTTAGGATTTTGCAGACATTTTCCTTAACAGATTGCGGTCCTTGACTCCCTGCTGAATATCCCCAACTCTGACAACAGATGTACTCCATGAAGACAGACTTTAAGACTCACAGCAGATGAGACTGCTTAAAAAAAAACACAGGCATCACATAGATGAAACAACTTCACACTGACTTCTCACCACAACTCCCATATTAAAAACATGAACGTAGAAAAACACACGGGAATCTGGCACATAACCAAACCCTGTAGCTATTCAGAAAAGGAGATGGTTGTAAGGCTGGAAAATCATTAGACTGCAGACAAAACAGAAGCACGCACACACAGATGCTGGAAGGCAGAAGCTGTAACATGTTTAACAAGGAGTGAGAGAAAGTATGGACCGAAGGGGAGAGCACTTTTTGAGTGAAAGGCCATCTGCTGAATCCATGGTTATGCCAGTTGCTTGCTAGCTTCCCATCGCTCGCACCTGCCAGCCTGCCAAAGCACCCTCAGGAGTACAAAAGCACCAACTTCACACACAAACACACACTATCGCACGCATGTACACGCCGGGCAATAATGGCACGCACACAGCAATAACTGGTGTGATTTGTCAGAGCCGTGCTGCGTCTGAGGAGCTTTCAACGTTTTTCCATGTTTTCTCTCCTGCGGTAACAATAGCATAACAGCACTTTATTAAATGAGAACAGGACAGAACAGAATGGCGTGCAATTCAGCCTGTTTATGAGGCTTAGCTGTTCAGCAGCCTGCCAGCAACGGCTGCAGGCAGTGTGGGTGTGTGCAACTGTGAGCGACAGAAAGACAGTGAGACTGTACTGTCATACATTGTTATTTTATGGTTCCATGATAAACCTTCTATCCGGCTTCTATAAATGTGGTGAGGATTGGGGGATTCAATAGGTGAACTAGGTGTAAAACAAGAACAAAAAGGTACTTCTAACCAGTCAACTGATTATTGGGGAAATGATTTAAACAGCTGACATTTAGGGGGGGGCGAAAGTCTTACAAATGTCTGGTGGGAAATCATTCCAACCCTGGCTGACTCTCAGTGTCAATTTCAATTCAAATTTAATCATTCAGTCCACACTGAACTGGTCTCAGCAAATACACTGGATTCTCGATACATTACGGAGGGGGAAGGTTTCATCCAAATGTAAATTTCAAGAATGGAACAGGAAATGAAAGTCAGAGAGCCAAAGGACAGGCAAAATGAAGAGAAAAGCAGATGCAGAGAGAGTGGAATGAGAGTAGGGACTGAAAGAGGAAGAGACTTGGGGTTGATTGACAGATTAGATTGGAAGTTCAATAGATGAAAAGGAGGAGGTATGGACAACACAAGAAGAGAGCGAGCAATCCTTATTTTTAGATTCTCTCCCAATTCTTCCAAAACCTGAAGGATGACATTCCTATTGCACCTAACAGTGCAATTGCCCACCCACCACCTCTCCTACGCTTCCTCTTCCTCCTCTACCTTTTCATCTTTTGCTCCTAACCCTACTCCCTTCTTCCCATTGCACTGCTGGTTCTCCTCCTCCCTCCATCAGTCTCCTTCTCTCTCCATCTCACTCAAGCTTCCTCCTCTTTCTCTCTATCTTTCACACCATCTCCAAATGTAGCTCTCTGGTGGTGCAAACATACTTCAGATGTTCTTCCTCCCCTCCCCTCCCCTCCCCTCCTTGCTGCAGTCTGTCATTCCTACTGCCTATCTAATACGTTCTCATTTTATCCTCCACTTCTGTCTCTCCTTCACCTAACTTCTGTCCATCTTTCTCCCCCATGAGCTCTCACTCTCTCCTGCTCTTGTCTCTCTAGTGATGTAGCTCTGATCCTAGCTTCACTCCCCAGTTACAAACACGGTACACACTCCACCTATGCACACGTGCACACACTTGTTTTGACAGATGTACAGAATGCTGTTTAATAGAAAACAGTAATCAACACTACTTCCTCCCAAGCGTTCCCACTTCTAAATGGAAGAAAGATAGATAGAGACAGAGGAAGAGAGAGAGGGACCTGGAATTGATGGCGGTGCATCGACCCCTCTGTAAAACCTAGTTAACACCTCCCCAGCCTGTGAAACCTGATTAGTTGAGTGTATGTGTGAGTGTGTGTTTCTGTCATCATGTGGGTACATTACACACTATGTTTAAAAGGTTGTTTTGCTTCTTACACGCACAACCTCAGAATTCCCCTCTGATTAAAAATATGTTGATGTGAACTCATGAGCGTTTTCTCATTCACTTGCCGTGGTGTGTGTGTGTGTGTGTGTGTGTGTGTGTGTGTGTGTGTGTGTGTTTGTGTGTGTGTGTGTGTGTGTGTGTGTCTGTGTGTGTGTGTGTGTGTGTGTGTGTGTGTGTGTGTGTGTGTGTCTGTGTGTGTGTGTGTGTGTGCTAAACAGGACAGTCTCCACTGATTACATCCCTCCTAGTCAATAGTGAATAGAGCACTCAGCCTGATAAGCAATCACCTGAATCAATACTAATGTTTTTAGTGTGTGTATATTAGTGTGTGCCTGTTTGCATGTGTGTCTGTGTGTGTGTGTGTGTGTGTAGCTCTTAACATGTTGCTAATCTAGTTGGAGCTTATAGAGGATAAACATTTAGTTACAGGCACGGTAAATCACAGATGCATGTCATCCCTTTTTCTCCTATCCTGCTCCTGCTCTGGTCCCTTTCTTCTCCCCCGAAAGACCTCTCTTCTAACTCCAGTCCTTTCATCTTCTCGTCTCTCACCAATCAGCATTCTTTTATTTTTCTTTCTCCCTCTCATCTCCTTCTTCTCTTTGGTCTTCTCTGAGACAGAGCATTAACAGTTGCCTAACCTTCAAAGAGAGTGATCATAGGGAGTCCTTGCTCCTCACATACACAATAACAAAGCCATTAGTTTGGCTTTGGCAGCAGTATAAATGTCAAAGTTGAAGTAAAGTACTTCTTAGACTTGCTCTGCATGAGCTATTGCCTTCCTATTGAGACGGCGAAGACACAAACCTCGCAACAGGACAACCTTAGACGTTGCACTCAAAGCTCAGTTGGTTTCAACTTAAACCATCTTTATTGTTGCTTCTATAATGCACCACCAGTGAGATTGTCAGTGGTGTAACCTAAAAGGTGGCCAATGACAGATTAGGTTAAGGCTCGTCATATTCTATAATATTGTTACTATCAACAAATCCAGAGAAAAGACCAAAATCTATTGACTTCTCCAGCGTGTCTGTGGTGCTCAGCCACAAGCCCACTGGTTCCCACTGAAGACATAAATATTTAAAGAACTGATCACAAATGTTTCATTTAAAAAAGGCAGAAACATTTCCTAAAACAGCCTGGCACTGTAGCTTTTAAAAGTGTTACTCAAACATAAGCATATAGTGCATTTGCTGGGGATTATTTTCAGTTGCGGATTTGGTGTGCTACTGAGTATTTACAGCAGCAGGACAGAGTATGTGAGACTGACTTAAAATAAACTACAATCCCCATGTTTATAATAATAAATTAAGTAATAAAAGAAAAAGTCACCCACTGCAAATGTGTGACTCTTTTATGTGTTTTTATAGTTTATGGACAACATTGGAGATCTGTGGAACAGAGGAAAAGCTATATCAAACTTTGGCTACACAGATTTGTTGATAAAAAAATAAAATAAAAAAGATTACCAGACTTATCCATAAAAATCATACCACGATATTAGCAGGACATTAAATGCAAATCCTCCATTCTGTATTTACATAATTCCCAATCAGCCTTTGTAAGGCTCTTTGTCTATAGCCCTGCTCTGTGGTCGCCTCCCCACATTATATTATATATAGATCATACATTTGATCATGTGTAGAGGACCTTAGTATATCTTCTTTTTGACCTTACCTTCCACTGACAACGAAGCAAGTCACCAGGAAGATGAGGAGAACGATTCCCCCAGCAATGGACACAGCCAGAATGGTGGACTGGTTAGGGTCCCCAATAGCCAAAACATCTAAATAGGAGACAGAAGGAACACAGTAGATCAATAAACAGAGGAGAATGCAAAGAAGCTGTTTTCGAAGGGACAAAATGAGGGATGAAAAGTCAGCAAGACAGACAGTGTGTGTGGTGGAAGAAAGCAGAGAGAGAGAATGAAATATGATAGCAATAGAAAAGGGGATAAAAGACAGGTTGAAGGAGAGGGAAAAAGAGAGAGCGGCAAACGCGTAAAAGTGAGAGAGGGAGGTGGATGGAATAGTAAGTGAGGTCCTTGATGAAAAGCGCTCTCCCTCGCTGCATTGCCTATGAGGGTATGAGAGTGGACGTGAAAGCCATTCCCATTCGGCTGCGCTGTCCAAATTGATATGTTAACATTGCACATAACAAGGCTACTGCCGAGAACTTTCTGCAAAGATGCATCGATTTTTACGCCACACCAATCGAGCCATTACTCAAAACAAATACCCCATTTATCTGGCTTAGCTAAGCATGAGTAGACATGTGTGTCTCTGTGTGTACGTATATATAAATGTGTGTGTATGCTGGAGAGGCAAATGAATGCCCCTAGGCAGGCACAGATAAGCATTGATCCCCTATTACATTTACAGGCACACACATACACACCCTTCTTTAACAATCAATAGAATTGATCTGATTAGATAACCTTGATAAGATTACTTTTGGGTCAGCTGCTTTTGGCAAATCTTACATTTTGCAGCACTGGACTTGACTGTGAACCTCCTACATGAAGTTTCAACAGCAGCTCTATATACCAGTGAGCTCCATAATTATGAATGAGGACAACGTTTAGGCACATACATGTCATATTCCAGATGTTTGTCGCAGGATAGGAATAGAAATCCAGCTTTGAATGACATTTATTGATTTTTGAATGATTAGTAGGCTAATGTGTGCCTGTTTTATGCTACACAATCTATAGCACAGTACTATACATTAACTGATTTATCCCACTCTGCCAGCTTGTTTAGGAATCAATATTCACTTTGAAGAGCACATTATGGGGCCTCTAAAGCAGAAATCGTAGACCATAATGAAGTGATAATGAAAGTAGGTGACAGTGTACAAAGTAGAAAAGGAAGAGTGACAGAGAGTTCGAAAACATTATGCATCATAGTATGCCCAGAGCTGTCTGTGAGGCCTGGCCTCAGTGGACTGGATTGAACCTGGCATAGATTTTTGTTTTGTGCTTTCTCCTCTCCTTTCCCAATGTCTAAGTACAGAATACATTTGTAAAATAAGTGCTCACTCTCTTTTAAATAGAAAAGGTAAACAAACTCTGCTCAGCACAGATCACTTGTGTTATAGTTGAGTTGCCAGTGAGGAGAGTTAAAATCAATCTGATAATATGACGCATCCAGGCAGTAAGTAAATATAAATGAATCCACTGAACGGGTAAATAATTAACTTCAGATTTTGCTCTAGTGGTCGGTGAAGTTAAAGTTCTGTGTGTCTGGATTACCCATACAACTTCAATGTTGGGTTTCCTCTTTTATATATATATATATATATATAACATTTTAAAAAACTACTTCACAGTGAATACAAGGTTGCTGTTTCCTTTTCTTTTTTCTTCTTTGAGAAGTTAGTATTCCAGGATACTTTCAAGCAGCTGGTTGAGATACGTGGATGACAACCCATGTGGCTGCTGAGGTTTCTCTGTCTGACAACAGAAGTGAAGAAGCCATCCGGATGAAAAGTGAGCAGTTTTATAACCATCCGGTGGATTGATTCATACTGCAGGGGGGATGAATCAGACTCTTACTACACTGTGATATAATATGTCACTACTGTTTGCTCTGCAGTTAATCTTTGTCTTTCTTGATTACCTGCTCTTTTTTAATTTGGATTGATTTTAACACTGAGATTTGTGTTTGAAGTGCTGGTATGCAACTATTTTTAGTGCAGTCAGTGGATAATTTAAAGAAGAGAAAAATAGATTAAAAAATAACAATGTTGAAAAATAAAAAGAATTCTCATCTCAAGTAAACAAAAATGTATTAAAATGTCTTTACCTTCGTGGCTGGTCTCCAGTTCAATTTCTCCACCGTAGCTCCCGTAGCCCCCATCTGTTCGAGCCCTGACCCTGAACACGTAGGTGGTCCCTGGCTTCAGCCCATCCACTGTCATCATGTTGGAGCGAGTCTTTAAAACTGTGTAGTTCTGCTCCCGCTGATTCTTAAGTGGAGGAAAATGAAAGAGAAGGAAAGAAGTAAATACTAAGTTCAGTCGATAATATTACATTTCAGAGAAATAAAGTGGATAAAAAGGTTGAAAATATAGCTAAACTAGATGGGTTAATATAGAAAGCAATGGACTGTGGTATCGAGACAGAAAAAAATTGGAAAATAATAGAAACCTCAAATTGTTGAATTTATACGTCTCCAGGGGTCACATTCACCTCACTAAGTTTTCATTTGTTCATCATTGAACCATTTGGTCACATTTATACATGAGCATCTGTCAAGCCTCAAATCTTAACATCTCTACACTTTGGGACAATATGTGGTTACTACAGGCTCGCCACGCTTCGTTCCTCGACCACCTTGTAGGTGCATGTGTGTGTGTGCACGTAGACGTGTGTGTGTAGGAGGATGAATAAAAAATAAGTGTGTCTGTCAGTAAGCTGATTCCCTGCAGAGAGGCTGATACTCTACCTAATGGAAGACACTCTACAACATGGATTAACGCTATTTTACAGCTAATGCCTGCCAACAGACGCACGCACACACACACACACACACACATGGAGAGACAGAGGCTTAATTTCATCACTTTGGCTGTATTTTACGAGGTTTGTTCAACAGATGTGTGGCTAATTGGCTTGGTGTGAGCAGTAGGGGAGACATGAGGGTTATATTATAAGATAGAGAGATTGAAAGATAGCGATGTACAGACATGCCCTAGGGCTAAACCCATACATTATAAGCCCAGACAATGTGTAGATGAAGAGAAAAAGAGGAGCGGAGAGAAATGTGTTGAGTTAAAAAAAAAACTTTTAAAGGGGTACTCCACGTATTGTGCTTAATGGAATAGTAAAACATTTTGGGTAAAAAAATGCTTGTTCGCTTCCTTGTTGAGTGTGAGATGATGAGATCGATACCACTCTCATGTGTGTACCTTAAATATAAAGCTACTGTCAGCAGAAGGTTAGCTTAGCTGAGGGGAAAGTCGACCTATAAGGCTCAGCCTGAGGGTAACAAAATCTGCCTTTCAGCACCTCTAAAACTCAGTAATTAACACATTACATCTCCGTTGTGTAATCTGTTCAAAACCAAACTGTAAAAAAAGAAAACTGACTTTTAAAATAAACCATTACTTTGGCATCTTCTTATAGCAATTCATCCAGTCATTGTTAAGATATTTAAGTCTGGACCAAGGTAGTGGCGCAACCAAACAATAGACCATCAGCCACTAGCATGGCTAAAAATCAAAGCAGTGTATATCTTGACTCATAATTCTAATGTTGTGTTAAGCTCCAAATATATTGGCTCTTACACTTCCCATAATGCAACTTGATATCAGCTTTCATTAGACCTTCTGTCTTTTAAACGCTCATGTCTTTTAAACTGCTCATTTTAAACACAGTCTCCGAAAGGTTTAAAATTTGACATAACATGCCCCTTTAAAAATGAGTGATTTTAATATGTGTGTGTGTGCGTGCGTGTGTGTGTCTGTGCGTTTGTGCGTGTGTGTGTCACCTTCTCATAGTAGATGACCTCATACTCCACTATCGCTCCGTTGGGTCTCTCTGGACCCTGCCAGGCCAAAGTCACACTGTCCTTGCTCCGCCTCTCCTTCAACACTACACTCACTGTGGAAAAACAAAGAACAAGAGGGGATAGCATGAAAAACAAAGAGAGAGTAAAGTTCAACGAGATGTTAGAAATAAGGCATTGAAAGGTAGAGAGCGCGTGGGCCGTGGGAGTGAAGAGAGGAGATGGATACCTACTGTGCTATAACTAGACCTACATTTGTGCCATATCATTTTGATAATGAGAGCTAACAAGGTGTTTCATACATGTGTGATTGCAGCATTTTACAATGTGTGTGTGTGTGTATGGTGCACAATCTGCTCATGTTATCAATGTGCAAACCCCAAACCCTGCGACTTCTCACATCGGGGTGCATGCTCATGTGGGTTGAAAGTGAATGTTTGCTTGGGCTTTTGTACGTGACAGTTGAGAATAGTGTGTATGGCATGTCAAGATCTTAATGAGGTTAACAACCTCCTACACCCCTTTCACCCCCCCCCCCCCCCCCCCCCTCCTGCTATTACACACACACATCCGTAGTACAAGGCCTATTAGTCATCACCAACCTGTCACGTGCACTTCTATTGCACACATTTCCCACAGTCTCATACTGTGAAAGATGTACATATGATTATGTATGTCAGGCAGAGGTGTCATTTTGTGGTATCCGACTGATGCTGCCTGATACTACTACTCTCGTTCAGGCTGATGAATGTGTTCTTTCCTGTATGATTCTGTTTTCTTAATAGACTTAAAAAGAGAATATCCTTGAACACCTGCAGTATCCTTTCTTCTCAACTTTTTACTACAATTTACATCTGAAATTGCCCCACTTCACTCAAATATTGTGCAGTGACAGACCTTTCTCTGTCAACAAATACAGATTTATTGACTTGAATTACATGTTACATCAGATCCTGTTTTTATTGAGTCATTATTTATAACATATTCATGTATTGCTTGTGCATGGATTGGGGTGGTGTGCGGGGGGGTTGGAATGTTTTTGTGTTTTTATTATGTGAAGCACTTTGTGTTACATAGCTATGTATGAAAAGTGCTATACATATTAAGTCTGATTGATTGATTGATGTTTGGATTTAGATGTTTTTGAGCTGTGACTTTAACCACTACATGTGTGTGTTTTTATATTCATCACGACACTCACCTGTCTGTGATGTGGTGATGTTGATCACTACTGTTCCTCTGGGTGTGGGGCTTAAGTCTGACACACCATTCTGGCTCTCAATGGTAAAGCTGTAGTTGGAGTCTGGCTGCAGGTCGGTGACCAGCACCGTAGCTGATGACAGACCAAATTGTCTGGGCACAAAATGGACGCTGCTACCGCAGGGCGTGCACTTTTTGCCATCGCCTATGCACTTCCTGCAGTGGAGGCTGTAGGTGATGTCTCCCCGCCCTCCTGTGTCTCTGGGCGGTGACCACTCCAGGGTGACACAGGTCTCGTTCACTGTGGAGATGGAGTTTTCTGGAGCAGATGGAGGACCTGAGGGAAGGACAAGGCATAGTTGTGTTTGTGTGCACTGGTTGTGCTGCACAGTGCTCCCTGGATAAGTCACAGTATATCCACTACTGAACATCTGCACCACCCAAGCTCATGAAATATTGACTGACAAATATTATTTTGTCCCCCATATGTACATTTTCTGAACATGCATTGTCTTCATGTTCATTACCAAATTAATTGCAGTTTATGTTTAGAATAGAACCCACATTGATTAATTAAAAATGAATTAACTGACTCCAGCTAGAGGGTAGACACTTAGCGCTCGATTAATGAATTGCTTTATAATGGACAGTGATTAAAAGAGCCTGGCTGATAGTAAATGTAACGGTATGACAATAATATATATAATAATAGACTTCCAAAGTTTAAACCCATCTTTAAAGAGGTTTCACACAATGTTAAATAGTCGACTGCTTGACTGCAGGGAGGATTTTAGTATGTAAAGTTACTGATACTCTCTCAAGCTGCACTGCAGATGATAAATAGTGAGTGGACAATGATCTATAGAAAGTGCCTGGAGTAATTTTCTCATGAGTCAGGTATATTTCATGATTTAGAGCAGTTAATATTACTCTGAACTTGAGCTGAAATGATTAGTGTATGGCAGAGGCAGAGTCCAAAAAGCGTGTCAGTAATCAATTTCAAAGAAGCAGAGATGCAGCATATGTAGCTGTAACATACTGTAGATCTGTAAGAAGCATTATATCTCTAAATAAGCCTGAGAGGTGCTACTGTGCCCCTTTTATACCGATTCTCACTCTCTGAGACTGAATAGTTATTTCATTGTGTATGCTAATCATGAAAAGACACTAGAAAAAATAAGTGACTCCATATGACACTCCATAGTCACTAGCGTGTGTGTGTGTGTGTGTGTGTGTGTGTGTGTGTGTGTGTGTGTGTGTGTGTGTGTGTGTGTGTGTGTGTGTGTGTGTGTGTGTGTGTGTGTGTGTGAATGGTATGAATGAGGAGAACTGAGCCAACCATAAGTGAAGTAACCAGCAGTTTGGGAGCATATTTCAGGGGCCCTAATCCAAATTTTGGAATTATAACAATTTGACAGTGATCATACACCCCTCATTTCTCTACTGGCTACGTGAAACATACTCCTTCATGCGTAAGCTGTTAGCCTCACTCTCTGATTTGTTTTGATTGCTCTCCCTTACTGTTTTAGGATTTAATGAAGTCTGTTGCTTTTTAAAGCCACAGTTCATGAGAACTGAACAACTCCTGCTGTTGTTTCACATTAAAACCTTCCACCTTCACATCAGCAGACCCCTTTATATGGGCATTCAACCCATTCACCCCATTCCCAGTGACCAAAAACAATGCTAGAGTCTGTGTTGGTGGGAACATGTTGCTTCAGTGAGATTTTGAAACACAATCCAGGAAGTCCAGTTTAAGTAACAGGTTTATCAGTTTTGAAGGTTTATGAAATGCCAAAAATGTTCATAATACTATGATACTACTCTGGAAAGTTATCATGACAGCCATTATTTGACCTTTTTATAACTGTGGAGTAAACAGTAGACATTTGCCATTTAAGTGCATTGAAATGAATCTGGTAGTTTTGTTTTCTTCGTGCAGTGCTGTGGTCTTTCTGAACACAGCCTTATTGTGAAGCAGTTACAGGAAGTGCTAGCATTGTCACCAAAGTTAACAACCATCCTTTAACTACTTTTTCAACAATTAAGTGCATCATCATTCAGGTATTTTTCATATCAGTTTCAAATATTGTCAGAAAAGGACACACAAGCCTCTAAACACATATCCATGGTAAGACTTTAAATGCCATTCTTTCCTTCTTGTATGGAAGCCTCTCATATGGGAAACCACTGATTATTGTTGCTTACTTCACAGCATGGTGCTGGCATCTCAACCATATGGAAATTTAGCAGTGTGTGCTCATTCAGCCTGATATCTCATCATGTCCTGCCTGAGCTGCTAGCCCCAGGGAGCCCCTGCTAAAGCCTGAGACTTTCCTGATTAGCCTTCCCAGTGGCGAGCCTCTCAGAAGTGCAGGACGGATGGTGGAAAACTGGGCTTGGGAGGTGGAGGCCATGCTGGGGATAATTGGGGCTGTCTGTCATAAATCTGCTAAAAGGGTGTGCTGACTGATCCCACTAATTCTGCCTTTTTCTTTTCTCCATCCCCCACTTCTTTATGCTACACTTAACCATCCATCACCATCATTTTTCCTGATCGGCCTTTTATGACATTTAGATTATATGCCTCTGATAGTCCACTATTTCCCCCGCTGTTCTATTCTTTGCCTGTGTCTTAAATGTCATTCTCCATGTATCTCAATGACTAATTCTTTCACCTTTTCTCCTTATTTTCCCTCTCCACCCGCCTCAGTACTCTACACCATTCAGGAGAGGATGTGTGTGTGCGTGTCTGTCCATACATATGTGAGTGAACCGTTACTCATTTCCAGCTGATAACACCTGTCACATCTCACCTGCTACAACGATTAATGAGTGTAATCTACCATAACCTGATAGAGTCTGTGTGTGTGAGACAAGGAATGAGGAATATCATCAGATTTCTACCAGAGTATCACCCGTATCACCTGTCTCATCTGAGATATTTGAGGGCCCTAACCAGGCAGCAAACAGACATGGATTTGTGTGTGTCACATGTATGTGTATCTCTAGTGTTGTGTAAACCAATAGCAGTTGAGGAAAAGGAAAATGCACAGATGGGTTATAGATAAGAAACATAAATGAATAGAAAGCTACCATGCAAGTACTTATTAGAACAAACCAATTAAATGAAATGTAATCCAATCATTGTAGCTTAAAGCTGTTTTATAACATAAAAGTGAATATGCAACATGCTAGGAAATTGACTGATCTGCATAATTGTGTGTGTGGCAAATAAGATGTGTAAATGTTTTAATTTTTTCGCCAGTGTTTTTATCACTCACGTGTGCAGGCCATGGAACGAGGGTCAGTCTCGGCACGGTAGAAGCCTTTCTCACAAATGCACTCAATGGCTTGTTCCTGCGGGGATGAGCTGTGAGGAGGACATTTGGTGCAGTAGGCCTCCGTGGCCGAGGCCTTGTAGGTACCAGGTCTGCATGCTGGAGAGAGGACACAGATAAATTCAGTGTTAAATGAGGTATCACTGCAAGCACAGATGCTCTACATGCCGGTCAATAATCATCAATCATAAAAACTCAGCTTTTAAAAGGTTTCGGTACAAATGCTCCAGCACTTGAAGTACTATATAACGAAAAACATCATCGCGAGAACAATCAGGGTCATCATAACACATTACAACAACATTTAAATATGATCTTAACAACATTTAAAGAAGACCTTATTTAAATGTTGTAATGTGCTGTATGATTATGTTGATGAAGGCCATAAGCCCAAATGTGTCCATCTGACAAAAAAGGTATCATGAATTTGAACCCTTTCCTTCTCTACGCTCCTTAGAAGTAGGTTAAGTTGTGCCAGAAATCCCTACTCTGCTACAAATGCTTTAATGTATCAAGTCAGGTCCCAGTCATAGTTTTAGCTGTCGTTTCCGTCATTTCACTAACCAAAGGAATTCCTGAGATCTGGGAACAAGGCAACATTGCTAAAAAATAGTCAGATGGTGCCAGAAACACCTACATTGGAAGAAGAGTCTGTAATAAAAATCGATCAAAGTTTACGAACTGCGTTCAGCTCTAGCCCACCAAACCTACTTTAGTGTGTGTGCACACATGCATTTTCTGTGCAAAGAGGAAGGATCACAGACATTTCAGGTGCACTGACATTCAGTTTTATCTCCCATTAGGTGGTTTGTCTGCTTGTTTTAGCAATGTTGCCACGTTTCATAGATCTTTGCAATTAGCTTGATGAGTACATTGGTACTATAATTGATTGAACAAGATGGGCAAGACTACAAAACTAAGTCCCAGGTTGTAATAAACCAGAATTATAGCTTAACCCTGTGTGGAAATAGAGGAGAATCAGAAGAAAGTGTATTAAAAAAAACAAGACTGACACAAGGAGTTACAACAGAGGTGAACAAAACTGATAAGATGTGCCGTGCAGCACCTATGGCAAAGAACAAAAAAACAAAGTTTGATATAATACACTGTGACATTAGGTTTACGTGCAATGCTTTTACATCAGACTGTAGGCCTGTATAACCACAGGGTCATACAGTACGATAACAGTGCAACAGCAGATCAACTGTCATTTGTGTTATAT
Source organism: Scomber scombrus (assembly GCF_963691925.1). Classification (NCBI taxonomy): domain Eukaryota; kingdom Metazoa; phylum Chordata; class Actinopteri; order Scombriformes; family Scombridae; genus Scomber; species Scomber scombrus. The sequence continues at coordinate 12,184,684 of NC_084980.1, forward strand.
AAGCATTACATCTCCAGGCAACCAGGGGAACAAAAATACACAACACAGTCACAGTAATAGTCACAACAACCTAATATGACTATTTCTACGGCTGTTACAGTGGCTGCATGTTAGTCATTATGTGGAATCATAAAACTGGGGAGGGAAAACTGCTACTGCTCAACAGGAACAGCCTGCTGAAATAGACTGGGGACTTGAATGATTTCCCTTTTGCATCCTAGGCAGTAAAATGGAATTCCTGACTTTCCCTTTGGTAATCTGAATATAGATTACGCATCTATTTATTTATACATTCATAGGCCTGGTATTCCCATCCTCGTAAGCCTTTTCTGCCACGGTGGTAAATAGCATTACAGTATACAAAACCCCATGTAAGGAAACTGAGGGTGTCTGAAATGCAATTCAATAGATGCCTCATATGTGTATTTGTGTGTGTGTGTGTGTGTGTGTGTGTGTGTGTGTGTGTGTGTGTGTGTGAATAGGTTGGATCAATGATGCGATAGAGTCCGCCAGGTCCTGATTGCATGTTCGTGTGCTGCACGCTTGTGTGTGAGAGGGTGTTAAGTATGCTGCAAGTGTGTGCGTGAGCGTTTGTGTGCGCCCGCTTGATTGCTTGTGCTGGTGGTGAAGGTCATGGATTTAATCAAGCTACACGTCACACGTCCCAGAAAAGCTGTAAATTATCACACACACGCGTGCCACACACATCCATTCAAAGACTCATATTTATATATATATTTAACGCAGTGGTTATCCCGCTGCTAGAGGAGTGGAAAAGTGGCCTAAAAGTAGTGTGATTTCTCACAGTGGAGGTAAGTTCTTCCACCTGGACGCTGTGCTTGCTTGCATACAGATAGTATTTTTAGGCAAATCATTCATCATATGGGGGCAAAGTCCACTAGCACAATCCCCAAAGGTATTGAGAGAATGGTGAAAAGGGATGTGTGTGTATGTGTGTAGGTGTGAAAGAAAGAAAAAGAAAGAAAGGGAGGGTAAGGAAAGGACAGGGAGTGATAATTCTCAAAGGGTTTCTGCTCTCTTTCCTCCTTCCTGTCAACTTCCAAGGTAATGGGTGCCCATGTACTGTGCTGGTGACTGTGTGTGTGAATGTGTATGTATGTGTGTGTTTCTGTTGGCTGGACTGTAGGAGCAGGGTGGAAAAGCAGCTTTTCTCCGGGGACATTTCATCCGGAGAGTCCTGGCTCCGGGCGCTGGCCAGCCACAGAGGCACAAAGGACCCCGGCGCTAGAGGACACACAGGGCGCCCCATGCCAGGCCTGGCGTCCCGACAATTGCCTGATCAGAAACTTAGAACAAGAATGGCGGCTTGGCCGCTTTAAGTGGAGCTTCCTTCTCCTGCTCTGCTGTTTTCTGCTCTGCTCTTCCACCTCCCGTTTTTCTTTCTCTCTCAAAGTCTCTTTTTCCCTCTCTCCAAAATGTTCTTGCCTCTTTTTTTTTTTTTTCTTGAGCTACTCCCGGTGCCTGCCCCATGGGAAACATGTGACTTGATTTGGTTCCCTTATGATTAATGCTTTACCATAGATATGAAAAAGAGACAGGCAGTAAGACAGTGCTCACATAAACATGCAGCAGACACACAGGAGAGAAAACGTTTATACACAAAAACTATGTTGCACAACTATGAACTAACTCCAAATTTGGATCATTTTCAAAGCAGCAGTTGACAATACTGTACAAAGGGTCTGTGTATATGTGTGAGATGTGTGTGTGTGTTTGTGTTTTTCTTCTAAAGACAAAGAGTGGCCTCAGATCCAGTGTCTTATTAAATATTCATCCGGTCACCAGAGAGACTCTGTGTATTTATGCCAATCGATAGCTCTTAGATATGATATAGTACTGCTACTCAAGACACACCCTCAGTCACCACGCACTGATTGAGAAGGGAACAGCCCATCTGTGTCCTCTGGGAAAAAAAACTATACACTACAGTATGAGCTGATTGAGTTCCATTCTGCTCAATTATATATTAAATTCTACTCTTTTTACGGTGGCAACTACTGATTATTTTCAGATTAATCGATTATAAAATTAAATAAGTCTGTTACACTTTCCCAAACCCCAGGAATATGACTTTAAAGCTGCACTTATCAATATATTTATATTTACAATGGGTCAAGTGATATGTTATGTAAAATGGGTCATGCATAAGTGACATATCTACAGAGAAATGTCACTTTTTTAGCATGCTTCAGCTAATTGTTTTGATTTTAAAGGTTGCAACTTTACAGTCTTGGTTCACTCTCATCCCAGTCATCAGCCACATTTCAAGCCAGAACAGGTTTTTCATTTATTTTTCAGCTAAAAGCTCTGATGAACCCATCGTACACGAGCTGTCCAGCAACGAGCTGGTTGAGACTGAAACAGGGCAAAAACGGGAGTAAATATTAAAACTTAAATTCATCAGTTGACCAGTAATGTTAACAATAAAGTTGCTCTGTGTCAGTGGGCAACAGGCAAGTGTTTGCCACCACAGGCATATGAACTATATATGGTCATAAAATGTTGTGTTTAGGGCTTTTGCTCGATAAATTACATAAAAGTGATTATAAAAGAACATTATTAACTTTCTGCCATTTGACAAATGGATTTTCACTCTTTTCAAACACTTCAGATTTACTCTATAGCATGAAATCAAAGTTATATATTCATACAAGCCTTTACAGTTCATTTTTTATTATACTATTAAGGGGTATGTAAATTACAAACCTGACTGAGCGCTAAAGTTAACTAACATACTGAACAAAAGTATGGCTCTTTTGTTAATCTTGTGATGTAAACTGTGATAAACGACACTTTAGATTTCTGTAATCAGAGAAATTTAGCCGCATTTATGTGTGAATGACGTTTAGGGGTTACTTGTGTGAGTGACAGAATTTGCTAAATGTACTGGAAAAGTTCAAGAAATGGATTCTGTTAATGTTTGAAAGGCTCTGTACAGATTTACACACAAATGCACACAAAGAAATACAACCCCAATATCTCACAGTCATAGTCATTACATTCTGATTACATTCAACCAGACAGGCGACTCGGTACGTAGGCAGAATCACATCAGCTCCACTTTTCTGAAACAAACACTTCCTCTGCCTGGCTGTGTGCCTTCTCCTCTCCTCCACTTTCCATTCTGATTTGTTCCTGCTAGTTTAACTGTTAATTGCTCTGTTCTTTTTCTTTCTGTCGCACTTGGTTCAAGTCAAACATTGGCTTCCCGCCGGCTTTACCATAAAGGACAGAAAGGACAGAAAGAGGAGAAAACTCTGTGTGTGTGTGTGTGTGTGTGTGTGTGTGTGTGTGTGTGTGTGTGTGTGTGTGTGTGTGTGTGTGTGTGTGTGTGTGTGTGTGTGTGTGTGTGTGTGTGTGTGTGTTTTTTTTTTTTGAGGGGGAAGTTGTGTAAAGCTTGCTTGGCCCACGGGAGATGAGCTCCATAATGGTCACCATGGCAACAGGCTTTCAAGATGGAACCCTTCTAGTACCCCTCGAGTGCCACAGCTCCTGGAGCACAGAGCAGCCTGTGTGTATGTATGTGTGTGTGTGTGTGTTTGTGTGTGTGTGTGTGTGTGTATGTGTGTATGTGTGTGTGTGTAGGCTATCCAGGCGTTAGTTGAGGCCAGCTACTTAAAAATTGATACATCAAGCGTCAGTGGAGAAATGTGACGAGATTGAGTCTGACGTCCTTTACGGCCACTGAGGTCGCATCTGTATGTGTGTGTTTGTGTGTGTTTGTGCTCATGTGTACATACCCGTGAAAAATGCTTACAGTCGAATTGACATGTCCTCATGCTAAACAAACTTAGGGAACAAGTTCAAACAGAGCAATATATCTTCTGTATAGAAGAAAATATGCATATTTAGGTGCAAATAATCACTGATTGATACTTTACAATAGCATGGATGTTAATGTGGACAGGTAATTTCAGTTAATTTACTTTACATTTACTGCAAGTAAAGCAAAGTGCATATTTTAAAAGCTGCAGAAGAACACGACAAACATGAGTTTATTAACTGAAACTGATTGTGTCGTCAATAATTTCCCTCATTGATGAGTGAAGTAATATGTGCAGGTGTGTTTGTGCACAGTATGATATACTATTTACGGTGCAGAGAGCATAGCAAAGTGCATCAGTGTGTGTGTGTGTGTGTGTGTGTGTGTGTGTGTGTGTGTGTGTGTGTGTGTGTGTGTGTGTGTGTGTGTGTGTGTGTGTGTGTGTGTGTGTGTGTGTGTCGGTGTGTGTCGGTGTGTGTCGGTGTGTGTCGGTGTGTGGTATTGAGGTTTGTAGGAAATAGAGATGTTAGCATCAGAATCCAGCCTCCTGCTGAGACCCTCTAATCCTTCATCAGAGTTCATAACAACACCACAATATTGTCATTACTACTAATCCTGTAAAACACACATAAACAAACAATTCCTGAGCTTGTTTGCACCTACTGTATACATCAGATCTTCTGTCTTTGTTTTCTGATCTAAAAATATGAGCATTATAGATCATTTTATAGTCAGATATAAGTCACATGTTCACAGGATACTAAATCTGCTCAACTGCAATTTCTGACTATGATGACAACAACAAGAAACACAACACAAGAAAAATACCCATACAGTACATTCTTACATAATGTACCAAATATTAGGGGAATACATTTTGATCGACTTACATACTACATAAGAAGTGGACGCAGAAATTAAAATCTTTGGTCTCTCCCAGTTGACTCCATACGCATGGATTATGTTAAGTGATGCCAAGAGACTATCATTATCTCAGCAGTCAGAAAATGACAGCCATTACAGTAAATGGTTAGTAATAAAGTTCTTTTTGTGGACGTTTGATAAAATGTACAAAAATATTGCAGAAACAAATGACCTACAGTACCAGTTATAAGTTAGGTCACAATTTCTCATATAAGTGAATGGGAAGGCATGTCCAAAATTTTAACTGATAGAATAATTTCTATACTTACAAGTCTATTTACATACAGGTTTGTGATGCAAAGTGACTAAAAAGGACAATAAATGTACTATACTGTGGCATGCCTAAATTAGACTGGTATTGACTCAAAACTGGGCACTAGCACTTTGGATGTTTGCCTCCCAGTGCTCTGTAATGCAGTGGAAGGTAAACACACCTGAACTAACTTTATTTCAAGCTTTGACAACTGATTCCAATATTTTTGTATACTCAACGCTGTTGTATTTGATCCTGTTTAGGTTAGAGTTTCAGAGATTCAATGTTTTCCCATCAGAATTGTATTCCTGGCAGGGAGGAAAAGGCTGTGAAAAGCATTTATATCAAGATATGGGTCATACTGCTGTCTGAAAAAAAGGAAAGCCTTAAGAGAAAACATAACTGCATAACTACAGTAAATTGATACATAACACATGCACAAATAAAATAATGTACGTTGTAAGCTCCTTTGATATGTGTAGACTTAAATTAGCATACACATATACAATGTTTGATGTGGGTAAGAGGAAATTCTCCCAGATGTCATAAAGTATGTAACCCTGAGGAAGAAGAAAAAAGATGTTAAATGTGCTTCAAATTTAACTCTGTATATTCTGACTGCCTTATTTGTCTCCAAGTAGACAAGTTTCATACCCATTCAAGCCATTCTCATACACTTGTGTTCATCACATACAAAAGGTAATCTTACCAATAAGACGATGTCCTGAAGATTATTATGTACCCCTTTAAAGTGCAGATACTGTATGGCAGCAATTACTTTTGCCTGCAAGGGACTTCTGTTAGAGAAAGACTACGCAGGATCACATGGTTGCAGAGCGGATGAGAGATATGAGCTGTGTCCAGACAGAAGACATAGGGCTCTGTGATTGACACCTTAGGACAGACCCTTACTGTGTTTATGGCATCTTATGAATTCTCCAACACACACACATGCGTGCGCACACACAGATACATGGTCAGGCCGGATATGAAATGGTTTGTGATGTCCAGTACATGAAGCACATGAGCACACTCAGGCTACTTTCTGATCTACTCTCTGTCCTCTGGATATCAGCCAATTACTGAGAGCGGCCATGGGGAACCACGGGATGAAGCACATCCTCTTCCTCATTCTGTCCATCACAGTCTTTCCATATTTCTCTTTCTCTGTTTTTCTCTCTCCCATATAGCTCTCTTTTTGCCCTCCTGTCTATTTCAATTTTTCTGTCTCTTTCCTGTTTCTTTTTCACCATCTTTACTTTAGTGTCTCTATTTGTGTGTGTATGTGTGTGTGTGTGTGTGTGTGTGTGTGTGTGTATGTGTGTGTGTGTGTGTGTGTGTGTGTGTGTGTGTGTGTGTGTGTGTGTTTATGTGTTTATGTTGTGTCCGTGTGTGTGTGTGTGTGTGTGTTTGTGTATGACTCTGTCTTGTATGTGTGTCTTATTTCCCAGTGGGCTGTCTGTCATACGTTGACCCTGACCTTCTCCAGAGCTCCTGCACAAATATTTACTCTCTCACTGACAGGCAGACACACACACACACACACACACACACACACACACACACACACACACACACACACACACACACACACACACACACAAGGAAAGAAAGCAAGCTCAATTTCAGTGCAATTAAAGCAAACACACATCTACACACACACTTTTCTAGTGGTAACCCAAGATGATGGCTCACTAATTTTGAGCCAGGCCTGGAGTCTAAAAACAGATTAAATAGATACCAGGTGCATGTGTGTTTCTGTATGAGGGGTCATGGGCGAGGGATAGCGCGCATTAGAGAGAGAGAGAGAAAGAGAGAGAGACAGAGAGAGAGAGAGAGCATGACAGGCCAATAGAAGGAGTCTGTTGGGAGTTAACTTCACAGTCTGAATAACTTATTCTTCTGTCTGTCTGCTTTGCTATCAAGATAAAAGGCCAGAAGAACACAAAGTATCACCTTCTTTTAAACAGAACCAGTAAGAAGCTCGCACATACACACACACACACACACACACACACACACACACACACACACACACACACACACACACACACACACACACACACACACACACACACACACAAAGGTCATGTCTACATACACAGATTAAACCATCACTAAAACTAAACACACACTCTCTTTCCAGGTACACACATAGCTTAAAAATCTTCTATAAAACCCAACACACATAGCTTGAACACACAATAAACACACATACAGCAGTAAACGTGCCCACATCGGCCGGCCCCGTGACCGGCAGAGTGTGTGTAGGAGGAGCTGTGCACCTCCTTTCCTCGCCCACGTTATTTTCAGTTCATCACTCTCAATAATTCATTCTCTCAGGCGGAGGAGGAATAGAGAGCCCCGTGCCTTATTCTCTGTGTCAGTCGCACACACACTCACACGACCATGCGCGCACACGCAGATGTACCTGTCAAGTGGGAGGCCATATTCTAGCTGTCTTTCATCTGTTAGTGGGCAGTGGCTGATTTTGTCAGCTGACTTTACAGCAAATTGGTGGTAGCAGGAAAATCTACACTTGCAAAATATGTGGTATTCTCATTTGCTGGTTAAGAGAAGAATAGTCAGGGGTTTATAAAAAAAACACTTGAGATTACTGCCTCACTCAAGGTAAAACTGAGTAAAACTAAATATGATGTGTGAGTGTTTCCATGTCTATATTGTATATTTTATGTAGTATACGCATTGTTAATGAACGTGTGTATTTACATGTGTGTAACCTCAAATGTCATCTTCCACTTGACTGACAGTTTTACCTTGTTAATAATGAAGTATTCCATAAATAGTACCTTCCCTTACACACCTCCTTGACTTTCCTGCACTCATTCAGCACAGTGCAGGAAGTCAAGTGTGTCGCACACAAAAGAATCCCCTCTCGGGAAAATTGCCACAGTGTGTCCCTTTTGTGCTCTCCATAATAAAATCTGCACAGTTCAGGACCACAGGAGCTTTTCATCTGACAAATATATATCGACGAAACAATTAGATCTATGGGCAGATCTGCTTATGATGCAGCCTTGAAAGATAACGACACTCGCAGACCTCAGTGATGCTCTGTAAGCACTGTTATTGCTGGATTTATGTTTCTATTTTTGGCTTAATTTATTTTCAGCTATAGAAAATGATCAAAAATGTTTACATACAGAGAGCTAAATCTGACTTCATTTCCTAAAATGTGCACATTTTTGTATTTTGTTTTATTGTAACTGACAGAAGAAGCAATACTTTTTCTCTCTGCTAATAATGCATCAATGAATAAAAATGGTAAAATCAACTTTCAATCTTTGTTTTCCTGAAAAGTACATTCCAGAACATATGAGCACAAAAAGCCAAATGTGCTAAAGTAAATCTTTTTAGCTAGTAGGTATATTTATCACTTTGAGTCACAGAAAATGTCCCATATATATATATATACCTGTAGTACTGCAGCAGCTTGTCTAAACAACCACATTTTCCAAATGAAACAATCTGTCACATCTCCCAACAGGTTCTGTGTAAACCTTCTTTGTTCCATCCAACACTGGAGCTGAAAAGTCTATTTGAATTCTGAATGGTTTCTCTTGGCCGTGGAACAATAGTGCAGCTGTACTGCATACGAAAGCAGCAACAAATTGGACTTCGACGGCGATCTGTACATCGTGTTTGGAGCTGAGCAATAACGCCTGTGCAACGCTGGCCCAATCAGTCTGACAGGCTGATCGTACATCTGGAAGCCATCCATAAACTAGAAAGAGAGAGGGAGGGGATAAGGGGAAGGGTCAATGGCTGCCTTCCTGTTCCTGTGTTTCCTGTTCAGCAGACCCGTCTGGCTGCCTGCATGCCTGCTCTGCTCTACACACACACACACACACACACACACACACACACACACACACACACACACACACACACACACACACACCTTTCTTGAAAGCCTTTAGATCTTAAATGGAGCAAACTCAACACTGACTCAATAAATGTGAAAATTATGAAAATCAACTTTCCCATGAGTGCACACATGTTTATCCCTGACTGGAACTCCACCACATATGGAACACGGCCAATTAATGGCAACTGTACCCTGAGGAGACACACTCCCCTCTACACCTCTCTCCTCTCTACCCCACGTCTGTAGGGAATAGTGCTATTTAAGGACGTGAGGAGTTGAAACATGCGTTAACAGTTTCTCAGTCCTTGGCCTGCTTTTCCTCTTTCTCTCTCAGGATTTGTTCACACAGCTCAACCCAATGCACCAGACTCAGCTTAGCCACTAGGTCCTGTCTCCCAAAGCCACCTTAATGTCCAGGGCTTCGTTGTGGCTAACACTTCAGGAGTGCAAAACACCGTCTTGGTGCTAAGGTGGCTTTTGGCATCTCAGCTTATGTCTGGCAAGTGATCCGCTACAGCGAGAGGAGCTGTGCTGGGAGGCTCAGTGTGAATAGACATTATCTGGGTCAGTACTGTGTGGCTATGTAGATGGGGACTATGGTGTGTAGAGGGTATAGCGAGCGCCTAAGCCTTTGTGATTTTGTGTCATTTATTCAGACACAAAGGAGAGGAGATGAGAAAGAGAAGAAGAGGGAAAGGGATGGAGTTTAGGGGGACATGTGAGCGAGAGGAGATAAAGGCGAATAAAAGCGAAATGAAGGAAAAGGTGGCTGTCATTATCCAAATAAATGAAAAGTGAAGTCAGACAGACAGACAAGTCGAACAGTGGAAGACACACACTTACACAGACAGGTAGAAGGACAGATGACTGGCCTTTAGTTGGCTCATATATCCGTTTGTCCTTTAAGAACATCTGACCAGTAATAATACCCTGCTGCCTGACACTTCAACAGCTTAATGCCTTAATGCTTGCAGCAGTGTACATACACTCACATGCATACACATTGTGTGTGCTTTATACACACAAACATCTCTTGACTTGCTGTCTAAATCCTTCTGTTAGCCGCCCACTCCCTGCCTACCCACACCTTCGTGCTCTCAAGCTCCCTAAGCTGCCACAAGGAGAAGAGCAAAGAAATGAGAGAACTGTCTGTGTATGCGTGCGAGCGTTTGTGTCTGTGTGTGTCTGTGTGTGTGAACATACTACATGCAGGAGGGAGCCCTTGACCTTCAAAAGTCTGTATGTGATCAACATAAAAATGCTCACTTTACCGACTGCCTCGACTGTCCACATCACACACACATGCGCACACAAACACTCCTGCTGTAAGGATAGAGGCAGAGATCGGTCTCTGTGTTGGAGAGGCAATAAAGAAAGGCAGGTTCCCTACTGAGCTTTCAACACACACACACACACACACACCCCTACGCGCACACACACCTACGCGCACACACTGCGCTCTGTAAATGAGCTTAATCTCTTTCACAGGTGTGAAGATTAGCCTTTCCCTACATCTGTTCCCTGCTCAAACCTTTCATTATGAACAGGGGCTGGAATCCTCTTATGAGATATAAAGTGTGAAAGTGTATTGTGTGCCGTGTTTATGTGTGTGTGTGCATGTAGTCTCTTTTAAATGTGCATGCTTGAGCTTGGTCATAGTCTTCCTTTCATTATAACCATCTGAGTGCATATCTTGATGAAGCTGTTACAACACATGTATCATATAACTTACATTTATCACTACAGAATGTACGTTTTCTCGGGGAGAACAAACAAAGGCTTCTATTTTTTTAACCGTAAATCCTTTCCTGCTGGGTTGTGGTCAGAGCCAGGTCTGATCGACTAAACGGCTGAGCAGCAGGCCTTTGATCGCTCCTCCTCGCTGGGCAGACAGAGCCGAATTCCCCTTCACAGCTTGAGCAATGTTTCCAAATATATCAAACTATTCTGAAACATTGTACAGGCCTTAGTTATCCCTCCCAAAAGTTATGATCTCATAGTCATGGTCAAACGGGGTTTAGAGTGTGTAAGGGGATAAAGCAGCGTGATGTTTGCCTGGCTTTTGTACATGGCTATGCCTTAAAGGAATAGTTCAACATTGTGGCTATTTTAAGGCGAGCAACAGTTTATCCATCTGCACACTTCTGTGCAGCATCTCCAGCTATAGCACGGGATGCCAGATATTTGTATGGTCGGTGAGCACCAGTTTTTGTTTTGGTCTCTTTCCAGGCATGATGGTACTAAACCTGGCATCCTCATTGTGATGATAAGACTTCAGGATGCTACACACTGTTGCTTTGCCTGGATATTAATTGCCAAGAAATACATACAAGCTCCCTCTAAAACCACAAACAGTCATGAGACATGTTAATAAGTCATCTTTAGAGGTATTGATGGATTTTTTTTTTTAACCTTTGACAGGGCAAGGATAACAGTTTCCCCCTGGGCTAATCATCCAGTGCCGTACTTAGCATACAGACATGAGAGTGCTCTTTTAATCTCATCCCTGAAAGAAAGCAAGTAAGTGTATTTCCCAAAAACTGCTGACCTGAACTGTTCCTTTAAACTGTTTTTTTGTTGTTGTTTTTTTCAAGTCTGGAAATCTTTGAGTTGAAGCCCATTGTGTTGGCATCAACAGTGTTCCAAATCAACACATACTGTAGTTAACAATTCCCACCGGATCAGAGGGACATTGGACTTGTTCCTAAGTGATTCACACTTGGATTCTGGTCCAATTTGAGAAGTGAAAAGAACAGCGGGAGAGCGAAGATAAATCAGTGCAAGGATGTGTGGTGTGACTTTGAAAAGTTCCTCTTGCAAACGAAGTTCTTGCTCCGTATTGGCAGCATCAAACAAACGAAATGAAGAAGAAGAAGAAAGGAGGAAGAGGACCATTAGACAGGTGTAGCCGACAGACAGACTAACATGTCATGCTGACCTATATTACTTTTGCCCGCTGAGAAAGAGAGGAGAGATGAGAGCAAGAGAACTTGTGTCGAGGTGACAGGTGTCTGTCCTTCTCAACTCCGTCTCCTCCATCTCTCAGGCATCTGAGGCAGTAATTGGTGCTGTCAGACATACAGAGAAGGAGAGAACACACACACACACACACACACACAAACTCACACAGAGTCACAGCTACACACACACACACACACACACTCCTGCCCTTCAGCATGCACCCCCAGGGTTTAAAGCAGGAGAGGTTTGAGAGGAGTATTCACTACATCCCCTACCAGCTGTGAGACAGAGAGACAGCAGGACAAGGCAAGGGAGCACGATGTGGAAATGGATGGGGTAGGAGGAGGAAACAGTGGCAGATAGAAACAGAGAAGGGAAATCAGAGATAGAATGCACAAGAGACAAAGATACGGAGAGAAAAGAAAGCATGAGAGTGAAAGAGGCGGGGGGCTTCGGATACACAGGCCGAGGCCTCTGCATGGGGTAGAAAGAGATGGAGGAGAAGTGACATGGGCGTGCAAATGTATGTGACGGAGAGGCAGGGTGGAAGAGAGAGAGGGAAGGAGAGAGTGTGTGTTTGAATAAGGGAGAGAGAGAGAGAGAGAGAGAGATTATGTAACTCCACTGGTGACAAAGCGGATGAGTATGAATTCATGTGATTGAGCAGCAAAGCCACTGTCATAGGAGCAGCAGTGTGTTTAGTGCATGCCTCAGTACACAGGAAAACAAAGTGAATGAAACAGCACTAAGACACATAAAGGAAAAAGGGAAATATGTAATATGAGGCAAGGTTAATAGGATAAGTCCGGTGATATTCAATATTTTTCTTACTGCCAACAAATTCCATTAAAAGACCAACAGCATTTGTCTGCCTTGCCAAAGCCTGATATGCTGTATTCTTCTGTGCCTTAAACCACCATGGTCAAAAACTATTAAAAAAATATATTAATAGGTCACAGTGGTGGACTGAATGATATATTCCTCATTTACAATAAACATGCATTGTAGTTTATTTTGTCAAATCTTTTGGCATCATAAACAATCATTAGTAAAGCAATTATGGCTGAAAAATGAAGCAATTATGGCTGAAAAGTGAAGCAAAAATGTCTTAATCATTTCTTAAAAATATATAAATATATATATATATGTCAGCTGAACATGCAGAAATGCAAATGTACTTTTCTGTGTAGTTGAAAATTATAGCCAAGCATACAATTAAATGTGGGGAATTAGTATTCACTTATAGGTTCACATGGACCTCTGTCATTTTTTCCAGCCATTAAGAGCAGGTCCTTTCCAATTACTTGGTTCTTCTTTAAAACACAAATATAACTTTCTTACTTGCTACGTCTTCCGTCTCAGAACATTGTCTCTATCTACTTTGTAATTAGTGTCTTCCAGGAAAAGTTCATGGAAATTATTAAACTAACTAAATTACTACCTAATTTACTTTGTCCTTTCTGAGATTGAAATATATTTATGACGTGCCTTATAAGATTTACATATTCAGAAGAAACAAATGGGTTTGGGGCTGACAGACAGGGTAGGTAGAGAAAGACTTACACATTGTTTGCTCATATAGTTGTCACTTTATAGGATTTATTGACAGTAAGAACAATTAGTTGCTTCTATCACAACCAGGTTTGTTGGTGCTTGTGTTTCTCAAAATAAGACAACATGACACACAAATCTGTTTCTCCTGTTACACATTCTGCTCCTGCTCACTCTGCTTGTACTGACAGATATTACGGCCTCTTTCTGTGTGAGCAATTCAGCAGATCTAATCCAGTGTCCAACATTAACAACATCAAAACATACACATTTTTAAACACATTTTGCACCTCACTTTAGGGAGTACGAAACGTGGGGTGGGAAAATAAAAATAGAGAAAGATGAACCCATGATCTATAAATGTTTAACGAGGGCAGACAGAGGAGATGACGGCAAGAAGGAGAAAGAGGAGAGAGACAGTAAGAAAAATGGAGAGGTGAAAACGGAAGACAGTGTCAGATGGTTGAGGAGCAAAATGGGGGGCTTGTTGGGGGAGAGAGGAGAAGAACAGTCCCATTATAGAAGCAGACACCAGAGCAAGGTTAGAAAATAGCAGAGAGGAGGGGAGAGAGTTGAAGATTGAGGGGGAAAAAGGCTGTAATTGGAGGTGTCTGGTGTTTGTCTAACACAGAAAGGCTAGTAATGATTCCATTAGCGCCTCACACCAAGAGAGAGAGAGAGAAAGAGAGATAGAGATAGAGATAGAGACGGGGACACCAAGAGAGAGACAGAGAGAGGGAGAGAGAATGGGAGTCAGAGATAGAGAACAAGGGTGACATGGAGACAAATAGAGGAGGCTAGAGGGGCAAAAACACCAGTGGAATATTCATACAGAACATTAGAACGAAACAACAATGAGAATCAGAGCAGCTTAATTGGAGAAAAGAAAGAAAACAAGCACGCACAAAAAGAACAAGAGAAAGAGAATTCAAGGTGCCCATTAAAAGGCTTGTTCACCTGCACGATGATGATAATTACAAATGCCCCTCCAGTCCTATCCCTGTCTCTCTCCCCCACCTCACCCCTTCATCTCTTTGTGTGACAGCAAACGAGAGAGGGTGATTTAAATGCATTAGCAGAGTGTGTTTTCCCTATGGAAGACCTTCAGACTGTGTCAGGGCAGGAACCTTTTGTTTGGCGCTGACGCCGAGCGCTGAGAGGACTCTTTAAAAGCCTGGCCCCTGTTCTCTCAGGGACACATTAAAGCGCAACGCACTGGGTTGTTGTACTTCTCTGTGTCCTCTCATGTCTTTGTTAAAAGCAGGCTGATTACAGATGCAGTTACATTAGCTGGCTAAGTGAAATTTTGACAAGGGAAGGGAACAATATCAGAACGGAGGCACATACAGATGAGATAGCACAGGCAGGTAATTTTAACCAAAGAAGCTGGTTTGCGGGGTATGAATTTGGCATTTTTTCACAAACAAAAAAATATGACTCGGGAAAGAAAAACGCAAATTCTCCTCCTGCATGAGGAGGAAATTTGATTGCTATGCAAATCCGTCTTGAGATCCCACAAAAATGTGTTTCTTAATACTGAGTAGGTGGCGCAGACAACCCTGCAGCAGAGAAACTTCAATTCACCACAAAGGAATTAAAATCTTTTGGAAAATGCTAGTTGATTGTTTCCAGAATAATTGCTAAATATGCCTCGAAATGAAGTGAAACCAAAAACCTGGCTTCTCTTCCTTTGTCACAGACTTTGGACACCTGTTTTTCCTGCACACACACACGCAGACACACACAAGCACATGCATCCACATTTGTACTGACCATAACTTATTGTACCAGATGAGGGACACATATATTTCCCGACCCCTGACCTCAGACTGTCAATAAGACATTATTACTTCTGCATACAACTACCGCACACATGCACTCAATCACATACACACAAGCATAGTGTTATTGAGTTAAAGCTAGCTTGTTAAACGCGCTTACATTGCTGTATTTATTCTCTGCGGAGAGATAAGACTCAGGGAGCAGACTGATAAGGTCATAGAGATCATAGAGGTCAACTGCTTTGCTGCGTCAGGCTGACTTTAAATAAAGTTTTAATACAGGGAATGTTACGGAGGCCTGCCAACTGTGGGTAGTGAAATCATTGCTGTGATGACCTGTCAAACAACTAACAACTGCGTGTCATTTTACGAGACAGACATGTAGCTCAACAGTCGGCTTTTCATGATTGAGATGCAGCCAGACTTCTGCCACAATCTGTGCATATTACCAGATTGCAAACTGCACAGTACAGCTTGTTCTTGTTCACTTCTCTTTTAGGCCCAACTGCCAAGTTTTCGAAGACAGTCTGCAGGCCTCCTCTGTGGGGACAACTCCGGTGCAGGCTCCGCTCTCAGGGCAGCTCTACTGTCAGGACAGGAAATGCCACCAAAATAAAACAAAGCGCACAAAACGATACCTCCGCTGTCAGGAAAAAAACCCACAGAACTATCGGCTGTCATGGCAAAAACATGTTGCTGTTTTAATGTGATTTTGTTAATGATGTATATAACATAATTCAACCAATGCAGTAACGTTATAGTGTCCTATGAATTATTTAAATGTAGCAATATATCTGTCAACATACAATAAAGTGATGGACTGCCAATATAACTATTCATATTGATTCAATAATTAGTTTTAGCAGTAGTATTAAAAATATCGAATGTATTGATTTATTCTTTCAACATAACACATAGTGGAAACATTATCAGAAGAAAAGAAACAGCTAGACTCAAGTGAGTTGTGCATGAAGACCAAACCATATTTAAATTAGTGACTCATGTGGGGAGATATTTCTTATGTAACTACCCATTACTTCAAAATTTAAAATAATAATTTTTAATGACATTTTATTACCTTAAATTCTGAAAATCATAATTAAGACTTTTTAAGGAAAACTTTTTCTGTAGGTAACTCAAAACAGTGTATTTCCAGTATTTAATCCATAGTAATATTGAGAAAATACTATTCTCATGTTTCCCATGAATTCTCCCATTTTCTGTAAATACTATGTGTAAGATACCAAGTGTGCAAGAGAAGTAAGAGTTGGAGTTAATGCTGAGTCACAATGCTTTACTGGCACTTAGCCTACAACTAACTCTCTGCTAACATTGATGCAGTACAGTAACTGAATGCACAGAGGCCAACTACAGAAGCCTACACAAGTCACATAGAGCACAGCTCACAACAACAATACATTACACTACTTTTAAAAAAATATTTCTTTGATGTAGTTATTAAATCAACTAAATATAAATTTAAACCAAACGGACCACAATCACGTTGTCACCGCTGTGCTATATACGGCTCTTGAAAACAACCGAGGGCATGTCTGGCATGTTTTTCTACAGTTTTTAATGTGAGGGGGGGAAAAAACGACACGTTATATCCTGTCCTATTTTCTGTCCTGACAGTGGAGCTGCTCTCAAAGCGGAGCCTGCACCAGAACCATCGCCACAGAGGAGACCTGCAGGCAGGCCCCTCTCAAGTTTTCCAGCCGTCTTGGCTGCTGCTTCTCCAAAACAACTGAAATTGCATTATGTGCACCAATTCCAAGTTTGCAGTGATGAATATCTATGATTCCATTTTCGTTTTGAGGAGGAAGTGAGCCCGTGGGGACAGGTGACGGCGTGAGTCTAATATGGCTAGCTCACTCAAATGCATGCACTCGCAGTATGTACACACACAGATAGCACACACACTGTACGCACACAATCTGTGGAGTTTTACGACTCAATAATCTGCTTCCTAAAGCATACCTTTTCCTCCTTTCCTACAACACAAACACACATCAATAAGCACTCTCTCGCACACACTCTCACACTCATACTGCTCTCCTCTACTCAGCAGGGAAAATGAGATATTCAGCTCTGTCAAACACACACACTCAAAACAAAAAAGAAAAGAAAGAGATGCCTCAAAGCAACTCCTACCCTTTTCTCTGCAAGAATTGTCCTTGCCGTGTTGGGAGCTGAATAAAAGTCACTCGAAGTGATGACACCCACACTGACACACACAAAGTCACACATACACACTCAAAAAGTGCATCAGTAACCTAAATACACAAAAGTCATACCATCCTCAGTTTCACAACAGAAACGTGGAGTGCAGAAATGCCTCTGCACATGCACATTCCAGAAAGATTCACAGGCATGGGCAGATGCACACAGACAGACACACACACACACACACACACACACACACACACACACACACACACACACACACACACACACACACACACACACACACATATCACATATCACATATTCACATCTTAGAGCAGAACAGATATATTGCTGTGTTTTGTCTAGGAGCTCTTCATTAAGCTGTCAGGGAATCTCACTGTGTACTTCTTTCACTTCAGAAGGCCAACCTTTTATGAGACCTGTGCATTACACTGATACACACTATGGAATATGCACTCAAATGTCTCTCTGTCTGTCTCTCTCTCACGCACACAAACACACATTCCCACACATACCCTGGGACCCCCACCCCACTCACATTGGCAGATGTCCTTGTTCTCCTCGAAGCCTGGTTTACACACACACCTCCCGATGGGAACCAGCCAGCCTCCATCTGCGCTGCAGTACATCTTGGGAGCCTCAAACTCCTCGGAGGCATTCACACACACACCGTGGACCTCCACCAGCGCTGTGTCTCCGCCAGTTATTGTGTCGGGAAACTCGGCCAAGTTAAGCACAGTGAAGGGACACTTCTTATAGAAGACCCTGACAGAGACCAAGGCGATGCAGGCGCCCAGGTCCTGGAAGGCCAGGTAGAAACCTTTTTTACTCAGGTTGCTGATGTCCCGCACCTCTGTGTTCAGCTTCATCACACGGTCACCAACGTCCACCTATAGCCAGGAGATGTTTTACATGTGTTAGTTTGGTTGAATAGGAGCAGCACAGATAATGTTAATATCAAGTCAGAAAAGGATTCTGGCAAAATGCTGTCAGAAATTCAGCTGCATTTAAAAAAACATAAATTATCATATCCTCAAAACAATTTTGCAAGGAATTTGAATAAGATATATAAGTTTTGTTCTGGCAATTTTGTCTTTTTAAAGAGCACAAACTCGTTCGTTGTCTTTCTGATAGTTTATTCAGTCGTCTGCAGACGGACTCCTTGCTGTCTCAAGCATAGAGATGGCACGAATGAAGTCCAGAGCAGAGGAAATTGTCATATTATATACATATATATTATATATATAAATATAACCCATATTCAAAACTTGATTTATTTTCTAAGTATAAAAAATACATTATAAGAACTAGACAGCCTGGGGAAGATTTTGACTTATTGTTCCTAATTCACTTTATTTGAGAGTAGTAGTCAGAGAGGAAACAGTCCCCAGGCTAGGAAAAAAAAGTGGATATAAGAACTGGTGACATTAATATTAATTAAATGTCAATTGGAAATGTATTAGGTTATTTTGTATTCCCTCATTCCCAGTTTTATATAATGTTTATTATGTGTGTAAGTATGCAGAGTATGTGCATGTGTTATCTCATGCTCTGTGTGTGCATGCGTATGTCCCTGTGTGTGTGCGTGCATGTGTGTCCATACCTGTGTAAAGCTCTCATCTGCAGCAATGGTGTCAATCTTGACATACTGACTTTCTTTGATGAACCACACATTGGCATTGTTGGACTCGTAGTAGTACATGTTGAATGTCTGTAAAACAAATAGTGTTCGTCAACTTCAGGACTGTTATGAAAAGCTATCAGACAGAGCACCATAACGCACAGTAAAGCAAAACACATAAAAGAGAATCCATCCAATGTAAAATTTTAACAAGGCCCCCACAGCTCTCTCACTATTCCATTGCTTCTCCTCAAATCTCAGTCCATCTGTCTCGATGGCCAGTCAGCAACACTCTCAGCAGTTCCATGAAAGCGCAGCAGCTCTATATTGGCTTATGTTATCTCCACTACTCATTCTACAGATGTAATGACAGTGAAAGGGTGCAGGGGGCAGGCAAAGTGGAGAGATATGAATACAGAAGAGCAGTGATATCAGGCTAACATGAACGACTGGGGCACAGTAAAAACTATATCAGAAGTTAAAATATACAAGAAGCCACAAAGGAAGCCTCTAGAGCATCATTTGTTTTATTCTGCAGCTTCTCTCTCATGTCAATTTTTCCCCGCCTCTTCCCTAGTTATCTCTACCACAGCCATCAACATCTCTGTATGTGTGGGTGTGCAATTGTGTTGAGTGTGTACTGAATGGAAAAGTAAAAAAAAAACCAATACATTCACTTATGTTAAAAAAAAAATGTTTCATTTGGTCTTGTAAAGGGAAAACAGCAAAAGCAAACAATAGAGCATGATTGTATCAAATAAAAAAAGGAGATCAGGCAGGTTTAATTGAAAATGTGGAGAAGCATTATTCAATTTAATTTGCTGATTTTGTTAATTAAATCATCAAATGAGCTGATTAGATAAATAATATCAGTTACTATAATCTGTACTGACTCTCTCCAGTTTCTACCTCTACCATTTAAAAAAATCAAACCTACTCCTGTGCTATTGATCTCC
Source organism: Scomber scombrus (assembly GCF_963691925.1). Classification (NCBI taxonomy): domain Eukaryota; kingdom Metazoa; phylum Chordata; class Actinopteri; order Scombriformes; family Scombridae; genus Scomber; species Scomber scombrus. The sequence goes on from NC_084980.1 coordinate 12,204,594, forward strand.
AAAATAAACAAATGTGTCTTTTTTACTCGCCTCCCCTTAAAAAGGAATTCAAAGAGTGCACAGCCACACAACAGCACAGATGGAGCCGGCTAGCCGTCAATGGCCTGCTCACCGGGAGGGTTTAAACATGCACACTAGTTGCAAGAACATTTGTTATGTAGCAACTACCATGCTGCCTGTGTGTTAAAAAGCTTGTGTTATCCTGTGTGGTGCAGACCTCTTTGCAGGTACCAGGGACCCCGGGCAGACTGTTACAGTCCCTCAGGGTGAACTTGATCTCGATGTAGACTCGCTGCGCTCCTTCCCGGCTGATGTGACGCGTCCTCAGCCAGTTGTTCTGGTTAGCCTCCATGACGTTACACACCTGGTAGGTCCTCATCGGGGTGTTCCTCTCATCCATCACACTAATCTCCTCCCACTGAGAATGAAAAGGAAGAGGTGGAAAAAGAAGGTTTATTGCAACATGTTTATTTTATTGTACTATTGATTTGGGATCTTCCGGCCTTTATCAGATGTCTTTTGTTTTTTTAGATGAGCAAGAAAAAGAAGTGGGACTAAAAGGAAGGAAGATGGTAGAAAGCAGGGAAGCAGATTGAGAGGGTGAGTAAAGATAGAGGAAGAGTGTAAAAAGAAAGGAGGGAAGGAATTACCTGTTTAAGAAAGTCATAAAAAAGTGGGGAGGTGCAAAAGGAGAAAATAGGTGACAGGGATGGTGGAGGAAGAGAGAGTGAAAGATGGATAGCATAAAGGACAGAGTGAGTGAAAAAAGGTGAGAAACTGAGAAATCCACATTTCAAATCAAATACCAAGTGGCTGGCTTGACAACAGCATCACTTAGCTTTAAGATAATCTTATTTCATTGCTAGTCAATGGACAAAGGAGATCTCAGTGCAAAGATTGCTTATGGGAAACTGGGCCCAGGTTCAATGAACTGTGGTCTAGCACAAACCAACCCTGAGCCTGCATGTTCTGTCTGGGTGAGTGTGAGTGATGATCTGTGTCAAGATGACTGAAGGACTGTCTTTGTCTATGCTGCACGTGTGCATAGAGTGAGCGTATTTTTCTAAAGTGAATGCACAATTTAGCGCTTAAGAGGAAGAAGTGTGTGTATATGTGTGTGTATATGGGACAGAGAGAGAGAGCGAGAAGGAGTAGGTAGGACAGAGCTACTTTGTCTCCCGTCATCTGCTACCATCTGTTTCCACTTCTGACTAAGGCAGTAATTGAGAACACTTCTCGCATGAGCAGGAAAACATTGCTATCTACATACACACACACACACACACACACACACACACACACACACACACACACACACACACACACACACACACACGCACACACACAAATAGAAAGAACATTTCTATTCTTTAAAGAAAAGGAAAATAAACCAATGTGGTTTCAGTGACTCAAGATATCTGATCCATTGAACACGAAGCTAACTGGATTTTCTTGGACACACACACACACACACACACACACACACACACACACACACACACACACACACACACACACACTAGATGAGTCCTAGTTTGTGGTGAGGGATAAGAGGACCACCATCTTTGTTCTGAGCTCCTGTCATCATCTTAAGACTGAAGCTTTAAGCTCCGTAGTGATGAGCACATATCACCTTACAGTAGTCCGATCATGCAAACACATAATGCATACACATAGTATGAACACGTGTGTATATACACACACACACCTGCATGCACTAAAACATGCATACACACACTTACACACACACACAGTGTCCTACAATTTAAATGAAAGGTGAATGGTGGATGATCTGAGAGGCAAAGACATAGACAGAGAGAGAGAGAGAAAGGCCAGACCAATAACAAGCAACAAAAGCAGTAATAAAAGGCTAAGAAACTTTCAGACAGACTCCATGCTAAGGTTTTACTCTTGAGGTTAAATTGATGTGACGGCCCAACAACCCGGCAAAAGCTTGACGCATTTCACCTCTGAGTCCTGAGCACTAAAACAGATCCACATAAAAACCCACATTCTCACACAGACTCGCGCACACTCTCCAGCTCTCTCGCACACTCAGATGCTTTTAATCTCCACAGCCTTTACTGAAATGTCAACCGTGTATGAATTGGAGCTTGAACAAAACCAACTCTCTCTTGATCCTGACCCAGCAATCCTTCAACTACAGAAACAGAGACAAAGGAGACGAAGAAATGTGAGGAGGAGAAGAAGAAGAAGGAGAAGAAGAAGAGGAGAAGAAGACGAGGAGGAGGATGCAGAAGATTGTTTAAGCTGCTACACTCAGTTGACACAAATGTCCCTGGCAGCCAGTTAAAAGTTTGAAGGGTACATATAAAGGATATATCTCTGACATTGTGCATGCAGAACTGAGAGTCATTGTGTTCAACTGCAGTCGATTCAATTAAAAGAACAAAACAAGAGACAGAAAAGGAAAGGGAGAGAGGAGGGGAGAGAGAGGAATGAATGTTGGTAAATTATAGGCACGCCTGGCAGCTAAATAGACCCATCTGTGCGGAGCTGAGACCAGTCGGACATCACAGGACGGGCACACACACACACCCCGCACACACAGAAAGCTGAGTCCCTGGGGAGTGGTGATTAAAGCCTTTATGGGAATAGTCATTGAGGGATAAAGAGGGCTTTATGATGTCTTTGTTTATTTCTTTGTAGGCAGAGTTTGGAGTGGCTGGATTACTGCCACTTCCTAGTGAGCGACTTATTTCCCTAGTTGGCGAGCCTGTTCATTGTCACTTTTTCCTGGTGTAAAGCACAGGTGTGTCTGTGAACATGAAAACAACCTGCCTGCCTCTATATTTGCTATTGATACGCTTGCCGCCTGAGGGAAAATCGACCAAAAGGCGCAACTGGGAAAATGTTTGGATAGGCTGAAGAGTTTAAGCTCTCTTTCCTGCTCTTTCAATTGTCAGCACACATGCACACACATATAAAACTGTTGCCAGTGGTGTGTTGGTTCATTCTGAACACTAATTAAAATTCAGAACGAAACCCCTCCTGCCTGAACCCTCAATCAGCACAGCCAATCAGCACAGAGCCCACTTGATTGCTTTGAAGTGAAGCAGAGATGTCAGATCAGGGTTTAAGTTCAACCATTCACCAGCTTAACATAATATCCCTCCTGCAATCATCTGATGGGTACACCTACAAGGACGTAATTGGCCTCCAAACTTTGGAACAAGCTCTGGCTTAGTGTAAGGATTCAGTGTGAGAGGAGAGGGAAAATAAGAGATGAGAAGATGAAGAAAGAGGAGGAGGAGGGGGGTGGGGGAGCAATGAAGGCTGAGGTCTTCTTTGGCAGAGAAGAGATGCTGTGGGGCCTCCCATTTTTAACCATCATTAAGACGTATCTGTTTTGTGTCCCTCAAGAGGAACACCCTCGCCCGGTGACAGAAGTGGGTCGCTCCACTCAGTCTCAGGGACATCCGGCCCTGCACGGCTTGGATTAAGCATGACCTGTGGGGGTCAAGTGTGTTTTTGGACTAATTCAGGTAGACAGTAGTTTTGGACTGGTGGGAATTGCTTCTTGCTGACACCAATCCCAAGGTTTAAAGATCAAAGGTCAACTAGATAATCCCCTTTATATGAAACATAAGACCTTCTCACAGCCCTGGCACCTTTCCTCTCTCAGTCTCAATCACTGTCCTCTCACTCTCTACCCTTGTTTTTTCTCCTTTAGATGAAATTATTGTACCATTTCCATTAATAAGCCCTTTCCGCTTTAATATTGAGACTTGTATATGTGTGTATATATATATATATATAAACAAACAAGACCAGCAGGTTCTACTGGCATTTTTTATTATGTATGCCACAAATTTGCTGGATTGTTTTTCAGCACCAGAGGAGATTCTTTATTATCACAAAACAATACTTGTTGCCTCTGTCTATCCAGGAATATCAAGTAGTAGCTTCTCTTGTGTGGCAATAGGCAATTAGCCTCATGAAGCCAAAATACATCTTACAAAATCAGAGAATAAATTCAAGAAAACAGCCAAACAATAAGAATAAGTTGTACTGGCTGAGCACATAGCGTGATTCAGCAGGCAGGAATGTGTGTAGATAATGACACAACTTTCCTCTGCTTCAATTGTTGTGAGGGTTGTGATGTTTTTTTCAAAGCAAATTCAGAAACCAATTTGGTTGATAGTTTATCTGATGTGAAACAGAGCCAAATACTATTTACCATGCTGTCAATTCTTATAGTAATTATACCAGGGTGTCACAATAAATTGGCAATGTTATATTGATTTTTAAAAACAGGTACAAATAGCAGGATCTTCTATTATTCGTGTCAGTTCACGTCTGACAGTTTGATTATGTCACTTTGAATTGCTTTGTTTTTCTTTAAGCCAGTCTGTCTTCTAGCCATTAGAAGCAGGAGCAGCTGTTTATTTCATACAATTTAGCCTTCTGTGTTTGTCTTTTAAACTGACAATGATTAGACAAAGGAAGAGTAGGGAGGTCCATGTTTATCTAAGAGAAGGTTACATCACCATCATGTACTACAAGACTAAATGACAATGACCATGAAAGCAAAGACTCCACGAGCTTTATCCAATTCCATCATTTCCTTAGATAAAGCAGTTAATGAAGCTTGTGCCAACAGTAAAGAAACTCAAAGAAAACACTTTGATACTCTGTGAACAAGACTCTATTTGTAGTATTACATGATAGACGAGTTGAGTGGAGGCACATAGAGCTGCTCTTGAAATGTCTACTTCATTATTCCAAGTGCTATTTCAAACAAAATAAGTTCTACGTTTTCTGTCTTGAATTTCTGTACACACTCAGTGAAGCCATGTCAGAACTCCACTGTGATGACAGTTCATAAAAAAGATATACAGGACAGGGACACATTTGTTTGAGGGTAAACTAACAACAAATGTTCCTTTCCGGGCCATGATTGAGTCACCATAAACTGAACCATATTTTCAATAAAAGTAATCTGTGCACTCTTTGGTTTTCAAAATTAGATTGAACCTTATGGCTCAGCCACAGATGGAACACATTCTGTTTTCTATAAGGACCTCAGCGAAGAGAGAAAAAAAACATACACAAACATACACAATATGGCCACACAATCAGTGCGTTTCAGTTAAGTGAACTTGATATCCTTGATTGCTTGAGAAAACAACCTTAGTTTGCTCTGCTCACTTCAGCTGCCTCTCTCTGCTGCGCAAAACCATGAAACCATGTGTGGCATCCTGCAATTTGACACACTGATGCTGAATAGTGGAGAGGAAGTGTGACTCAAGGGGAAATAGAATTCATTCAGTGCCATTCAACAGCTCCTGCGCTAGAGTGACATACAGAACCTGCTCCTATTTCTTTATTGAATGCACTTCATCGTTCTTCCTCTCTGCGCTCTCAACCTCTTCCTTTCCTCTCACTTCTCTGTTGTCTTTTTCTGATGCATGGTGGCTGCACTCCAGACTCCCTTGGTCCCTATACCTGCAAAAGCCTGGTTACGCAACCCTGCGCACACACATGCAAATAACACCCAACTTTGTACGCACCATCTCTTCTTACGTAAGAATATTTACCCCTCCACCCCGTCCCTTCACTCTGTACCGAAAATCACAACCCGTAATAAATGGAGGCTCCAGTGCCACAGCATTTTCAGCGCAGCGGAAATAATTTGTAAATTCCCCCTGCAGACTCCCGATTTAGCAAGGAGTACTCAAGAACCCGGTGCTCTCTAAAATACACACTCCACTGCTGCTGCTAGCTCCGAGTCCTTGCTCGTTCCCTGAATATGAAACATGTCAACAAAACCCGCTAGTTGTGATCAGATTTATATTTATAAAGAGAGGATGATTTTTGTGGGTGTGTAAGTGTGTGTTGTGCTGCATATACTCACCCCCTCATTAGGATAAGCCTCCCAGCCCAGGTCAGCCAAGGCTGACATGGAGTCCAGCAACGTAACTGCAAGAGCACAGAAGAGAGAAAAATAAACACATCAGTACACACTCACTGAAAAACCCCTTTATAATGTTTTCCATTTACAGTGTAGAAATATTGTTTTCTTGAATGCACCACATAAACCTTCCATATAAAAACTCCAAGATGTGTTCATGTTTTATACTACATGGGTGTCTTTTGTTGTGTTGGAGTACGACAGCAGTGAAATCACAAGCAGTGGTAAACCTATAATTTCAGCTTTAAGATTACTATGGTTGTGCTGCAGCTGTTATGGTTCAAGGGATAGAAAGTCAGTCAGTGAATCTGAAACTGCAACAGGCCCCCCCGAAGCAAGAGAATGTCTTAGATTTACATTATATAGCTGAAAAAAGTTTGTAGTTTGTGTTCATAAAAGATTTTTTAAAAAGCCTATAGTTAGGTTGTATTCAAGTTGGTTATGACAGCTTCCAATGCTGACAAGTTTTCATGCCACATAAAACGTATCAAAAATGTTTACAAAAACTGCAGCACAATCTTCTACATTCATCTTCAGTGTGTTCCAAACTGTCGCAAATATGGCACCGCTATTGTCTTTTCATCTCATGCACAACTCTGTCAAGCGCACAGACAGACATGCATTGGTTTGTACAAGTGTTCATCACACAGCTGTTCCATTGGTCAGAACCACTTTATCCAAACTCCGTCATGGGCTTGAAGTGGTTTATGCTCGATTATGCTGCAGGAGTGGTTAGAGAAGGATATTTTGATACTTCTCTCAAGACTTCCAGAAACCCATTATGAGTGATTTGAATCCAAGCTGAGCATATATACTGTTTTCCTTCAAAGGGTGAATTCCCCCTTATCACAAAAAACAAAAACATTTTCAGACAGGACTCATGTCAGGTTTTAACCAGTTATTTCAACATTACATGCTTTTTTTGATTGGTGTATGCTCTGGACCAGATCTGTGCATGATTTTACATTTGGCTCTTAATTAAACATTTTTTCTGTTTAATATATTTGTGTGACAGGAGGAATTGGAGGGAAGATACAGGAAGGTTTAAATGAAAGGTGAAGAGAGGAAGGTGGTAGGTTGACCAGCAAGGGGCATAATGAAAACCTGCTCAGATTCTAGAGTAAGGTTTTTCACCTGTGTGTGTGTGTGTGTGTGTGTGTGTGTGTGTGTGTGTGTGTGTGTGTGTGTGTGTGTGTGTGTGTGTGTGTGTGTGTGTGTCTTCTTGTTGAGGCTTGGCCCAGTCAGGTCCTAATCAAGCCCTCAACACCGCTGACCATCAATATTTAATCAGTATCCATCTGCAGAGACGGCTGCTTCTCTCTTTCTTCTCTCTCTCAGTCGCACATATTGTGGTTCTACCAGGTTATCCTCCCACTATCGAAATCTTTGAACCTATGCCTTCAGTCCACAGCTCAGACATCTAAGTTGCTGATCTGACACAATTTAAACTGAACGCGTCACTAAAAAGCAGCACATTTACATATTGCCTCCAGTTTTTATAAGGTAGCTGCACTGACCTACAAAAACTATTCAAAAGTAAAAAGAAAACAGTTTGTCCTCCCGAATAGAAATGAGAGTAGAAAAGTGTAGGTTTCTGTTTACAGGTCCCTCTGTGTATCCATACTGCCTGCAGGTATAACAAAGGGCCTGTAAAATTGGTCCAACCTCCACTTTTCATATCTCTCTCTTTGTCTTCCTCTCGCACCCATGCTGTTCATCAGCTCTAACTTAATCGCAGCTATTCTCCCCATCTCAGCAACCCGTGACAACAGGGAGGTATGTCATGCTGTATAAGCGCGTGTATATGCGCGTATATGCGCGCATAATGGCACACTCATCTGCGTGTAGCTGCACGCAGCATTGTGTGTCTGCGTGAGAAAACAGCTACAGAGAAAATAGTGCACATGGTATAATGAAATACAGATGGAGAGGGTCTGCTGAGCAAAGCCAAAGAGAGATAGAGAGAGACAAAAAAAGGGATGGGAAAGAAACTGTGGAGGAGAGGTGCTGAGAAGCAAAAGGTCAGAGGTAGCCTCCAGCCCGTGTGTGTATTGAGACAGACTGAAGAGGACCATTTAGACTGCTTTCCTGAGTTCACGGGCATTTGAGTGGCGTACAGAAATAGGACATAATAGTATAATAATGTGTGATTTTAGGACCCACTGGGGAGTCACGCACACTCATATCTCTGTACAGAGACAAAAGCTACCCATAAACAGGGTTTGTAGAATTTAGAAAAATTGTCTGTTGATAGTTGAATAGCTGATATTTCTGATAGAACCATGATAGGTTTAAAGGATGCACAAAAAATACTAAAAATCCCACATATTTTCTCACTTACTCCCACCATCTCTGACCATGCAGGTAGTCTTGTTCTTATTTGTCCATATTATAGTCAAATATTTGCCTCTGAGATTTCTGCCTGGACCCCAAAACAATGAGTGACATGAGTGGTATGGTTGCTGTTTAAAACATTGGAGAATTCAATTTAAATTAATTATCTGTGATATTGAAACTACTTCCTACGAAATACATTGTTTCCTTAGGGGCATGTTTTCAGTGGGTGTGCTAATGTGAAGATTTATAAATCTTCAGATTAGTACACCCACGCACAGACAAGTGATATAAATATCACTCGTCTGTGCGTGGAGGTAGCTCACCTACAGTAGCTTAGCATAAAAATTGGAATCAGGGGAAACAGCCTGGTACTGTCAAAAGTTAAGAAATACACCAACCAACACTTCAACAGCTCATAATTAAAATACTGTATCTTGTTCATTCTGTCTGATAGCAAACCGAAATCTAAAAAAGACAAATTTGAGTTTTATATGCTATAACTATTTCTTAGCTAGGCTAATCACCTCCTGTTTCCTGCTCTATAACTGATGCACAGACATGAGAATGGTATTGATCTTCCCATCTAACTCTCTGAAGGAAAATGAATAACTTTATTTCCAAAAATGTTGAATTATTCTTTTATATGGTACTTTCCAAAATTGTGAAGCCCACAAATGATATTTCATCACCCCATTGTATTGTGTTAGAGGCAGAAATCTCAGAAACAGCCACTGTGTCTGAAAACCAAAACTATTTTCATGGCTCAATACTGCTACTTTTTTGTGATACTTCTCATAACAGGGAAACATGCTTTACAGTAACCTAATTAAGACAATATGTTACCGAGGCCACTAATGTTTCTAAAGCCATTTTACAGCCCACTGGGAAAACTCACACGTACATAAACCTACACATCGATACTTTTTCTCCTTCCCTCACACCTCCTGTCAATATTACTTATCACTTCCAATCAATGACTGAACTCATCAATTATGTATTAGCTATAGCTTCCTGTCTGCTGACATAGGCAGAATGTGTGAGTGTACCTGTGTGTGCGTTTGTGTGGCAAAGATGAGGAGAACAACAGAAAAATTACGAACATATAACATTTTTCCTTAAACAACACAAAGCCACACCTCTGTCTAAACGGTCTGTTTCAAAATGCTCTCTCCCTTGCTCTTCCTCTTTATCTGTCTTTCTCCAGGGATTTGGCTAAATTGTGTGTGTGTGAAATCTAAGCCTGGGCCAGGCCTGCTTTGGTCCGGAATAAAAACACCAAGCTCATCACTCAGGCCAGGCTCATGTTCGATCTAATGACCAGTCTCGCTCTCTCTTTCCTTTCTCTCTCTCTCTCTCTCTCCCTCTCTCTCTCTCTGTCTCTCTCTCACACACACACACACACACACACATGCATAAATATTCACACGCACACCAAATATCCACACTAATCAGCTGTTAAACATGACATTTCATACTCACAGTGGAGCACCTTCCAAATTTGATCACTCAGTAACACCATGGAAACAAAACTCTACCTGCTGTCATGGCTCTCTCAAGCCTTTCTACCTAAAAATACAACTTCCATGCACACACAAACAAATCCACACACACGCAAGCTCTCTCTGATTTTCCGTAAGCTTTCATCACAATCCATACACATACACATGTGACCTGATAATTGTGAGAGTTGTTTGGTTACAGGGAGACATGCTCTCTTATTGATTTTCAGCATCAAACTGTGAGGTTTACATTCTGTGAGTGAAACATGAGGAGGAGGAGGAGGGGTGGGGAATATGTGTAGATCAGAAATTCCTGTACAAATGCAGTAAAATGCTCAAATTATAACTACTTATAAAACCCTGTACAGAAACACCAAGTATTTTTCAATCTCTTTCTCTTTGTCTTTTCATCTCCTTCTGTGTCTATTTTTCTTTTCACTTCTGTTTCCTCCCTCTGGGGTCTCTCTCTCTCTCTCTCTCTCTCTCTCTCTCTCTCTCTCTCTCTCTCTCTCTCTCTCTCTCTTTTTTTTTTCCCCCTCTTTCTCTCTCTTTCCTTTCCTGTTAACATTTCTCTGCCGCTCTTTCTCTCTGGTCTGTATCCACTGCTTCAGCAAGGCTGCAAGAAGCTGTGATCCACCTGCCAAGAATCAAACGGCGCTGCCAACAGCCAGACTGGCACACAAAGAGACCAGGATGCTTACACACACTCACACACATACACACACACACACACACAAACTGACACACATACATTAAGAGGGTTCCAGTGCCACAAAGAAAAAGACTGCACAATAAGACCACCACACAGATTCAATATAAAGTACAATATGTGAGTTTATAATGAGTTCATTAGATCATTTATGCTAAGCACACAAAATATTACACCATATTCAACGTGCTGATACTACATACAAGTCACTGTTTTTGGCTTTTATCTTTAAAAATACCCATATTCTTTAAAAGAAGCACATTCACTTAGGTTTTATTTCCCCAAACACCAAAAAGGTGTTTTTCCTGTTGCAAGAAACTGCTGATCAGCACATTTTACAGTGATCAAAGTCCTCTAGTGACAAACACGGCTTAAAATCTTCTAGTGATACTAAATGAAGAGAAAAATTCAAATAATCTTTTTTAATATTGAAAATAAATAGAAATTAATTTCTGGCAGGGGGGGGGGGGGGGGGGGGGGACTATAGTATCGAATTGTTATATACAAATTTGCCTCGTTTTGCATTTCATTCTTGAGTTTATCAGAGAGAGTCATTAATCTTTTTAAAGACAACAACAAAGACAAATAAAACTGGCGAAAAGAAAATACATAATGCAATTTTATGCTCTAGTAGGAAAAAGCTTTGCAGTTTGCTCACGATAACATACTGCACTCAAACACACCCCTCTGCAATAAATAAAACAGCTATACAACTGTATAACACACACAGACACACACAAGCACACACACACATGATATCGAAGTATTAGTGCCGCGCCACACACACACAGACCTTCCCCTGCTTCCACTCCACTGAGAGTGCAGTTCATCCAGCGAGAGTGTTGTCAGGGCAACAAACAGGCCGATGGAGAGCAGGATGAAGGAGTACGAAGAGTTGAGCTCTGAACTTTAGGAACAAACGGGCGTCGTAGCCACACTGCTACACACCCACCCATGCTATCTTTTCATCAGTCCTCCATCATCTCATCCACAACCCACCAGAGGTTCTCAATCAGTCATCTCCTCTTGTTTTCTCTCTCCATCTGCGCTCTCATCCCTTGTTCATCTCATTTTATTGAAGCTGTGTGTTATATCCTTACTATCCTTATATTACTCTCCTTATTTCCTTTCCATTATTTTTGCTTAGGCAAGCCTCCTTCCTCAGAGATGTTTTTATTAAGCATATAAACAACAGTAAGTACTCTGCTTGACTATTACATGAAGGGAGCAGCTGTGAGTGCAGCTTTTCATTGAGGTAGATGCAATACAAAACATTTCTGGCATGTAGTCAGGGAGAAGACAGTGAGCAATTTAACTTTCATTTTAAATTATTAATAGATTACTTTTTTGTTTTTTACAACATCAATTTGAGGTATGTTTTCTTTTGTAATGGAAAATATTACGTTTTAGTACATAGAACATTTTGTTTCTTAGCTGCTCCACTACTTCATACACCTACATTCACAAATATGTTTGTTAATACTTTCCTATTTTTTGCATCTTTAGCAAACATATAAATCAAAATTGGGTTTTTGTCTAATATTTGCAAGAAGTCAAACAAATTCACAGATTTTTGGTAAAAGGGCTACACTTTCTCTGGGTTCAGCGGTGAACATTCTGACCTAATGAACATATCATTACATGTAAATTATCTTTACACAAGGGAGAATGTTTGATAACATTATTCCTTTGCCATTCCTGCTACTGAAGATTGGTCCCTTTTAAGGTGTTGATTGCAATCACTTAATCAGTCAGTGATTCTCACAAGGCGCATGTCAAGGCACAGTTAAATATGTTACCACATTTCAAGCATTGTTAGTTTGCATCAAAATTGCTCAAATCTGTATTCACACTGTGCGTGGGATGTGTTTCCCCTGAAGCAGGCATATTTTCAATAAATGTAATTTTGTTTTTCAATAAGATTTTTTTGGGGGGTTTGTGGGTAGCTTGATTTCAGAGGAAAAGTGTTATTCTTCTCTGAGTCTAATAGCAGTCTGTAAACTGAATGTGTGTAGGAATAATTCAGTGGATTAAAATGGATTCAGAAACTAATTATTATTTGATTGAGTTCAATTGTTGCTGCTTTCTAACCATTATGTTCAGATAAATGTTATGTTGATCCTCCACACTTCAACAAACACAAAATTAAATTCCACATTGGGTCGGACTCAATTATATAGATTAAAATCAGTTATATTAGATGTCCTCCTATGATTAGTTTATAGCTATACAAATGAGTGACAGACATGATCAGTTCTCTGAAAGCTGATTCTGTGAAACAAATGAATAAAATTTAATTTAAGATATTAACATGCATGGATAAATGATAGTTGGGTGTCTAAATCATGAATTGTCTGCTCAAACTAATCACGATCAAATAATAACTGCATATAATTTCCTGCTAATTGAAAATCAAGGCGAATAAAGTTTCGTTGAATTGATAAATTCACTTAGGAATCTGAATTAGTTTTGACCAGAAGGATTTATACACAACAACAAGCTTGATATGATAAACAGCTTTATCTCACAACTGTGTGAGTTTGTTTTTATAAACACTTCATGTGTTGGGTTACGAACACAGAACTAAATTGGGATAATAAGGCATGTTAACATTATGTCAAGGCTTCTGATTCTTTTCATTTGCAAAAGTGATCTTCTACTTGAGGTCACATACTTATTAAGAGAAGATATAATAATATACAGCATAGTGATTAACACTGAAATGAGCTACACACTCAAGCGAAAGGGAAAGTCTGACATTGGTACCCACAGGGTAAATTGATTCTTGCTTGTTGCTTTCATCTTCCATTACTTATGATAAGATGGAGAAGGGAAAATACATCTGAGAAATACATGCAGGAACATTCAGGCAGTCAGTATGGTGACTCAGTAGAGTAGACAGGATGTTGATGGGTCAAAGAAAGACATGGGCATGTATGTATGAAACATGTAAAATGACCTGTTTACTATATAGAGGTGTAGGTGTGCAAACATGCTATACTATCTCCTTAATAAGTGAATAAAATGCTTATCAGTCAAAATAAACTGATGAGCGTTAATTGGTGCAGCTACTGACACACTGGGAATGCAGTGCAAATGTTGTGATAAATGATAAAGATGTTTAGCACATCAAGCCGGCCTTAATCTAATTATTTAAATCTTGATCAAAGCAAGTGAAAATGCAATTTGATTAACTTCACTTTTGACTTCACTTTGGTCTGATCTGTTTTTATCATTTACTTGCAACATTCTCTCAGTTGAACTAAGATGAAGAGGGGGCCTTTTGCTTCATTTAAATCCAGTAAAAACAGATCAACTGAGCCAAATGTTTGTAGGAGAAAAATAAACAAGACGAGCAGGCAAATACAAATACATCTGTATGTCTAAACTGTGAGGTTGAATTTTATGAGTAATCCAGCAGCAATGAAAAACACCAAATGTTCGTATGTACGGTCAATATTTCAAGATAACAGCTATTAGATGCCTTCTACATTGAAGTCACAAATGTGTAAGAACGCAGCTGCTTTAGGGGAGGTTTATTGAAAACCTCATTCTCCAATGCCTGACCCAAAAGGCAGATGGTGCGCAATGCTAAAAATATAAAAATGTTTATAAAAGATATTCATATGTGGATGATCTCTACTTCCTTGTAGCTGCCTTTTTGGACCCCCCCCCCCCCCCCCCCCCCCCACCCCCCCCCTTCCGCTGTACCAAAGATAATTAGCCTACTCTGCTATTTCATATACACTGGCAGCACTAGCAGAACAGAAAAGATGCCATTCTGACAGACTATGACAGGAGCACTGCCCTAGTTTGTCGCTTGAAGAGGCTCTGGAGTGTGAATGCGTGTGCACGTGTGTGTGTATGTGTGTGTAAGGGGTTTGTCTGCTGGTTGAATGCTTGCAGTGTTGAACTGTGACACCCAGTCTGATTCAGACACTTGTTTTTTTTAATATGCTTCTTCCACTAGTATGCCAACAACTCAATCAAGAGCAAAGAGCAACAAACACACATGCACGCAAATATACCGACACGCACACAAATACACACATAAGCACGCACAAACCAGAGACCTTGAGTATTCAGAAAAAACTCACAGTACAAAGCACAGACACATACGCCTCCACACGTACACCTCCACACACTCAAACTGTGACGCATCCCACCATTCATTTAAAGAACTGAAATTAAAATACCTCATGAGGAATGAAAAGAGTGAATGAGCAGCGATAGATAAAGCTTTTTTTCCTTAATAAGACACAGGACAGCTAATTATGCAGTGTGGCTTTTTTTTTTAATTCTCCATTTGTTTGTTACAATGTATGGTCTTCATCTTGACCTTTTTTGTGCTCTGTTAGTTCTTAAGACATTCCTCCTGATGGGACAAGAGCCCTGGCACCCTGTGGAGACACACATACACACACACAGTGCTGTCACACAGTGGTTGGTCACAGGAGGGTAAATTGGCCTGGAATCTCAGGAGTGAGCCACAGCGGTGGAGACGGATAGGAAATCACATGTCAAATAAAAGTGCGCTTAGACAGGTTGCCACTATACCACACGTGCACATACACCTACAGTAATTGTCTGTCTAGAAACCTGTCTGTCTGCCCTGCTGCTTCTATCAAATCAAACCTAAACTAATTTGTACTGATGTAAATACCATCAAGCAGTAAACAGAGACTGAACAAGCATCACTGGGAAAACACTGAAATGAAAAAGGGTGAGAGAGAAAGCATTTACTATAGAAATATGAGAGAAATGTACAAGTAGAAAAACAACTGAAAACAAAGAAACATTTATTGGCTTTTTTAAAATGTCTTCATTTTTGCTCAACAAACCACTAACTGGCTTGGACATCACAAAGTTGCAGGACTCAAAGTCTCACTAATATGCATGCACCAATAGCTCAAGCTTTCCTTGTCTATTGAAACGGGTGTCTGATATATATCACACACAAACAAAACACTCTCCAAATCTTGTTAGAAGGGACAAGAAGAGGAACGTTTAGCTTGTGGCGTAGTCACATCTGAGAGGCTACAGCAATATGGGTAGGCGTCCTTCAATTTAAACCACAAAATATACTTTTTATCATTGATTTCTAAAATGCTTCATATTGTCATCTTCCCCACTTTCAGCAGAACAAGTGACTCATTTTCTGGACTGCCGCCTCCTCAGTAAATGTTTGTTCAAGTTTATGCAATTAAAGCTACTTAAGGTTAGGGAAAGATTGTAGTCATAACAAATCAACGCCAACAGTGCCAAAGTTGGACACTTTCTACAACCAGCTATCCACTACTATGCTGTTAGAGCATCAGGATACTTCTGCCTGTACTTCTCGGAGAAAACAGTCATAATACAAGCTATCAGAGGAGGTAGATTGTCAAGAAAAGTGCAACAAACTGATTTTTCACTAATCATGTAATTGTTCTGTTGGATTCCTAGAGGTCCTGTATCTAACAGCTCGCAGGAATATACTGTACATCCATTTGATAAAGTTCAAGCACCAACTGAATCCTTCCTGTAAACTGCAATTAAGAGGAAGCAGTATGATTGTTTTCTGACATTTAAACTCAGGTGTTTTTTTCTCAATGATATCTTCACAGATGTTCATAAGCGGAGAAAAGATTAGAGCACCAGTCAGCAAACATTCCAAATCCTCGGATGTTTGTTTGTAATACTGGATAATGCAGCCTTTCCCAGCCGTGGCACGAGCCAAGACAGCTCAGTAAACAACGAGACAAAAGCAGAGAGAGAGAGAGAGAGAGAGAGAGAGAGAGAGAGAGAGAGAGAGAGAGAGAGAGAGAGAGGAAGAGGTGGAGGTAAGAAAACAACCCAATTGAATTTAGTCAAATTAAAGGTCAAAACAGGAGGTGGGAGGTGTGTGTGAGTGAGGAGGGGCAGTGATGGGAGAAGAATGGGAAGAAGGAAAAGAATGGGAAGAAGTAAAAAGGGAAGTGTGTGTGTGTGTGTGTGTGTGTGTGTGTGTGTGTGTGTGTGTGTGTGTGTGTGTGTGTGTGTGTGTGTGTGTGTGTGTGTGTGTGTGTGTGTGTGTGTGTGTGTGTGTGTGTGTGTGTGTTAGGGTGGCGGGTAGAATGTGGTCAAGGCCCAGCGATCAGTGATTTGACCAGCAGTTAAGGGCTAGTTCAGAGGGGGAAGGGATCAGCAGAGGTGGTAGAGGGAGGGGGAGCTCACTTATACCCAAACTTCACTCCAACCATCTGACATCAGACACTGAGGGAAGGCTTCTTCTGACATTAAAGAACTCCTCATCTAATGGGAATCATCCAAGCCTAAAAGCTGTTCATGTTCAATTCTAGTTGGTTAAGACGCACACATGTTCACCAACATGGCGCTACTGAAATAAATTCTTCAAAAAATCTTGTGTATGCACATAACAATAATTAAAAAACACATGAATTGAATATTTAATTAATAGAAAGCCTGTGCATTCTTCTTTAACAACGCAGTGTGCAGATATAAGCTTGACTGACACTTAAACGTCGATTTTGCAGAATCTATTGGAGGTTATTCCACGTTAATATCTACTAGATTTTTTTCTGACTGAAATTAATAGTTTGACATTTCGAGAAATAGACTCATTTGCTTTCTCTGCAGAGATGTAGATGAGCAAAGAGGATCAATACTGCTGTCATGTCTGCACGGTGAATACGAAGCAACAGCTAGAAGATGGTTTGGAAACGGGGAGACAGCTAGCCTGGATCGTAGCTTCCACAGTTTCCACCTGTTTCCACACTTTGTGTCAAGTTAGATTAACCAGCAGCCGGCTATATACTGTACAAATATGAGAGTAATATCTTCTCATCTCACTCTCTGCAAGAAAGCAAGTATGCGTGTTTCCTGTGAAGTCAAACTGTTGATTTAAACATGGCCAAAGGGACTTTCAAGGGTTAACAGTTTATCATGACGGATGTGAAAGAAAACACTGCTCTCCCTTCAAAACAGAAAAACAGAAAGACAAAACAAACAAAAATGAATTACATTTGAATGGGTGGGGCTGAATACAAAATCAAATTGAGCAACCACTGACTACCATTGAATACAACACAAAGGCTCTCTGGGTGCTGTTATGGGTGCTCTGCTCACTAGACCACAGAGAAATGGGATTGTTAGTCGGTCCGGTCAACATATCTCTGCTTGTCCTTTTTTCCCCCCTTTTGTTTTGTTTTGTCTCACTGATTCTCTCTTTTGAATTTGTCTCTTTCTTTCCTATTTATACTTTCATTCTCCCTCTCTCTCTCTCTCTCTCTCTCTCTCTCTCTCTCTCTCTCTCTCTCTCTCTCTCTCTCTCTCTCTCTCTCTGTCTCTCTCTCACACACACACAATGAATCCATGAGGTGAAGCCCTCACAGCAGAATCATTCTCTGTCACCGAGCTGTATTTATAACCCCATCTATCAGCCAGCCCCGGGAATACGTGACACTATTCTCTGGACCAAGACCACCAAACTGCCCCCCAGCCATACATTAGGGTAGGATGAGTGTATGTGTGTGTGTGTGTGTGTGTGTGTGTGTGTGTGTGTGTGTGTGTGTGTGTGTGTGTGTGTGTGTGTGTGTGCACCTACATCCATGTGCATGCATGTGTGTGCGCGAGACTGGGCCTGTGTTAAGCAGATATTGGAGCTCTACCTCATTACAGAAAACACACAGGCTCCTGTCCAACTGCTACTGGAGGCCAGAAAGAGACGGAGAGAGGGAAGAGAAGAAAAAGACAAAAAAGAAAAACAATCCAGGAGAGAGGGATATGGGGGGGAAAATAGAGCAGAGCAGATATGAAAGGAGGGGATTAGAGAAAAGAAAAACAGGAGGGTTCTTGCGCTTGCTGTCCCTCTCTCTGCTGCTCTCTGATGAGAGCGGAGATCTATATCCTCTTCTGTCCAAGGTCACGGTTGTTACATGGGAGCACGGCAATCTCTCGGACTCACACACAAACTCAGTGAGGTATGGCTCTGCCGATAACTACAAGCAGCCATTATAGATTAAAGCAATTAAACCAGAGGAGACCTTTGACCCAACATTATGCTACAGTCAGGATCATGGTGAATCATAAGATGTGTGTGGAAGTAGAGGGCATGCTTTACATACGCTTGCTTCTGCACTAACTGCACACCCTCATGTCAACCTTATGAAGCACCCCTTTTCCCCAGCAACCTGAGGCCGATCCAATGAAAAGCCTCAAGCATACTGTAGTTTCAAAACTGATTACAGATTAAACTACAACATAAACCAAAGGTGACTCACATTTTCCCCTGCTGTGCTGTGTTTGTTGTTTTTCCTCTCCCTCCCTGCTTTCACTTGATTACTAATTCAGTTGTATTCCCATTTGCACATAGTTTTCAGGCAGAATTTTGAATCAAGTCATCCATTTGCGTCTATTAGTATAATCACAGTCGCAGTGGAAGGTAGTATAGGGCTTCAATCTTGTGTCTGTGTTTACTAGGATTGGGGAGGTATATTTAGAGACAGAGGGAAGGCATGAAAATAGAAAGAGGTGATCGCTGCTTTCCCCGCCATGATCCTGAGCCAGAAAAAAAAAAAAGGTAAGAAACATGTCATTCCACTGTGCAAGAGTGCATCAATATAAAAAGTTAAGATGGCAGGGGGGCAGCAGGATAAGAATGAACCAAGGGAAGACCTGCGAGCATCTACCCTGCTCTTACATCAGTATGCCCTCAGGGTTCAGACAGAGGGTGTGTGGGGCTCCCTCTGCTGGTTCACAAAAACTCATCAGTTCCCGCTCATCTCGCTCTCTCATAACAAAGACCTTTAAAGGGATACTCTTCATCACAACAACTTATGAATGAACCCATTCCCACTCTGGATCGTGGAGCAGCAAATTCAAGCAATCTTTTCAATACTGCTGAAGCACCATGCTCCACCAGTCCACCCTCGCAACTGCTTTTCTTGTAAATGCCAACAATTTTGGATTAGATCAATAGCTCTGGTCGTAAACTAAGCTTGTTGACAACTTAAAGACTACTTTCTGTTAACACTATCAGTTCTATCAAAGGGACTGTGTTCTTAATTGAGCCTTGAGAGCTGCATCGTTTTATGACAGTCTTGCTTCTGCTACTAGACAGACTCAGAGGGGGGATTTCCTAGAATAACATGACTACTGAGCGTGGGTGGAAAATAGACATCCTCATAGACAAACAGAAAGTGCTCTCTCACACACACACACACACACACACACACACACACACACACACACACACATTGGCACAAAGAAGGGAGCAATCCCTCAGCTAAGCGTGCAGTCACAGCAGGCAAACTGTCAGGCCGAAAGGTAAAAGCAGAGCATAGAGCACAACAAAAATGACTTCATTGGATTACTGTCCTGTCGGGGCACACACTTGCACACACACACACACACACACACACACACACACACACACACACACACACACACACACACACACACACACACACACACACACACACACACACAGGGCTTAAAGGTGCCAATTAGGCCAATAGTATTAAGCAGCAGGACAGAGAGATGAAAGACCAAGTGAGCCACACAGAAATATACACACACACTCTGCCTGGCACACTCTTTGAAAAGTGTGTGTTCGCAATCAAATCAATCTGAGGACTCAGTCACCTCATAGACTCTCAAGTTGAGCATGATTACACACACACACACGCACACACATGCACGCATAGCAACTCAGATGCCACTGTGTGTTTATCTAAATCAACAGGAGTTTCCTTTGACTTCCAGTTGGTTTCATCATTAATGGTCCTTTCAATGAATATTTCAACAGTGTGTTAGTGTCTCACTCACATGCGTTGTCTTTTTCTGTTAAAACACTCCTCCTCCACCTTCTTTCCTCTCCCTCTCACTCGCTGCCCATCTATCCTCCTGAGCCTTTGTTCTGTGTGAACTCCTCGGGGCTGTGACATACATTCAGCGCGATGTACTGTATGTACACACGGCTTATACTGTTAAGTCAGCCAGAGACAGGAGGTCCCATCAAACCTTTGGTGTGGCCTGTCTGTCACTGTCTGTGTGTGTCTGTGTGATGTGAATCATTTGATTGTTCAGTCTATCCTTGTGTACGCTTGTGGAGTTGTGTGAGTGTAAGTGAGAAAGAGACGCAGCTCATAACAGGATGGAGAGCTTTGTTGCGCTGCAGAACAGGATTGAGTGAAGCTTTGGGGAATACAGAGGGAAATGATTCACAGAATGACAATCTGTATCTTCTCCAGTCAGACTGTCTGACAGCCACCAGGCATTACAATGCCACTTACTCTTCCCATTTTGCTTCAAACAACCTGTTTTATAAACTATTGCCTGTGTGCAAACTGTCCTCCTCTACAGCCAGTTTTTTTTTCTCTCCTCCACTTAGTGCAAGTTCAACTTCCCATTAAATAAACCAGCTCCCATGTTTCAGCCCACCAAGCAGTCAGGAGAAGTTAGTAAGTAAATGTATTGGCTAATTTCAGGCCGAGCATCGATGTTAATACAATAACTGAGAGAGGCTCAGCAGCAGCGTGTGACAAATTTAATGTAATTGCTGCTCCTCATTTGCAGACTGAGGCAGAAGGCTGTAGTCCCCAGCAGAAAAGAAACCATTTATCATTGTGTTATAATGATATCTAGATATAATTCAGAGGCATTTTAACAGATGTCAGTGTTGTTTTGGCATAATCGTTTTAAGTTAGGCCTTTTTACTGATAGAAAAAATAGTAAACGAAAAGAAAAATGTGAAGGAGCTTTAAGTGAAATGTCTACATCAGCCTCCTCTATCTTCAGCATGGCAGGGTTGCCTGTGTGTATATGTCATACAAATTTAATGTCAATATGCTCAGAAAAGAAAAACGTGACGTACAGTTTTTTCCCCGCTTTTCTTTATGCATGATTCATAACCGAGCCGAGCACTTAACGGCAGTCTCCGCCGCTCCTTCCCCGGCAAGTGGAACCACGGGATGGGGCTCTCCTATCCGTCACTACGGCGCGCAACCAACTAGGCTACACATAACCCACCAGGACACCCACCTTCATTTTCCGGGTAATTCCTTAAGGCTCGGCACGGCGACAACGCGTGAAAAAGAAGCAGGGAGCACAGGACGGAAAAGGATGGATAGATCCACAGGACGCGTGGTGGTGCCATTTTCAGGCTGCGCTGCGCCCTCGCTGCATCCCTGTTGGCGGTGTCGAGTCGGTGAGCGCAGCCCTGCGATTGAGGAGAGAGGGAGAGAGCAGAGCAGTGCAGAACTGGAGAGAAGACAGGAGGAGAGAGAGAGGAGGAGACGCTGAGAAGGAGGGTCCACAGTCAGCCAAATCCTGTCAATCAGCCGCCCGGCTGTGGGGTGGTTTGGAAGTCTTTGGACACTTTTGCACTGTAAAAAACATAAATATGAACTATTTAAGGCTGATATTGAGTCTTTAAAAATATTTTTTTCTTAATAAGAGCGTATAAGAGAGATTTTAGTTTCCATCTCAAATCAAACCAACTTTCCGTTTCCCCTGCTCCTCTGAACAAAATATTCAGCATATCTCCATAATGAAACGACCACATACTGTAGGTCCATCCTGCCTTCAATCCAGAACGATGCAGGTCTAATGGTAACAATAAATTAATAATAATAATAATAATAATAATAATAATAATAATAATAATAATTATAGCCTAATGATTTTTTTTGATGGCTTGGGTTAAATGAAACGTGGTTTTATGTCTTCATGGCAGCAGTAAATACCATGTTAAGGCTGTATTATGGTAGGTTGTCACTTTTGCTGTCACTCAACAGAAACTAAAGAGTCACAGTGACCTTTTAATACTACAGCTAATGCTTTCATTTATCTCCATGGTAACCAGACACTATCCTCTAGCTGGCTTGTTTAGTTACATTATATCATCCTGTAACAAAGACGTACAAATTATCTGAAGTTACAGACCAAAAATATCAATAAGGTAGTTCAGTGAAAACTACAATCTTCATGGCGATGTCAGGAGTACTACCCAATCACATTGATGGTGTCTGCATCATGAACGCAGTGTAACATTGACATATTTTCTTTCTTTTTTTTTAAAAACTGTAGAGAGGAGGGACATTTATCAAAAGGGCCAGTGACCTACACTTGACCTTTCATAAATTGGTCTTTACTTTTTTTCTCTTTTCTTTTTTTAAGAAAAAAGGCAGATTCATGACTGAAATGTGACATAGACCCCAAAAAAAATTTAATGATGGGCTGAAATAAGAGTTTAAACAAACTGGTTACACATAAACATCAGGTCTGCAAGTAACATATTTATTTGAAACAATATTTTAACAATATTTTCTCAGTTAATCGATTAGTAGTTTGGTTTATAAAATGTCAGATGATGGTGAAAAATGTCAATCACTGTTTTCCAAACCCAAAGTGACATCCTCAAATTTTGTACAGACCAACAGTCCACAACCCAAAGATATTTAGTTTACTGTCAAAGAGGACTAAAGCAACAAGAAAATATTTACATAATTTGAGAAGCTTGAATCAGAGAATTTTAACATTTTTGTCTTTAAGAATATCTCCAAATGATTAATTGATTATCAAAATAATTACAGATTAATGTAACATCTAACTAATTGATTAATCAGCTAATCTTTGCAGCTCCACTAAACAGCACATTTCAAAAGTTGTCAAATGTTGTATAAAAAATGTTTTGATCTTTAAATAAACTTTAAAAATTAAATGGGAAACCTGGTGACTTTTGACTTTTCTTTTCTTTTTATAGGAAACCCATTCAGGAGAAGTTATGCCTTGATTCGGGCAATACAGCCTTTTCTTGTGAATTTGCTACATTTGCCAGGGCGTTTTTTATTTTTATTTTTCTTCCAGTTTTTCTCATGTTTCTCCATTCCTCCTCTTGTCTCCTCTTATTGTAAAAGTGTATGAGCAAAACTTGATGTAACAGTTAAAAATGCAGGGGCTTCAATGACAAAACCAAGAGAGTCAGTGTGGGTCAAGCCATGGGCTTTTATTAAAACCAATTAAAAATCTATCAAGCGACAAAACACAAAACTAGAGAAAGAGGTCTGATAGACAGCCATCCTGTGAACTAGCTTCCACCAACCACAGTATGAAGGACTGGGAATTTGCTATCTGTGAAATCAAAACATAAAACAACAGAAACAAACAAAAGATCATGGTCTAAAAAAGGTGAGTGAACTCCCAGGGCACCAACCACGCCTGACAACCACCAACTTCAGACCTAGAAGGTAAAAGAAATCTTCTAAAAATAATTACAAACAGGACCTGAGCTTTATTTTCTTAACAGTAACTTGGTATTTACTGCTGCCATGATGACAACATAACATTTAACCATGTTTCATTTTAACTCAAACCCTGCTCTTTTCCTGACCCTAACCAAGTGTTTTTTGTTCCTAAACCTAATCAGACCTTAACCACAGCATTATTAACGATCAATATTTCATTTGATAACAGTGATTTGTAAGGGTTTTTGGAAGCAGCATATTAGAAAACGCTCCTATGAGTCATTGGAAATAGATCAGTTCTATCATTTCAGTATGAGGACATGTTTAAATGTATTAAATTGTCAATGCTTCAGGGACATCAACATCAATATTTGTCATTTCTTGCAAGGCTATCCTAGGCTGAAAGCCTTACACAACACAACTTCGACTATAATAGGCTGTACATGTCAAAACAAAACTATCTTATGGGAATTATGGGTTTTAACCAAAATTTCAAACAATATTAGCACATTTTAACTCAAGGGAAAAGAAAAAGGGTATAGCAAAAATGATTTATACGTATTATTTTGCTCAGCCATCAACTTATTTGCGATCAAACAGTGACAGATGTTTATCCCATCTACTTTTCAGGAGCAGTGACCCAGTTACAAAAGGGTGCAACCACTGAATATTAAAGACAAATTAATCATGATCCCAACTAAAACAATCAATATGAACCATAAGTGTTATCTTTTTTGCGACTTCATTTGCATTAGAACATTTAGGTGAGATAGTTATTCCACAATGGGAACTGTCCATGGTGTACCCGCCACCATGTACAAACCACAAAGCCAGCCATCTCATTGCTGATCCAGATTTGTTGGGATCCACGACAGACAGTGTGGGTATCACCAGGATAAACACTTCTATCTCACTGTATAAAATACTGTCAATTATTTTGATAAGCAACATGGGCACATGGCTATTACTGGATTAGTGTCAGTTCCAGCAGGCCCCTTTCTATGTTTGCCCAGTTGTTGATATGGTTCCTGTGGATGCTACCAGCAGTTGACAACATGCATGTGATTCCAATCAAACACTTTATGGAGATTTATTCAGCCTATGTTACATCTATTTGACTGTAGTATGGATGTCAGGAATGTGTGTGTGTGTGTGTGTGTGTGTGTGTGTGTGTGTGTGTGTGTGTGTGTGTGTGTGTGTGTGTGTGCGTGCGTGCGTGCGTGCGTGTGTGCGTGCGTGCGTGCGTGCGTGTGTGTGTGTGTGTGTGTGTGTTTGTTGGCTGTTGGTATGTCTCCGGCAGACTGTCTTTAAACATGAATAAATAATGTGTGCAGCCTGTCATATGAAATGTGCAAGGAGGAGCTGTGAGTTAGCGAGGTCAACCTTTCAATCTTCCACTTCTTTAACACTGACAGAGCTCATGTGGCAAAACCCCTGCCCCTGATGGGAGGAGACAACGTTTAGCAGGATGTTACTTCTCTCGCCTAACTGCTCATCTGTGTGTCTTTGTTTCCCTATACAGGATGTTGTACATTTCTTCCATTTACTGTCAGATTCTCACTGTCTGTTTTTACCAGGTTAAAGTCAACACAATATAATACAACCAGCAACAGTTTAAGGAGACATAGGATGTGTGATTTGAATTGAATTTGCTGACAATGTACGATTTCGCTTCTAACCTTGAGTCCTTTAATTTTCACTTTTAGATTTGCTTTGACTCCAGATTTTATTCCTGTGAAGATCAAATCATTAATTCTAACATCTTATATATTGTGTTGTTTGGTTTTAGATATGCATTTAGTGAAATTAGGACTTATTTATGCATCTAATTTGGCATTTTTCTCACTGTGAATGTCCAACACAGCTGAAAGAATGGGGTAAAAAGATCCCATAGGTCACCTGATGCACTGGGATTTTTCTCCCCAGAGGCAGCAGGCAAATGCGATGTGACCACGCCATGATTTATGGTAGGATCATGACCACAATTATATTTACCACGAGTAACGTTTTTCTATCACACTTCTGTCCCAAATGAGGCTCCTGAAAGAGCTATAAAACTGTCAAACGTACCCTGATTTATGCTTAAATTCTGTTTTACCCGCTTGCGGCCATGTCTGCAGCTACAGAAGTGTGTGTCAGCTCTTGTGTTTTTTTATGCGTGTGTGTGTGTGTGTGTGTGTGTGTGTGTGTGTGTGTGTGTGTGTGTGTGTGTGAAGCAGCCACCTCCACAGATTTGTTAAGGGTCCAATTATGATGATGATTTGTTCCTTACAATGGCTTTACTTGGGTGACCTAATTTCCTCATTGAGTGTGTGTGTGTGTGGGGGGGGGGGATACTATTCCTTTTTTCTTATCATTCTTTTCACTCCTTCTTCCTTTTTCTTTCTTCTACTTCTTCTTCTTCTGCTGCCATGACTCTGCATTCATCCGTACGGTGACAAAACATTGCTGTCATGCATTCCAGCAGTGACAGCGTGACACGGCCCCTTAAACCCTTGTCACTCTCTCTACCGCGCACACTTGCATGCACAGAAACATGCACACACACACCCCTGCATGCCTTGTGGAAGAGTGATCTCGCCAGTGTAAAAGGAGCGCTTTTGCATAATGACATTTCAAGGCTACACGCAGACACATTCAGTGACAATTCCCTGACAGTGCTGAGCGACTGTAGCCTAGAACAAACATTTTAAATATGTCATGTGTTTCCTTGTGGCCTTTCTTGCTGTATTTGACCCTCTTGAGTAAAGTCGGCATGTTTTATTTCCAGAAGGAAATACTGATCTCTTCCTAGTCCTTCACTGATTTTGAGAAGATTTCTTCTTTCATTCAATGTCCCTCCTCTTTCGACCTCAAGACTCTCACCCCTCACCCTGCGTGGCCTGGCTGGGTCAGCCATTCGATTTCTCTGTCTTGGTCAGCTAATCGGCCCCCCTCTTTCTTTTCATTCTAAATACACACTCACACATACTGTAAAGCTCCTGTCTAAGAAAATAAAGGACAGTTACAAAGTAGAAATAGAACTTGGATCATCGCAACGGAGTGTGTGCTAGTGTGTGAGTTGCATGCATGTGCCATTGGTGGCGATTGCTTGTTTGACAAGGGCCAGAGGTGATGACAGGGTCGTCTGCCTTGCCAGGAACTCCCCCCTGTAGCCACCACTCTCTATATACACACACACCCTTAGCCTATTCAAAGCCACTCACTCATGTGGTAATGTCTCTATTGTGATAGCCTGAACTCTTTATGGGCAACAGCTTGATGCTGGCATTTGGGCAAAGGCATGTGTGTGTGTGTGTGTGTGTGTGTGTGTGTGTGTGTGTGTGTGTGTGTGTGTGTGTGTGTGTGTGTGTGTGTGTGTGTGTGTGTGTGTGTGTGTGTGTGTGTGTGTGTGTGTGTGTGTGTCTGTGTCTGGCTCATCCATGGAATCCATCCATCTAGAGCTCAAAGCCTTGAGACCTTGAGTCCTCTGCTCCCGACCGGTGACAGGCGAGCAGGGAATTGTAGGACGGAAAGGGAAGCAGAGACATTTTCAGGCACAAAGACTAAAAGACAAGACTGTACACAAACACACGCACACAGATATACACACACATCATTCCACTTCACTCCACTCTTACTTTCCTACTGCCACCATCTCAGTTAAGCAGGCAGAGCGATTCGTCATGTCAGAGAGCCCTGGTGCTGCTTTACAACAAAAGGTGAAAGGGAGTGTGGGAAAGGGCTGGTGCACAAAGCCCTCCCTGCCCCCGCCTGTCTCCCTGTCTCGGATGCATACGCAGGCCGATAGCCCCTTCAACATCCCCCACCTTGAAGTCTCCTAGGCCCCCATCTGCAAAAACACATCCAATATCTCTAGACCTAGACATTTACTTTAATATCCCAAGCTTACTTGTTCATTTGGTGGTGCAGGATATCATAACACCTAACACCAGCAGGAATGAGGTTAAGATATTTATTGTTCAAATCTAAAGTGTCCAAGTTCATAGAAAGTGTGCATAAAATATCTCAAACATCAGGTTTTTAGAGCCTCAAAAAACCTTTAGGTCAGTCCAGACAGCCATTCAGCCAGATAAATAGAGGGAGGAAGAGACAGAAGGACAGAGGGAGGGAGAAAGAGATAAAAACAGCTATTTAGGAGGAACATTTGCCCGTCTCTGCCAGCTTTTAAGAAAGCGGGAAAGAGAAGGAGGATCTCCTTGAGACTGACGCCAGCTATGCAGACAGAGAGGCAAACACAAACAGACAGACAGACAGATAGAAGGGCTGAAAAAAAAAGATATTCACAATGTTCCAAGTGTCTTCTCATCGGAGCTGTGTTCGTGTACCTGATTTTCTCTGGTTGCTAGAGACCAAAATGCTGAAGACACACACGTACACACACAGTCTAACTGCTGACTCGTTGGAAAGTGAATGTTGTCTGGCATATAGCTTAGCCCGGACGAAGGATATTTACCGTAAGTCTGCTGGGGAAGAGCAGTCAGTGTCTTACCATATCAATTGTGTCCTTCTCAAACAGAGGAATGATTTAACAATCAATAAAAACTGACCTTGCCTTCCTGTATCACATTCCCTCTGGAGCTGACCTATTAACCAATGATGAGAAAAAATGCAGATTCACCACGGGAGGTGAGGTGAGCAACAATTTGAATAACATCTGGGAAACAAAGTAAGGTCATTTGCAGAATAATTTTCCATAAATGAGAAAATACTAAAAATCTATCTTTCATGTCCCTCATAAAATTATCTTGAATCTAAGCAAAAAATGGGAGCCGTGACATTTAAGTTGTTTGCTATGGCCAATGTCACATCATATCAATGGCGGTGAAAGAGAAGAGGAATGGACGGATAAAGAAGGATGAAGTCATCATAATGAACTGGAGTTTGCCCAAATAGTGACAGTCTGTTGGCAGAGAGAGCAGAGAGAGATACCCAATTCAGAGCACAATCATTTCCTGTTTGCTTAGTGCTTTATATCGATAGGCTGCTGGATATCAAAGAGAATATGAATAGGGATTTAGGC
This sequence comes from Scomber scombrus, assembly GCF_963691925.1. NCBI lineage: Eukaryota > Metazoa > Chordata > Actinopteri > Scombriformes > Scombridae > Scomber > Scomber scombrus. Next base: position 12,233,323 of record NC_084980.1, read on the forward strand.
TTCAGAGCCATACATATGGACCACACAGAATAGTTGTCATCAAGTCTGTTGTTTTTTTAGGATCCGAGTGGCTGATGCCTCAGAGACAGTTAATCCTTAATGTCCTGCATAGTTTTGGAAAACTATGTAGGACATGGACAGAAATGTATGATAGCTGCTGAGGGAAAATTTCACATGGATCGGGTATTATGTTCTTGAATGGGAATTTTTTGTGTTAAATGACCAAGAAGAGTATAATATGGACACTGTGGCTAATGGTTTCAATCAGTTTTTTGTAAATGTTGGTCCTGAACTTGCAATCAGACAATCCCTGATACTGATACTAGAACAAACCTTGATAAGTTGGCGGAGAGGAATCCCCACTCAATGTTCCTCAAAGCTGTAAAGGAAGGGGAAGTTATTGATATTGTAAAGAATTTTAAGAATAAAAAATCTACTTATTGCAATGACATTGATATGAATACAATCAAAAGGGTCATTGAAGGGATCTCCAAACCAATAACTTACATCTGTAACTTGTCATTCCAAACTGGTTCATTTCCTAACAAAATGAAAACAGCCAAAGTCATACCTCTGTATAAATCTGGCGACAGACACAGCTTCACAAACTACCGTCCTGTTTCATTATTACCACAATTCTCAAAAATTATTGAAAGAGTCTTCAATAATCGGCTAGACGAATTCATACTTAAACACAACATACTCACTGACAGTCAGTATGGTTTTAGGAAAAATAGCACAACATGTCTGGCATTAATAGACTCAATAGAAAAAATTATGAACTCAATAGAATGAGTTTGCAGTGGGGCTGTTCATTGACCTAAAAAAGGCATTTGACACCCTGGACCTCGGTATATTATTAAATAAATTGGAACGTTATGGGATTAGGAGGGTAGTCTTGGATTTGATTCAAAGTTATTTAAGTAACAGACAGCAGTTTGTGAGTTTAGGTGACAGTTGCTCTAAATGTTTGGACATTACCTGCGGGGTCCCACAGGGGTCAGTATTGGGACCAAAAATGTTTTATCCTTTACATAAATGACATATGTCACATATCAAAGGTACTGAAGCTTGTTCTTCTAGCGGATGACACTTATTTTTTTTATTCGGGTGTTGATTTACATCAACTACAAGATATGGTAACCACAGAAATGATAAAACTAAAAACTTGGTTTGATAAAAATAAATTGTCACTAAATTTGAATAAAACAAAAGTAATGTTGTTCGGTCACCGCAGAAGAAACACACAAGTAAAAATACAGATAGATGGTGTGAATATTGAGCAGGTTACTGAAAATAGATTTCTTGGGGTCATAATTGATGAAAACCTTTGTTGGAAGGCACACATTAAACACATACATTCCAAAATATCAAGGAGCATTGCAGTATTAAGTAAAGCCAAACAAGTCCTGGATTATAATTCGCTTCACATTTTGTACTGTTCACTGGTCTCACCATACTTAAGTTACTGCGCTGAAGTTTGGGGGAAATAATTACAAATCTAATGTACAGTCAATGTTTATTCTTCAGAAAAGAGCAATTCGCAACATCCATAATGCAGGGTACAGGGATCATTCAAATCCATTATTCTTACAGTCTCATTTACTGAAGTTTGCTGATCTGGTGGAATTTCAAATAGCTCAAACAATGTACAGAGCAAAGAACAACCAACTGCCTGCAAATATCCAAAAAATGTTCACTGTAGGAGAGGAGGGCTACAATCTAAGAGGTCATACTTATTTCAAAACTGTTACCGTGTGTACGATGAGGAGGAACTTTTGTATTTCTGTTTTTGGTGTGAGGCTATGGAACAGTCTAAATTTGTAACTGAGGGAATTACCAAGCATTAAGTTTTTTTAAAAGAGGTACAAAAAAAAGATCTTCAGTAGGTAGGAATTAAGATGGTATTATTATATATGTATATTATATGTATGTATATTATATGTGATTTGGTTGTGGGTGCGGGCATGCATGAGATGTAGTGGTTCCAAAGATGAGTGGATGACATTGGACTTGGTACTTTGTGTACTATTATTTGTATTAATTTGAGTAAACTATTTTAGTATCTTTTATATAGCTAGGGTTGTGAATGAGAGAGGTCATGCTTTATTGTTGATGATATCAAGACAGAGATCCATAGGAGCTGTTTTAAGGGCAGATAATTTAAACACATATTTAAAAATATTTGGAGCTCTTAAATGATATTTCTCAAAAATGTAGATTATAATTGTCAGCTAAAAACTTGAAGGGATGCACAGATTGCTCTTAGATTTAAATACAGAAAATTCATAAAACTCAGAGGTTGCACAGGTAATTAGTATTAAAGTAAATCTAGGCCAATATTAGTCATATTGATTAAATCATAACTACATGAAATAATACAAAGTGAAAAAAATAAAAGTAACAGAATAGAATAGAACAGTAATAGAAGTAACACCCATGGCTGAAAAAGGCTGAGGTTAGTAAGATTTGAACACAAGAATCACAAAAATAACCGCACTAACACCCTTTAGAGGAAATGATCTCAGTCCAGCCACAAACAAAATCTACAGTGGTTAGATTGTGTTAGAACGTGACCTTACTGCAATCTGACCCAAACAACAAAATGTACTCTGCAAGGTTTAGCTAAATGGCTCCCATGACTGGGTGTACTTTATATACTAGGGTGCAGATGAGTGAAATCAACATTTGCTAGCCGCTACCCAGAGACACAACTGTGGCCCAACCTGGACTAGCATCATAGTATATTATCTAGACTGATATTTTGACAGATAGGACCATTTGCCTGTTATATGTTTGATCCCTCCTTCCCCAGACAAATCTGATCAGCTGAAAGTTCACTTTAATTTTTTTTGTGTGTGGAAAGAAACAGAACCAAGGGGGGGAAACACAAGTTAACCAACTCACCCATGGAACTGGACTAAAGCAAACTAACTATAGGTTTGGAAACACCCACAGACAATATATGGTCTGAGAGTAGGAAGCAGGTTTATGACATAATGACTGGCAAATAGTTTCCACAAGTGAAGAGAAACTAAACTTATCTCCATGGTGTCTCTGAGTCATTAAAGCTGCATTACTGTAAGTGCACTTCTGTCCACTGAAGGGCAGCAAGTAGCAAGAGTAGCAGGCTACAGAAAATAATTGTATTTACAGGTACACAGGCAGCTGAATTTCCAGCTGTACCAGCTTAATTCAATAATGTGAACTGGAGGTGTGGAGGAGCTCTGTCTATTGGCAAATATCTGTTTGAGTCTGGCAAACCAAAACAATTACCTCAAACTGTTCTTAGGCTGCAAAATGACATGCAGAAACTCAGTCACATTGGGTCACAGTTGATTAATTGCTAAATTTAAAAATACTGGTTAACTGTAAATAGACTCTTTCTAAGGAAGTGTGGATTCTTCTTTCACCTTTCCTTCACACACACACAAACACAATTATGTATGCTGGAGCAGATACACATGCTGGTGTGATTTGTCACCATCTCTCCTGGCACGGACAGGCCTGCACTAATGGACAGACACTCTTTGTGTGCTAAACAAATTAGCTCCATTACTAAGAGACAGACAGCAAGGGTGAGAGAGGCAGAGAGAGAAAACCAAAGGTCCAAGATAAGGGATATAGAGGGATAAATGTAGGGAAAGGTAAACATAAAAAGGAAAGGGAGCAGGGAAGAGATTTATGCATGGTATACAATGAATAAGAGAGAAGCTGCCTTATCAAACACAATTTTGTGTGTGAGTGTGTAGGTGAGAGCTTGTTGGTGTGAGCGGCGCTAGACATTTAAGCGCTTCGAGCCCTCGTGAGAGAGGGTAAATGTGCATTATCATCCATCCATCACTCACTCATTACTCATTCACTTACTTACACTCAGACACACACATACACACACACGGAGCACATACATGAATGCTGATACGCCCTAATACGTGCACTTAACACCAGACTGGATGCGAGCGAGACACATTTATCTCCATGCAACTGTGTGAAAATGATGCTGAGTGCATCTGTGAATGTGTGTATGTGTGTAGGGGAGAATGTGATCCGCCAGGTTTCAGGTCAAAGCAATTCTCTGTCAAATGATTGGTACATAATCTGATTGACAGGCAGACTCCCTCCTCTCCTCTTTCCTCTCCTCTCTTTCTCATCGTTTATCATCCATTTTCATTCTTTGTCATTATCCCTCCCTCCACTGTATACATTCCTCTGTTCCTTTCACACCCTCTCACCTCTTGTTTGGCCTGCCTTTTGCTCCTCTCTCATCCGCTCTCCATCCTGTCTCACCCTTTATGATATAAACACATCATTCTGTCTGCACTGTGATCGCATTACCTGTGGTAAGGCCGCTCATAACCACAGCATCTAAAAGTGTGCGTGAGTGCACAAGATCCTCTGTATAAACAAGTATAAGATGTTCTCAGTATGGTCGAAGTGAGTGGAAACAGAAGCACAATAACTTACCACTCAGTGATGGTAGCATTATGGTGGTCTTCAATGTTTTCTCTGGAATTACAAAAGTCAGACAGAGTTGTGTGAAGTGGAAGAGTGATGCTTTTCACTGCTGACAGGCTGTATTAGTTAAGAGTTATCATCTAGACCACCCAGTGAAAATGAAATCTTAGGCATTGTTTCAAAGGGCTTCTAGAAATTCTTATGTGGAATAATCGCTGGTTTTTCTGACACCAGTTTTATTTTTTTAAACCCCCCACTACATTTGTGTAAAAATAACCTATCCAGGAGGGCCATGTTTGCAATATTCCTGGTTCTAGCCCTGCTGAGTAATTCCCATCAGCTCTGTACTGTTCTCTAATAAAAGCTAAACATGCTCAAGAAATCTATTTACTGAGTGTAAGAGGCAGCGCACACAGTGGAGACGTCACAACTCTGTCACAAGGCAAACATATTCACACTCACACTTAAGTTGCCATGTCATCAATGAGGTTCATAACTAAATGCACGTTGCTCTAGGGATTTCAGTGTCACACGAATGCTCGGTCAGTTTGTAAACCACGTTGGTCCAGACTGAATATCTCAACAAGTATGAGACAGATTTGCACAATATTTTGGGAATGTGTGGTCTTGTGTGAGATGTTTCAACAACTATTGGATGAATTGTTAAAAATATGATAGACATGCATATCCCCTTTGGAATACATTTTAATTATGTTGGTGATACCTTAACTTTTCATTTTGTACCATCATCAGGTCAAAATTTGAATGTGTTCAACTATACTTTGGTTTATTACTAAATACCTGAAAAGCTAATAACAACTTTCATCAGCCTTACAGTAGCTATACAGCTGGAGTAGCTGTAGACTCTTTGTCTTAATGGACCTGCAGAAAACATGTAGAAATGGGAGGTCGTGTTAAGCATGCCTTTTGTCATAAGGCAGGCTTAACAACTACTCTACCATATCATACTTAAATAAAGATGACAAGGTTAATAAATGAAATGACGCAGCCCAACTTACGCTATACTCCCCTCACTGTAGCGTTTCAAAAGCCCCACCTCCGCCCTGGCATCAACCTGTAAGCTCTGAGTCCATCTTCCTGTGTTTGGGGGGAGGTTAGTAGTGTCACTCCACACTCCCCGCTGTGTGAGATCAATGTTTTGTTGTGGGGAGCGATGAGGTCAAAGCCTAGACGCCAAACACTAACGCTGTATATGTTCTACATTTAAATAATAATCTACTCCACATAAGTTGGCTGACTGAACTGTGATAAATATGGCAATGATTATAATAATCATAATAATCCTAAACTTAATTTATGTCACTTGTCTAAAATTAAAAAGTGCTTCCAAATAAGCATTCCTCAAGTTGTACTTCTGCAATTAATTACTGTACTTCTATAATGTTTGAGGCCTCATAAAAGACAGATAAATAGATAGATAGATATAGATAGATAGTAGATATAGCTTAACTTTCAAAAAACTCAATTTCCCAGAAAACAACTGATTGCATCTCTTTGTCAGTCTATCTTCACCAGGGGTTATTTTCTCCGATTTAACAAAGCTCCCTCGAAAACTGGAGGACAAAAGTTTGACTTCTTCTTGGTTTATATGCAGGAGCGACACTGAGTATGGAGATCAGAATTAATTGAGCCTCTGCACCTATAACGTCGAGGCAACTGTACCCTAATCAGATAGAGGGTGATTGATCTGATAGTCTTCAATTATGACTTGGCTTCCTTACCTCCGACCTATCAACCTCTAACCTTTGTATGGATGCATTTACAGTATAGAGTCAGCAGCCAGGTGAGAATGCATTCTGCAAGTCAATGCACACACTATTTTAATTTTGTCTTGAGGAAGAGAAAGGAATACACTTCACCAGAGTCTCCTTTAATGATATGCTATAGGCCTCATTTAAACTCTTAGCAGCTGCTTTGGATCTATAGTGCCATGTCATTCAACAATCAATATCTCTCTCTCACACAGACGCGTGCGTGTACACACACCCTTGGAGGAATCTCTCTTATCGGGAAACATCAGATCAAGCAGATACACTTGAATGGCTATTGGGGCCAGATTGACTCACTGTGAGGGGACTCAGGATCAATGTTTTTGCTTGCAAGCCAAACTCATCCTGTGTGTTTGAGTGTGTGTGACTAGGGAGTGTTTGCCTGCCCAACCAGCTGTCAGCTCATTCACAGCATATTAATATTAAGATGGTGGTGAGGATCAGACCTGCAAGACCCAGAACAGGCCAAGTGCGTCCATGGACTCGCCTGACAAGAGAGGCCCCCGGGCGAGCTCTCCCGCTGGGCTCGGGAGACAAACACAAGTGCCCGTGTTTCCAAACATGGGCCCCACTGAACACCCAGGGGTCAGGAACTTAGAATAATCTAGTTTAAACAGGACGACATGCTTTTTCATGCACACAGACACACACACACACACAAACCCACACACATTTAAGGATTAAGGCTTTGATATGACCCTGCTTAACCCAACAGAGGAATGAATGGCAGGGTGTCACAGGGGGAAAAAAGAGCTGTAGGAAAACAGGGATAAGTAGGAGAGAAAGTTTCAGGGGGGTGGACGGGTCTACGTGGGTAGAAAGACAAAAAGTGGTGGTATTGGTGTGTGTGGGGGGGTGGGGGGTTGAATAGGGCCAATCATGGGACATGTGCCTGACAGACAGAGTGCTAGCACATGCCTGCTAAAAGACATAAAGAAGAAGCAAGAGGGTGAGATATGGACTGAATGGACTGTATGATCAAAGCCGACAAATAATAAAGAGTGAGATAAAGAGAGACGGAAACCTTGCTGCAGTGAGTCATCTTGAATGAGCCTGGTGGTCTAAAAAGGACACATGCTCTTTGATCCTCTCCTAATGTTTCTAAAGCACAGCCTCATCTGAAATGCCACCAAATGGAGACAAATGACAGACGAGGAGACATGCACCTTGCACATTGCACCTACCTGCAAAAAGACACAGGCACCCCTTTTTAAAACACAATATCAAACTTGTAACCCATGTTTAAGTACTGTAGTGTCTGGAATGGGAAGTCTAAATTATTCAAAGCCAGTTGACATTTTATCTCTTTAACCTCACAACTAACTCTATTGCCATGAAGAGTAGAATAATGTCAGCTATAGCCTAGGGGTTTCAGTAGTTGTATTTTTGCCACAGTAGACTACTGGGCTAAATTTGGATGACTTTCTCAGAGCCTGTCAAGCTCAAGCTCCTTGTTCCCTCACTGTATGGAAAGTACGCCATCTAGTGCTATGGTATGAAGGTTCACAAAGGAAACTGAAAATACAGAGTAGGAAGATCAGAGGAGTAGAGTGTTAAGTGTACTATCATTTTGGACTCTGACAGTAAGCACTCTACTGTCAAATACACATTTTAGATCCCTTTCAATTTGAGTGGAGCAGCTGCATAAAGTGCCTGTTGATGACAATCTATAATGTAGGTCGTAATATTGTGTCTCATCTTTGGTAACAGGAGAGCATTTAAAAAATGGAGCCAGCTCGGGAAAATATATTAAGATTTACTCCAGATCTGAATTTCCTAAGTGAAAAACATGATCATGGTCAGATTAGTTTATTAAGGAGCTCCTGGTAAAATGTTAATGTTTGGCCCTTACTGAATCCCTCCCATCCCTTGTGCATTATGTGTCAACATCAAGTTTCTGTTAGGTCTAGTACACACAGAGATGCCAAAACTAAGTGGTACCCCTAATAACAATACCTGACCTAAAGCTTTCTGTGAGTCTTTGATTTACATAATCCTAATTTGCACCAGATGAGTACAACATATACTGCAACAACAAAGGTATTAAAACGTTTGTACAGGGACAGCTGACAAGCAGTAAAACTGGGATTTTGAGGCCCCAGTGTCTGTGGCCTTTGGTAATCCAGCCTGGGATGATATCATAAGAAAACATTCGGGATATAAAACTCATATTAAGATGTTTTCCTGTATTATACCCTTTAAAGTTTCAATACACTATAAATTGAATTAACTGCAACAAACATCCATCTTTTACAAAAGAAAGTGTAAGCTCAATCCACAGTAATAGAACAAAATAGAAACACAAAAGGAAAAAAAGTGCCCATCACCTCACTAATCGGCCCATTTTACCAAATCTAAGGAGAGGAGTAGACAATTTGCTGTCTATAATGGCATTGGCCAAAAGAGACAAGTTACTGAGGCGGTGAAAACCCACTCCATCTGAAATGATCGTGCTGGATCAGCTGTGGCATTGCGCGTCTCCCAACCGTGAAGAACTGCAGGGCGAGCGCCGCTATAATTAAAGCGCTTATTGATTAGACTTTACGCGCTCCTGCGTCCTCTGGACCGTGAGCCGGAGGCGCGGGGAGGGTCACTCCCTCTAACAGACATTCAAATCGCCTCAGAGCCACCAGAGCAATGTCTATGCTAATGTCTATGGTAATATAGCCCCCGGTTTAAGTCGATTATTGACACTCTCCCTAAATGGACGGTTGATCCACAATTGAGGTTTTGTGTACAGGGGTCAATAGCAACGAGATTGATACCGGGGCAGGAGGTCAGTTTCATTTCAACTCCACCGGCTTCAGGATATGAATTGGAAAGACTTAGTTAATTGAAATATTAATTGGAAAGTAAATGACACTTTTTCAAATCCAAGTGGGATTTCTATTCATCCCTTGGTATTCAGCAGAAATATCAGTGTATAAAGGCTCTGGGGAATGGGTCAGAGACCCTCATTTGTTGGGGATCAACCTCTCCCTGGTTTTATATAGACATTTGTGTCTTTTTTGTATGTTTGCAAAAGCAATTTGTGTGTGTATGCATGTGTGTGTGTGTGCGTGTGCGCCTGTGTGTGTGTGCCCGTGTGTGTGGGTGAGGAGAGAAGAGATCAAATGAAAAGAGTCCGTCCTGAGGTAAAATAAAAAGAATGAGGCACAAGCAAACTGACCATACCTTGCCAGTTGAAACAGAGAATAACAATGGTTGATGGTTGATGGACCTCTGGTGGGTGCTGGCTGTGGGGGCCAAGCAGAGCATCATGCAATCAGTCTGAGAAAGGTCTGTGTATTGATCGGCGTGTATGGTGTCACTGTTACATATCAGAAACATCTTTGCTCTTCCCAACACTTAAAATGACCTGAAGTGTTCTAGTCTTGACAACAGTCCATCCCCAGGCAGCTGTTCGGCCTGTCACACTGCAGCACCATCGCTGTCACACTCAAACCCAGACACATAGCTCTTTGTTACAGCATTATTGGCCTTTAAAGAATTTCTCTGTCTGTTTTTTTTAAACTTGAGATGAACTTTTCAGTGTGTGTACACAGACAGAAAGGAGAGGGAGTGAGTTAATCAGACTGTTTGATCATGATAATTCTGCAAAAAAAGAAAAAAGACAATCACGTATCTTGATCTTCCAAAAGGAATGAATAAAATTCCCTTGTGCTGGATAAAGGATCAAATTAAACCTTGATATGTCTGTAACTGATTCTTTATTGAACAGAAAGAGCAGACACAGCCAAATATATCCATCTGATGAGACTTTCCTTCAATTACTGGTCTCATTTGCGACATGACACTCACATTGTGTCTTTGCCTGTAGGTGTACGTGTGTTTGCTCTGATGATGATGATGTGTTTAATATCAAGAAGTTTCTTTCTCCCTCAGTCTGGTTTAAAAAACCTCATATCTACTGTAATACACTTGCACAAAAGATCACACGGAGGACACAACCACAATTTGCATTGTGTGAATCATACATGCGTGGGAGTGAATGCATAGCATTGCAGAAAGTTGTGGTTTGAGGCAGAGGAGTTTGGTTTTCTTTTTCTTTTTCTCACTTTGTCCATGCGTGGTGATAAAGTGGGATTGTGTGTGTGCTCTCGTGTCCATGTATAGGGGCTTGACAATGTGCTTCTCATTCCCATTTGTGGTCGATATCGGATGAGGATATGAGAGTCAGTATTGATTGTAATTTCCTGCGACGCTACGTTCCACTCTCTTGCTTTATCAGGAGACTAATTTCTATCAGCTACGCTGTCGGCCAACCAACAGCCCTGGCTGCTGCCCAGGACAACAACTAATGAATAAGAGAGCAACGAATAATCCAGCGAGGCATTTCTCTTCTGACAAACAGGTTGCCACAGGGATGGTAATGATGAGGTTGGGATATTGGGTGTGAAGAAATGTGTACATGTGTGTGTATGAGAGCCAAGTACATCAGTGCAGGAAAGTCATTATGTGTGCTTGCTTGCATGTGGGTTTGTGCATGTATGTTTGGAGAATGTTATATTTGTATGCATTTTGTGCTTTGTGAAGGTATACAGCAGCCAATCTTTTACTGATTTTAACGAGTGGACAGGCTTTGTGTGACTTGGGATTTGATGTTGTTGACTGATGGAGTCAAGGGTGCTAACATTTACCTTCCACCCTGCCTGCAGGTGGACAGCCAATCAGCTGTTTATTTTTGCTGCCATTGTAAAGCTGGCATAATGATGCACTCGCTGAGATGTACAGGACACAGATACCACAGGGTTTCTCACTTAATCCATCCTCCCTTTTTTTCTCACTTTAAGCTTTAAATTGAATCCATTATATTGTCAGTTGACCTGGCTTTATGGTTGGTTAAATGCTATGTAAAACCTGAGGATTGACGCTGCCTCCATCTGAACACACTGTTCATGCCCACTCTTTCCTCTATGTGTGCTTTGAAACTACTTTTCAATACTGTGTCTTCCTTCTTTCACCATGTTTTAGCCCTTTCTTCTTGTTTTCACTTATTATGGCTGATTAGACCTCTGTTCAGGTAGAATGTGGGCAGACATATATGCTGGGAATTATGAAAGATCACAGGACTTCATGTACTAGTTAGAACATGACAGATACTGAACTGAATTTTTAGGCTAAACTGATATTGATATTTGCGGGTTAAAAGAAGTTAATACAAATATATAAACTGATTTAATTTCAAATCAAACATATATGGTGGAGTAAAGACCTACTAAAAGGGAAAAACAGTACACCTGCACACTGTCTTCACTTGCTCAATAAAGATACTTTAATAAATGCAATGTTTTGGTCACTGACATTCTTCACTTATCAGATAAAGTTCATAATAAAAAATACTTCTGGAGATCAAACGGTTTCTAAATGACCTCAAACACATCTTTTTTGTTACTATTGACAGACATGTACAGCAATGAAACATGTGATAAACTATATTTTTACCATAAGGTGGCACAGCAAACGTCATGCAGAATGGGTGGTGGTGCTAAACACTTGCTAGCTGGTGAGCTATTGTAGTTATGAATTTAACTTATAACCCTCTAGTTTGTAGTACACTGAGCTAGCCAGTACACCTTTATGATCCAGATTATTTTAGCAGTGCAGTGGATGTATAAGTGTACATAAGTATATGGTGCAACACATTTTGGTTAAAGTTAACCTCTAGCTTGGGCCAACACAAAAGCTTTTTGTGGATTCTATTTAGGACAACAACTTCAGTAAAACAATTATTTTTCGGTTTGAAGTTTCATAGTTGTAAAAGCTGGTGTGAATGAGCTCTATAACGGGTGCAACCTAACAGGAGAGTCAGCGAGATGTCAAAAGTCTAAAGTTATATTTAGTTTAACTTGGAGCAAAAGTTTTATTTATTTTTATTTATTGTACTGATTACTAGCAAGACATTTCCAAAGACTGAGTTAAAATATGATAAATGTCAATGCACTTTTCAGCTACTGAAATATAAATACTACCATTGACTCTGAAAGTAGAAGCAATGTGTGGCTTTCAGTGTGAGTGGAGAGGAAATTGATTAGTTTTTTTGTTCTGTTTTTTGTTTTCTGTATATGTGTATGTGTGAATATACATATACGTGTTTTGAGAGGTGCTAGTTGTTGCATTGTGGGCAGAAGTGTGGTGAATAGTCCGTTTGTCATCTTTGGCTTGTGAAAGGTGAACTCGTAGTTTCCACTCCCCACAGTGGAGCCACAGACTCCAACAGACTCATCACTCGTCCCCCAATTCGTCACCATCTGGTGACGAGTTGGGGGCTGAGATGGTGGAGGGCCGGAAGGGCTTGTGTTTTATAAAAGCCAAAACCAGAGCCTCACAGAGAGATCATCAATTAGAGGAGCAGTGAACATACACACTACGGCTTCTGTGTGTATGACTTGACTCAGTGCTCTAATAATAATTCCTAAGGCAAGCAGTGAGATTGTTATCTGTGACGTATCTAGACTGTACAGGTTTGTGTTCAGATATTCTACACTCAAGCAACTGTTGACTGACGAACCCAAGGTGTCATTTTGAAGATGGGTTTCGGCGTGGTGCTAGCCACTCTTCTCTGCATCGCCACATGGATGACTTCTGTCCACACAAGTAAGTATTTCAAAAAGTCTTACAGTCTGAGTGTTTGGTGGGGCAATGTGAAAAGTATAAAAACTCTACCTTGTCTTTCTTTCTCTGTCTTGTTTAGCCCATGGTCCGATGAGAAACTGCTGTGTTGTGACGTCCACAACCAAAGTCCCACTTATACGAATTATGAGTTACACCATTCAGCAGGAAGGTGTCTGTCCCATCTCGGCCATAGTGTAAGTGGTTATACACTATACAGAATTAAGTCATATCAGACAAATGCCCAGATGTACTTCCAATTAAATCTCATTATATTTTAAAAAGGGGGGTTCACAAAAAAATGTAATAAAAAATAAAATAAAAATCTCCTACATTTCCACAGTGGTATCTAGCCATGCAGTTTTGGTTTTATTTGTCCAGGTCAGATACAGTATCTGTCGGTGAGATTTTGGCCTCCACCAGAATACAACAAGGGTGAAGGGAATTTCATTTTTTCTGTGCAGAGCAATGGAAAATTATATTAAAAAAAATTCACCAGCAGCATCTCTTTAGGGAAAGTGCACCTGTTATTCTTGATGGTCCAAAGATCTGAATTGTCAATAGTTTTCATCGGAACCGGTAAATAATAGAAAATAATCCATCTGAAAACTGTTCACAGCGATTTCTGTGGATTATTCAAAGTGACAGGGACATTTTCTGGAGACAGATGTCACTGTTCAGTTTTTTTGAAAACTGATTTTCTGTGCATTAAGATTAGACACTTCAAAACTTCAAGAATATGTGTGGCTAGTAAGTGGGAAAACATGTTTTTGTTGTAATTTGGGTGAAACTACTGCTGCAAGAAACTATTTGCCAGTTCTTAATTAAAAACAATGTTAAAACTGCATGACAGTGCCATTAACAGCAAACTTTTAATTGCAGGTTTCGGACAATCCTTGGAAAGAACATTTGCTCTGACCCCAAAACTGTCTGGGCAAAAAGAGCCATGGATAAAGTGGATAAAGAGATGAAAGCTTTGCTAAGGAAGGGACAGAATGAAGAAGGATCAACAAGTGACACCATGACACCAGCTGTTTCCATGGCATCAACGGAAGCAGGGAAGGGACAGAATGAAGAAGGATCAACAAGTGACACCATGACACCAGCTGTTTCCATGGCATCAACGGAAGCAGGGAAGGGACAGAATAAAGAAGGATCAACAAGTGGCACCGTGACACCAGCTGTTTCCAGTCCATCAACGAAAGCACCGCAAACAACAGGCAGGAATAGAATGAGACAGCAGAGGAAAAGAAGAAGGAACGGGATGAGGAAAGGGAACAGGAGAGGGAGGAAGGGCCAGAGAAAATGCCAGAATCCCTGAAGAATCACAAGATGAATCAAAATGTCCACAGTCAGCTAATCTTATTCTTTCACATTGGACTCAACCTGCTGTAGTAAACATTATTATATACCTTAATATACCTTATCCAAAAACCAGACCTTTATATATTGTTGTGTTGATTACAAACATACCTTATACTGTATATTTAAATATATGTCAAAAATGTATATGTATATCAAAGAGCTTTTATTTTGACCCTTTCTTCTGTCATTTGCCAATAAAGGCTTTTTTTAAACAAATTTTGTGTTTGTGTTGTGAACAAATGGATCATTTGTTTGTTGTTGGCATATACAAATAGTCAGACGCTAGTTCACAGTAGCTCTCAATGTTTTTTTGACACACTGGTACAAATGTACAGGAACATATATAGACATACAGCTAAACAGAGATAGTAAAAAAAGATACTCAGGCATAGCTGTTGAACATATGTACCGCAAGAAGGCAACAACAACAGCTGAACAAACAAATAGATTCTACAACTAAAATAGTTACATTATACTCTAGATAAAGGGTTGTGTTATGTTGTAACTATACTGTGCAAATAGAGCATGGCAATGTTAAGAACTATGGAATAAATTCTGTTTTATTGTTGTACAATAAATTATACATGCGTGGCTTTATGTCCTATTGCTATATCTGTTACACTGTAAGAAACACCAGTGTTTTGATATTGGACATTTGGTTTATTTTATTTAAATTATATTGGAATATCAAATGATTGGTTTACCTGTTTATGTGTGGGAAGGCATGTGTAAGAAATGTCTGGTTTCTGTTTGTTCTGACCTACAGTACTCTTGCCTAAAAGAAGGGAAAGACCTAAATTAAGGGTTTAAAGGGGTCCACAATCAAGAGTACATCAACCCCAGTGATGACCAGTCTTTGAAATCCTGTCTGTCTGTTCCAACCTTTTTTTGTGCAGCTTTGTTCCAGATCCAAACCAGACTTTGATGGATGCGCAGAGAACAGACTTGATGCTGTCATAAGCGTGATTGTTTGCCACACTTGGAAATTCGTCATACACACATACATATTTTTATTTTTAACTTAACTTGATAAAATTGAGAATCATTTATGTCTACATAGCACAACATCTGTGACGCCCCCCACAGCCCCCCCCCCCCCCCCCCCCCCCCCCCCCCCCGCCTCCTTTCCCTGGCTTGTACTGGTCAAAAGCGTCATTATATTTCTTTCAACTTTCTTTCGGCTCTTACTCTAATGGCTATCAGCTAATGGAAAACTACACATCATTGCCATCGCTTATTGTCATCAGTCAGATGAATATGACCCATACCCAAAGATGCAGATTTAACTTTTTCTTTTTTGTGTGTGTATGTTTCAGGTTTTATTTAAATTTTACCATAATACAATAATAATCAAATTTAATAACAAAATGCAGTAGTTGAGATAAAATGCTAAATTAGTTGAAACCTTTTGACCAGAAAAAAAAGATAGTACATAGCAACATAGTAAAATATTGACATTCATGAATAATATGAGAGTAGAAAATACTCTTGTGTTTGTTGTCTGATAGTGACAGATAACAGGTGTGATATTGTTGCCTCTGTGTTTCAAGGATGTGTTTGGTTTTTATTTGAAACTGGGGTGCTGTTAGGCCACAGCGACCACATCCTGAACACTCGATCGAGCATGTTTATGTGTTAGCGTATGTTTGTGGTTATCTAATGCAGCATAGGACTATCAGTAAAACAATTTCCTGTGTTCTAAGAAAATTAGACTAAATGTAACTTTCAGCAGCCAGGCAACACTGACCAAATCAACACAAAACAACACATCGATGATTTATAAGAATACTCAAAGCTACACTTATCAATATTTTTATAACAATGCAGAAAATGTCTGCAATGTGAAAGGTGCCGCTTATACATTAATGACGTTCTCCTCTGCACAGTGGAACATTTTACTGACTTTCAGCTCATTGTTTTGGTTTTATGGCCCACAACTTTACTGTTTTGGGTCAATCTCACCAGTCTCATCTACCCTATTTCCAGCTGCATCCAGCAGCTGTTCAGCTGAAAAGCTCTGATAAACCATGACCTTTCCAGCAGAAAGACAAACTTAAGCTAGTGACCATAGTTAAGCATTTAGTAGCTAAAGTGGCTATATTTTCCCTCAAGAGTTGGTGGAGACCAAAATTAAAATATGAGCTAAAAGAAGAGCTAATATTGGATTTATGTGGATGTGTAAGTAGGAATAAGGTAGTAATATGCCACTTTAAAGTGAAACTGACACCTTTCAAATGCACAAATTAGTTTTGCATTATCATTACATATGAATAATAATATCAAAAGATAATGGATAAACTGTCAGTCTTTCTAAAGAGCCTTTAAATATTTAAATCCATTCAAAGAAAGATGTATGTATGTGTGTGTGAGTGAGTGAGTTAGTGAGAGAGGTGTTTTGTGGTTAAACCATTGGAGGAAAATGCAATCTCATATGGTTTCTGTTGGCTCCACTCATCAGCCTGAATCTAACCCATAAGGCCCACTAGGGTAAGGAAAGATAATTGTCATCTTCCTACCACTTCTACTGACACATACACACACACACACGCACACACGCACACACACACACACACATACACACACACACACACACATACACACACACACACACACACACACATACACACACACTTAGGCTAGGTGTGAATGATAAACCATAGACTTGAAGAGCACTTGAAAATGGCAGTTACACAGCTCCAGGCAGAGCTGATGAGGGACCACAGTGGTGCAAACACTACTAATTACAAACAGAATAGATCTCACAACTGACATAACAGTAGAAAGCACAGAAGCCGAGGTTTGTATCACACTTAACGAATAAACAATCTCTCTCTGTCTCTCTCTTTCTGTCTCTCTGTCTCTCTCTCTCTCTCTCTCTCTCTCTCTCTCTCTCTCTACATATATATATATATATATATATATATATATATATATATATATATATATATATATATATATATATATATATATATGCATGCACACACACACACACACAAACACACACACACACACACACAAACACACACACACACACACACACCTACAGACGCACACACACACACACACGCACACACGCACACACGCACACACGCACACACGCACACGCACACGCACACACACACACACACACACACACACACACACACACACACACATACACACACACACACACACATACACACACACACACACACACACATACACACACACTTAGGCTAGGTGTGAATGATAAACCATAGACTTGAAGAGCACTTGAAAATGGCAGTTACACAGCTCCAGGCAGAGCTGATGAGGGACCACAGTGGTGCAAACACTACTAATTACAAACAGAATAGATCTCACAACTGACATAACAGTAGAAAGCACAGAAGCCGAGGTTAGTATCACACTTAACGAATAAACGATCTCTCTCTGTCTCTCTCTTTCTGTCTCTGTCTCTCTCTCTCTCTCTCTCTCTCTCTCTCTCTCTCTCTCTACATATATATATATATATATGCATGCACACACACACACACACACACACACACACACACACAAACACACACACACACACACATACAGACGCACACACACACACACACACACACATGTATATATATATATATATATATATATATATATATATGTATATGCATATGTATATGTTACATTCATTCATTACATTCATTCATATTTAATCAAAGCTTAGTTGTAAGTTGTATGCATACATTTAAGTCATACAAGTAGCAATGGTGGGCCACAAATTTAGCCGAGGGGTGGGGAAAACCCATTACACTGTGGTTCAAGCAAATGTTGCATCAACCTCAAACACTCTCCACTCTCAGCTCCTCAAACTTCCCCCACAGCTGTACTTTCTCTCTCGGCCTACGCATAGTAAACAACAGTTTGCATGATAACTTTTTTTGTCACACATTATTCTATTAGCACCAACGATGGAAACATGTTAACTGGAAGCCCCTAAATCTTCCACATGGTCAGCCTGAAGCCCACCATTTCTGACTGCAATGCTACCACAATGAGGGGAGGTGGAGCAGAGCATAGAAAAATTATTCAATTGAGTAAATTATAAATGAGTCACCCATGGTTTTGAGAACAAACTTAAAGATGACTTTTGCTGAAAGAATAGTTTGTGTTGCATCGGGTTGACATTTTATTTCTTGGGTTTAACTATGTTTCACCAGAATGATATTAAAAGGTTGCGTGGTTAGAGAACAGCTCTAAGAGTGTCACAAATTTGGCCAATCAGCTGGTAAGACTATAATATAACATCTATTCATATCAAGCATGCTCTTTTTGGTTAGTAGCAGCAACGTGGTCACAGGTTTGTAGGTGAGGTAGTAAATTACAAACAGCATAAGCAGCTAAATATCACATGCACATTTATGTATCACTGAGTATACTGTTTATGCTTGCTGTAAGAATACTGTCTAATTATCATGCATTGTTCCTTTTGAAAAATTAAATAAAAATGGCCTCTCACAAAAAAATGTCACTAGCTAGTACCACCAGCTAGTGAGATTGTGATATAGCATCTATTCTTATCCAATATACTTTTAATTATCCAACATCTACAGGGTGTATTCTCTATACCCTGTACATTCCAATAGAAATGAATACACTTTCTGATAGTCTCAATACAAAACTTCTCAGTACAAATTAAACATTCTCAGGCTTTAAAAAGAAAATTCCTCATATAGTTTATATAATAAATATTTATTATTTAAGAACTATGGTTTACAGTATTTCACACCAATGCTCTAGATATTTTGTCCACCCCTTGTATAGTATATTAGTATAATATGTAGATCAATATTTATTTAATATTGGATTTTAAAAAATGTGTTCATACACAATCAGGATTTGTTCCTGGAAATCGAACTTCTTTCCTGTAGTACAGGGTGGGGTGGACTGTGTTTTAAAATTACATGACATTATGATACAAAGAAAGACTGAACTGTTTTGGGTTGTGACCCCTGAAAATGAAACCTTTAGTATGTACGACCCTTCAACATACTGTAGGTTGCATATGTCCTAACTGTGAGATTTGCAGATTGTTTGATCTGACTCACTTTTGGAGAGTGAAGAGAAATAACTTATGCGTATTTGACAAGTTTTTTGTTTTTTTTACAGAAAAGTCAAACAAATTAACACCTTTTTCCTTTTCTTCTCCTTAGTTAATCCTCTTATGACCCCTCAGATTTATCTCGTGACCCCGAGAACAAGTTGGACCCACTGTTAGTATGCATAATATGACCATAAGTAACAGTCCCGACCCTGAATTCTCTGGACTCTCTGTGACTCAAGAACCTCAGCCAGCTTTCACTTTGCTAAGAGTGCCACTGTCCATAGACTCAACTATATTACAGCAGTAACGTAGTATTAGTAGTCTCTGTGTTTTGTGGTCTTTTATGAAATCGAAAGACATGAGGAGATCAGCATATTACACTGATATAGTGTAGCTATTCTCATAGTACACACATTTAGACTGTACTTCACCCTGTGATTCACAATCACCAGAACTTAGCCATTATATTGTGACCAATTTTATTTTCTCTCATTATCAGCATAAAATGAAAGTAAGAAATTATGTACATATTCACATTCATCAAATAGTAGTATCAAAGTAGTATAAAATAAACATTACATAATTGACAATTACGTGTATTAAAAAAAAGAAGAAAAAAGATGTCAATATAGCTTTACTAGAATGAGGTAAGGTATTAGCAATATTAAAACATTCAAAGTCATTGATACTCAAACTTCTAATTTTATTTTTAGGAGTTCTTTCTTTTTGTGTATTGATGGATATTGTGTCAGTGGCGGTTTAAGGCCCGTTGGTGTTGCCAGTTCTTCCCGTCCAGGAAGGCCATGCTGGTACTTGTCCACACCTTCTCAGGGTCAGAACAGATTCTCTTGCCTCTCATTGTGGTGAATCTATTAAAAAAAACATGTAACAGAAAACACGCTCAATAACATGTTACATTATTTTTGAAGAGAAAATAGTCAAAACTTGATCGTGGATAATTCTGAAATACATTGCATCATATAAATGTACTAGATCTGGTATAAAAAAAAAACAGATTATGTTAATAGACTATGCACACAAATACAATCTTGAATAGATTTGAATACTTACACCACTGCATGTAGAGGGCATGATGTTTTATGTTGTACATAGTAACTCTTCAGCTGCTCTCGGTGGATTTGAGTATTTGAGACTGTGCGGCAACAACTCGCTATCCCACCTATGAGTAAAGACACAAGACCCCATTAGTATCTTCATCATCATTATTACAATCTAACATGAAATAATACATCATATCATATACGATGTAAATGAACAAAATGCACATTTGTAAAAACCTTCACATTGGTCTTACCTTGAGCCGAGGCTGTGGACACGATAGCTAAGAGGAAAAGTGAGACAAAAGTGAGACTTGTCATTGTGTTATCTCTGGCTACAACAAGTATGAGGTGTATGTCTGCACTGCTAGCTGCAAGACTCGTTTAAGGCCACCAACACACTCAACTCTTTCATTTATGCTGGTTGCAAGTCAACCATGCTGCACCCACAGTTACGCACACGGCTGGAAACTAGAGTACATACAGTATTTCCTCCCACCGCAGCTCACCGGGGCTGTCATAGCCCCTCCACTCGCGCATTACTGGTGGTCTGAAGGTGTCAAGACTTTTTCCACTAAAGAATGATGTGGTCTTTGCTCATTTCACTACATTTACAATTCAAATCATTATATGGAAAATACATGTAATACCTGTACCTGTAATGCCAGGGCAACAGAGACTTGATCTTGATCATGACGGTCAGTGAAAATGATTACATCGCTGAGTGAAACACTTCAATGGACTCAATCTAAAGGGATTAATGCACATTTAATGGCACTTTTATACAAAGATCAGCATTCCAGCTATCTTTGTTATTTTTATCATGTTGATGACAAAACAGACAATAAAAATTGCTTTTGATAGTTGGTACGTATCAACTACTCCAGTTATTTTTTATTTTTTATTTTTTAAAGGCTTGGTACAATAAAAATAGATCCACTGACAACTTGTTGGACTCAGTAGAACCTGGTAAACTTGGTGAATCTTAAAACAAGATTCACATATAAAGGGAAAGTATTTCATGTAGCAGCAAAGGTTAAGGCGAATACCCAGAGCACAAGAATATAATCCGTCTCGCTTTCTAACATGGAAGCTTTCTGCTGTCAGGTTTTTGAGGTGAGTGTTTCTGTGTGCCATTGATGCTCATGTACTCATCTCTGCAACCACAGTGCATGAAGAGAGAGAAAATATATACCACCTAAAGAAGTATGACATTTTATATTGCACACACAAAGATGCACAGTATATACACCAAACTATGTTGCTCTGTTCCATGGACACCCACATGGTTTTGTGGTCACCTGTTCTTTCATGCGTGAGAGGAAAAGCATGGCAGCAGAGACACTGATGTGCAGTTCAGCTGTTTGGAAGTTTTCCCACCATGTTTGGTCATGTGGTGAATACAATTCACACATAGGTCACAAAAATCCCAGACAGGTTATACTGTTTTACGGTACAACCACTGTAACTACATCAAGAGTATGGAGATTATGTAAACTATATGTACATAACCCCATATAGATAACAACACATAAGTTATATTAAGTGCCAGGGTTGATATTGCATCAGGATTGGTGGGATAAACATAACAGATATAAAAAGTACAAACAAACATATGAGTACTTTAAAGACATAGTCTAATAATTTAGTCAGCCACAGGAAAAATGTTTGTGTTAGTTAGATAATTGGGCTGGGGCGGCAGATGATTTGTTACATAGAAACATCTGAGAAGTCGTCCCTTGGAAACTGTTTGGAAAAGGGCAGACACATTCAAGAAAAAAAAATTTGGCAGGTGATTGGATAAACCATCTATCTATCACCGTTTTAGCTTGCTGGGTAGCTCGATTCGCGAGATCGCGCGAGATTTCCTCATAGGACGCTGATTAGTCTGCACCGGTGTTTGGGACAAGGGCGCATAACTTTAAACCTGACAAGATGGATTCTCGCGTGATCTCTGTGTCTCCAAAATGCAGATGAAGAGAACCAACAATAGACCAAGTGCATGACTGTCTCTGTCTTATTGTCACGAAAGGTGCATTTATTAGGCTATGAATGACTGTATGATGACTATGCAGGTTGTGTTTGTGGGCATACTGTGGGAGCCTGAGAGCCACTGTGGAAAGCAGGAGGCCAGCTGACTACTAGGGACATGAGGGACCATACAAGGAACTGGACTTGGAATCATGGATTTGTTCTCTTTTCAGGTAAGCTGTAAAAAAATGTAAATGGTTCCTAAAATAAGCATTTAAACTAAGGTAAAAACATCTGATTTCACTGAACTGAATTGAAACAGCAGAAAACTAACAGTTACCCAGGTAGCAGCAGAAAGAAATGGACAAATGATGTACTTATGCTTTGGTGTTTGACATTTAAATGTACTGTACACTGACCACATGGAAAGTTTCATTTCGTGTAAAGGATTGTAGTTTCTTATTTTAATGAAAACAATACTGAATCTGGGGTGATTGCAGCTACAGGATTTGAGACTGCCTTCATTGTAAGAACTTTTTTCCTTTGTTCAAACGCCTATTTAAAAAAAAAAGATATTTATGTTTGCCTGACAAATACTGTATCTTCTGTTGCAATGTGAAAGATTCTTGTCTGCCAGGAACAAAGGCACAAGCTAGTAAGGATGAGGGTGGGGTCAAAGAACAGGTGACTAAACCTAAACAAACCTTTAACATAGCAGGGTCTTTTCTTCTGTTTGACAGTTCTGTTTGTGAGTCAACAACTTACAATGTGTGTCAGAGTTGTTGACTTGCTGACAAGGGAAAAGAGTGACCTTTGTTGTTATTTTCATAAAGCAGTAGTTTGTATTATACTTACATCTTTATATAAACTAGATTTCTTACAGTTTTAATGGTATTCCTTATTGAATACTATTCCTTGCTACCTTAATGAGTAGTACGTTGTATGTACAAATACAGCACTAAGAGGGTGGTTGATGACGCAAAGCTGTGGAAATTTAAGATGAGACTATTTTATATCCTAATGCAGGGCAGAAGGTGGATTATCACTCCTGAGAACTCATGAGAACTGAAATAAGATCAGGAATTGAACTCTCCTGCAGCCACCATCTCTCTTTAGTGATCTTACAGTCAATAAGCTCTGATGGAGCAGTCATTCCGTCGCTTTTAAAACAACAATGTATGTGGAATTTTTGAAGACGGGTCCATTATGTTTAATTGACTCTATCCTGTCCCTCCTTCATGACAGACTCGTTATTATGACTCAGGAATAATTTGATATAGCTGCAGAGTGCCGAGGTCTGTGGCGCGGTACCTCACTTTAAGATTGTTCTATCAAGTCTTGTAGTACATTAGTCACTTAGCAGCAAGTTGTGGCCCATAAAGATAATGGTATGAGAGAAGTCCTCATGGCACAAAATCTGCCAGGATTGTTGAATTTCACAAATCCTCACAAAATCAAACCTATTTTCATGAAATGGTGAAGACAAAAAGCTTACCTCCTAGATTAAAACTAGAGGAAAACTTGTGAATGAGATTATAAAAAAGGAGAACTTTCTTTTTTCAACCCACCATTCAGAAAGTATACCTCATTTCGCAATTTCATCTTCATTTTAGTTAAGCCGATCACACTGTTGATGCTTCCTTCCTCATTTTGAGTAATCATTTCTGCTTTCCATAGACAAGGATTTGTAATGTCTGACTAAAGACACAGAATCATGCCTGTGTAGTTCAGTATCAGCTGGTACTGCTGGTCTACTGTATATATGTTTTTATGTATCAATACAGATTTAAGAATGCAGTTTTTCAGATTGTTAAAATAATATAAATGTAAAGTCACTTATAATTTGGTTAATACTGAACATTTTAGGTCGCTCTGTTATCAGGTGAACTAAAACGCCAGTCTGCATGTCTGAGAAACCTGTTCACTAAACAAACATTATGGGGGAATCTTCCATTATTATTATTATTATTATTATTATTATTATTATTATTATTATTATTATTATTATTATTATTATTATTCGATCTTATAAACCTGATCATTTGTTATAGTGAACACTCCTGGCAGGCTTCTGGAAAAATGCTGTTGCATCTCATGAATTTGTTGAGAAATTCAGCAGAATATAAAGCTGTACTCAGAATCATAAGTTCTGCTTTTTTAATGCATTTGAATGCATTGCTAAAAGACAATCAGGGTTGTGAGTATTGTGGTGTCCTATTACTGTGAATTGACTCAATTCTTGTGGATATGCAGTTGTTTCACAGCAACCGGTTTTAACACAAAAATACAATGGGAAACTTCATTGCAACCTTTTTACACATTTATGGGAAATGATCATTGGTGGTCCTGTGACCTGGCCAATTCAGTTTATGTGATAAAATAGGCTGCATACCATTATAGTCTTACCCTTCTGCTTAACCCTCTCATTTGAGTCCTGTACAGAGGTGTGTGTGTGGGTTTAGATGAATTCCAGTAATGAATTGCAATCCATGTTGGTTATGAATAGAGGTGTATAAAGGGTACAGATGACACAATGCTCCTTTAAGACAAGTAACTTTTAATATATTATTATTTTAATATAATATTCAAAATATATTCATAAGTAGTCAAAGCAAATAAAAGCCAGACAAAGCAATTTCACTTTGTTTTCTCATACTCTTTTCTCAGGGGACAATGAATAACTGACAAAATTGTTTTACTGGCAGCAAAGAGGCCCCTCAAACAAGTTCAACAATTCAACTAAAATGACGGATCATAAGATGACAAATGACCAAATTTGGGTGGAGAATGCTCGGAATATGTGGTTTGCGATGGAAAGCCTGAGGATCTCCTTCCTTCCCCTTTTCTTTCCCCTTTACTAACCATGGCTACCAGCACCAAAGAAAAAGGAGGAATAGATGAAGAGAAAGATGACACATTTAGAAGAGTGTCCGGCACATGATATAAATGAAATGGCTGAAATCAGCAGGATTTTTACCTAATTACTTAACATTTACCCGAGTTAATATAATATGAATTCATCCATCCATTCCTCCAGTATATATATTCATTTTCATTCTTTCTATTCTGTTCAAGGTCATGGTGGGATGTATAATATATTGTGTATGTATTGTGTTAGAGGCTGGGTAGCACATATAGACACATTTACACACACATGCCCACCTGCGGGTGATTAAATGTCCAACACCACAAAACATGGTACAAATAATTAAACGGTAATATTTTACCTGTATATTAGTGGGTTCATTCCTTTACTTATGTATTTCATTTCATTATCAGTTACCTGTTATTAACACTGATAAAAACTGAAAATGAATTAAAGTGATTTTTTTATTCACATAAAGTCAGAAAGAACAACATATGAATCACCAGATATGGTGATGGGAGACTATTTGGGGGCTGATTTGTAAAAGTAATTTGCAGTGCAATCATAAATCTTGAAAAACGACTTACCTCTAAATCGTTTGATAATGATAATATAAATTCATGTTAATTTTGACCCATATGCAAATGTGCCCGTTTTCCCATTGGGAAAAAAGTTACTTTCAAAACATCATAGTCCGGGTCACAAAAGCAAAGTCTGAACGGAATGATTTCTATACTTTTTAGGTATAAGCAATTCTTAGTACCCAGGAACAAAACTTTTCTTACATAGTATAATGGATGAATTCAAGCTCAAGTTTGTGTAAATCGTTTAGTCAGCTCTGTCAATGTCATGATGAAATAGCAAAAAAGGAAATAGACAACTACAGTACGTCCATGCCCCCACCCTAATACACACACACACACACACACACAAACACACACACACACACACACACACACACTGAATACAGCCCTTGGTGACAATGCATCCTGTTAGTTGTCCCTGGTTCCTCTTTTTTGCGGTATAAAATCTGGAGGTCTGGTCAGAGGAGATCAGTCGTCTCCATCTGCCAGATCAAACGTTCAGCTTCTTCCAAGAACATCTGGACCATCTCACGCATTCACCATGCAGCTGTGCGTCAGAAGACTGGCAAGCCTGTCTATCTTTGTCTGGGTTCTGGCAATGGTAGCAGCGGCTCCTGGTAGGTCACTGTGAAAGATTCTGCACTATATTACACTGCTAGAAATTGTACAGTGTTATGCAGGTTTGAAATGGTTGAATTCTGATTTTATGCTGCAAATCAAAGAGACTGCTCATAATGGTAAATCCTTGTTTGTTTCCCATCTAACAGAGATAAAGTTAACCAAGTGCTGCACTAAGGTCGGTACGGAACCCGTTACAGCGCCCATCATTGGCTACAGGATCCAGAAAAAGGTCCTGCCATGTGTTCGTGCTGTCATGTAAGAGCCATCCTCACAAAAATATAGCACAATTGAAAATGCAAGAATAAAAAATGGATTTGAGTTTTTGACTAAACATTTCTTCTTTTCCACACAGATTTGAGACCACAGAGGGGGAAGTCTGCAGCCACTGGAAACAGGACTGGGTGTTTGATAGGATCAAGGAGCTAGAGTGAGTAGGCATTTGTCAATGTAGTCAGTTTTCAGTATTAACGGTTAACATATCACATAACACACATTTTGATATACTGCTCAGGAAAAGCACAAATTATTATTTTAACCTTAATCTCTTATGTGTATTTTACAGGAAGGCCCGCAAAACAAAGAAAAACACTACGGCTACCCCTACAACCTCAAGCCAATAGAAAGCATCTCTCACTATCATGAAGATATACAGACAATGATCTAGAGCTTATATAATATTGATATTTAAAACGCTTTCCAATCTTAATCGTAATATTTAATATTTATTACTTGCATTGTACTTGTATTTATTTGTCTGTCATGACATTTTCTTAAATTCTTAAATTCATCGATACAAAATGTGTCCATGATTGGCAGTACAGAGTAATACAGCTGAGAGTGTTCTGTTGTTTGCTATAAAGAAAATAAATATCTATGTTCACTAACCTCACTTCTTGTTATTATTGTTTAAAATTGGGATTTAAAGGAAATTGTGCTTACCAAAAGACCAGAATGTGTCTGACTAAGGTGCAGATTTTATAGATTCATTGTGCCATCTAGTGGAATGATTTAGTTACTGCAGAAAGTGTGTCATTGAGGGAGTCATCTTTTCTTATTGGGTGCTGATCTGAAATAGCACAAGAGGCAGCCTCCCTGTCTGTTATATCATGCATTTGGATGAGCTAGAGGGCAGGACAGCTCATGAAAACATGTTCAGACACCTGATGGAAGCATCCTTTTTAAAGAGAAAAAAAATACAGCAGGCACATGTCACACCACTGAACACAAACACCTTGCGAAGCACTAGTTAACTGCGTTTGCACAAGTTGTAGGCGTACCATCATCCAGTGTTTGCAAAATACACCTTATATTGATGATAAGTTGATTTTTATTACATGTTGAGTGCAAAACTAGATTAAAGGTAGAGCTGCAAATAACAATTATTTTTATTATTTATTAATCTGTCAATTATTTTGTTAATTAATAATTTTGCCCAGTCACAAAATAGTGAAAAATACCATTATAAGTTCCCAGAGTTGAGCATGATGTCTATATGTATTTCTTTGTCCAACCAACAGTCCAAAGTTTACTATCATAGTGACAAAGAAAATAAGATGAAAGCAAGTAGTTTTGGCATATCTGCTTAAAAATGACTAAAATAATTATTGGATTATCAAAGAAGTTATAGTATTTATAGCTGATTAATTTTCAGTCAACCAATCGATCGGGGCAACTGTGGCTCAGGAAGTAGAGCGGGTTATCCACTTATCATAAGATCGGGGGTTTGATTCCCGGCTCCTCCAGTCCAAGTCTCAAATATTGAACCAAAAATTGCTCCCGAAGGCTGTGCCCTCAGTATGTGAATGTGAGTGAACTGTTAGATCCTACTGATGAGCGCCTTGCATTGCAGCCTCTGCCATCAGTGTATGAATGTGCATGTGAATGGGTAAATGTGGCATGTAGTGTAAAAGCACTTTGAGTGGTCGGAAGACTAGAGAGGGTGCTATACAAATTCACTATTTGCCATTTTATCGACTAATCGTTGCAGTTCTAGTTTAGAGCACAAATTGCTCTTTAACCACAGTTGAAAATGAATTTTAACAGTATGCTAGCCATAGCTGCACTGCAAGTTACATGAAACATTTCAGAAAGACAGATTTTTGTAGATTGATGAATATAAATATGCACAACAATGTAGTAGTACTACGAAGCATGTTTATTTGTTTCTGTGAATTGCTATTGGCATATTTTTGCACATTAATACATCTAAGCAGCAGATTCACAGTAGGGAAGGAAACTGCAGAATCAGAAAAGCGTGATTTAAGAAACACTCTCTACAACATGTTGAAAATGCTAAGCACATAACAGGAGTCTCAAAAGGTTTTAATAAATCATGTTAATATTGTATGGCTGACATTGTGTACCTTTTAAGCAATGAAGGTACCTAAGTAGCAAGTAATACATCTGCTATATCAGTGGATGTCAATAGATTCAAATTTGCAAATATGATTCAAAGTGCAACTCCCTACATCCACCGTCTGGTTTTTGCTAATAGAAGCTTTCAGTGCTGTTTGCAAAGGTTTCAGTGGTATTCATGGCGGTATTGAGGACAGATCCACCTCCATCTTTAATGGTAGGGTTTCCATGTCTCTTCGTGACGGCTTCTCCTGCAGCTCTGCTTGTATTGGACATCTTCTTCAGTTTTGAACTGTAAAATAAATTGTTTTTTACTCATGAACTTGACCTGTTCAGGTTCACGTCTAAACTTAAATTGGAAGGTATTTAAAGTAAGACTCATACCTGAGTAATTCCAGAATCTTCCTCACCCATTCATCCTTCCGATTGGCACATACCTCATGGTTCTTGATCGTGTAGAAACTGCGATAGTGAGTCACATCATCAGACACACACACACACACACACACACACACACACACACACACACACACACACACACAGAGTACTAAATTGTGTATTAGTGTATAGCATAACTATAATTGTTTGGTTAATGGTGCCTATTCGATATCTGGGTATTAAAAACAATATGTTTTATTTTATTTTAGCAGGATCTTCAAATGAAAGTCTAAAATGATATGATTAAATCATATATCATCAAAAAAAATAAGTAAGCAAACCTAAGAATGAGGTATTTTAGCTAATTAGGTAAGAATTAAGTATTTAGTGCCAGCTTTCGGTACTTATCACTTTTTAATACTTGGTGACATTCAGTATTCGACACATACTAAGGTTCGATACCCAGCCTTATAAGTTTAATTGTGTGTTTGGAGATTGTTATTCTTAAAGAGTGGACAGTTTGATAACAAATATTTATAAACATAATTTATGGAGATATAGCACAGACCAAGCAGCTGTATGTTTGGTGTCAGACAGTTTTCACAACAAAATGTTGTGGTTAAATAGATTGAATGTCTTTTTTAATTGTAAGTAATTCTGCAGATGTAACATTAATGCTGCTTTCTAGTGTCTTTTGAATAATTTGGACTAAACCCAATCGGTACAAATTTGGCTTCATAGGACCTTTCCAAAAGGCTTAACATAAAATGACTGAGATATTAAAATATTAAAGGTCAGGCATGTTGGAGTGGTGATGGCTTAGTAGGGGAGAATCTTACATGATCGCCTCAATGCGGCAATTTTCGATGAAGGTTTGTTCTCTGTAGCCCTTTATGCGCTGGAAAGGCACTGGTTTCCTGCTGTATCTCGTACAACAACCTCTGCCTGAATAGGAACCCACTGTACACAAACAGTAACACACAACACATTACTGATTGGTCAGTGAAGCTTTTCTTCACATGTCACAAAAATTCAAAGTGCTCTCATTTGCTGTCGTCTTCACAGCTATTATTATTATGAATGACAAGCAGGTAAATGTGATGAAATGAACTTACGGGCAGCTGGAGCTGGACTTAGCATACCCAGAACGAGGCAGAGGAGAACGGTCGTCACAGTGATCATACCTCTGAGGACCATGTTGACAATGACAAGAACCAGCAGAGAATTTGCTGAATGCATAACCTCTGTGCGTATATATAGGTATCCCACTACTTGTGTTTTTTTGTAACCTGTGGCGCCGAATTGAGGACAGGAAGCCCACTAGTGCATCATGACAAAGCTGCAGACATTGCACATTGCTTTGATTCGAATTAAGCTTCTACTGTGCTATTATGCAATACTGAGATATGATTATGTGGGCTTTTGGGCCTATGAGAGTATCATTGTGGATCTGGTGCACTAACGCATAAAGTTAAAATAATCTCCTAGGGCTTTCATCTATATTTATGCTTTCTGGGTTAATAATCGTGTTGTGAAGTTTTTTAATATACGGCACAGCAGATTTTAATCGTCACACATTCTTCTTTTCATTTGGATTTCTCTAAAGCTACAGTATATTACTGCACATTTGGATCTCAGTACACATGCATGCATAATTACACTTAAATAGAATTTGTTACACAAAATATTGCCCTCATCTAGATTCAGATATTTAATAGTGTTGACAAGAATGACTGTAATGTCCTTTAGCTTAAAGCTGTAGTCAGGGTGTTTTACATTATCAACAATCTTGAGATTGTTGTGAGAAATGGACTGTGATAGGGATGTCAAAACCCCCCTCCTTGTTACTATGACCTATTTAGTTTGCAGAAAGCTGACAACTCCAAATCTAGCTCAGCTGACCCAGATACAGTAGGAAAAACATCTTCAAGTTGTAAACGCTCTGTAGCGTATAGTATGTCTCAGAAACAACACATTCAAAATGTAAATTACTGGTTGTAAAAATCAACACCGTCTGCTCTGTAAAAGTTCATGAATTAATTCATAGATTTTGTACAGTCATCATGGCTTTTCAGTTATGAGACTTACACTTACAGTATGTGATTTCATTCAGATATTCTGACAGGCGATGCATAAACACTAAAACTGAGCTGTGAAAATGATTTTCTTTGGAGACTATTGAGAATGATGCTCAACTGGTCCCTGAAGGAGAAATCATATTTTGTGTTTGCCCTTATCCACAAGCAAATCAAGAGTGTGAAGGCCTGCAACAGATTAAGGCCATTTTAGCTGATAGGGACTTGCTCAAGAATGCTTCAGAAGGACAGATGTGTGTCATAACGTGCTGCCGGTTGAATCAGTCTCCAAAGGCTCACTGCATGAACTGTAATTTCTTTCTGTGGTATTTTGTTGTCCTCCCCTAGAGAGAAGGCATCTTTGATTAAACAAGGGCCTAACCTATTTGTTCAGGAAATAAATTAGATTTTGTTGAAGTTTTCTGCAATACTTGTGAACAGTTTGAGATTATGTTGTGATGATATCCAGTATGTCTTCATATGGGAATAATTGTCATAAGGAAAATACACCCTGGTAGTTTTAATATTTTTTTCTGTGCTCAAAGATTTGGAAGACTTGAATGTTTATGGTGAGTCTACATTTATATTAGGGTGATATAGTTAAGATGTTATTATTGTTTGTGACTGTTACAGCCTAGACATCACCTTGTCTGCTCTAGTAAACCTAAATTAGTTGTGACTGCTCTGCGCTTTGTCATGTCATGACAGTTTCAGAGATCATGACTCATTATGTTCTCATTCTGAGTTGCCCAACTTGTACCCTCCTTGAAGCCCCCGCTGTCCTACTACTCAAAAGTCAAGCCCACACATCTCAGTTTAGTGCATCACACAAACTTGTGCCTCTTTTGATGCTGTCCAACAGTGGTGGCTGTTACCTTCTCGGCCATTGGGGGGCACTGTTGATATGGGAGAGTCCACTCAAGCAAGACAATGAAGGGATGTAAAATAAATGTCTCACATCAACCTGAATATATAACAATGGCAGGGATTGCTAATTATATATAAAATGCAAATCAGGCTTTTTATTTATCAAAGTACTTCAATAAGAGCATGGTTTCAGCACTGTTGTGGACCAAAATAATTCAGCAACCGAGAAGCAGCAAATTTAACAGTACAAACACATTTGGGAGTCACTTAAACATTATCCCACACAACCAATACTCTTTAAGCACAAATGTCAAACACAGCATGACACAATGTTCTTCATAGATCAGGGGCAGTTGATGACAACCTGGCTTAAGTTTCATTCTCTCTCTCTCTCTCTCTCTCTCTCTCTCTCTCTCTCTCTCTCTCTCTCTCTCTCTCTCTCTCTCTCTCTCTCTCTCTCTCTCTCTCTCTGTGTGTGTTTGTGCATATCTATGTATATGTGTGTGACCTATTGTGTCTACGGATAAAGGCAAAGGTAACGTGATAAACTGGACAATCACCTGCTTTGATAGCCTAATCCCTGCTAATCCTCCGTAAAACACAGACTCTTATCATTGTCCTGTCTTCCTCAATGAAAGACACACAAACACAGAGACACGCATACTTTCCTGTGAGGTTACGGCAAAATACATCGAATGATTGTACTAATTTTGATCAATTTACTCTTCGTGTTCTGATCGTTGAATTCAGAATTGATCATTTGGAACTGAGATGATTATTTGATTTATTGCATAGAATAATTCCGAAAATGAATTCGACTCATTTATAAAGTAATTACACCTGAAATTTTCTGGTTAATAACCCTCAAATGTGAAGATTTGATGCTTTTCTCTGTTTTATGTAAATAAAATTGAATATCTTTGGTTTTTAGACTGTTTGTTGGACAGCTGCCTGTGCTGCAGCCGTAAACGTGGCTGATGATAGTGGTGTTGACTGAATCAAAACAATAAAGTTGCAGGAAGTAAAAGCAAAACAATGAACGGAAAGAAGCTATAACTCTTCCTAGAGTTAAAGGAAGTGAGAGCGGCAGATTTTCACATTCTACGTAGTCACTTGAAGCTAGTCCATTATGAAAACAGTCATTGATTGATTTCCTATTTACTTATTAATCCATTAATCAACTAATTATTAAAGCACCACTTCACAAGAACCTTCTCTCATGATTTGTCTCTCACTAATATGGAAGCTATTACTTGATTACATGATCCATAAATGTGTTCTAACATTTTCTTACTTTGCTGTTAAACTTAGATTGCAAGATTTTGGCCAGTGTGTTTGCTGAAGGGTGGGTATGAAGCTGATTTTTTTTTTTTTTTTTTTTTTTTATCTCCAGGGCCCCTCTCCTTCTTTTTGGACTCCTGCTGGTGGATGGAGGGCAAGAAAAGAGGGAAGAGTAGGGGATAGAAGGGAGGGTGAGGCTAAAGAGAGGGGGTCACCATTGAGTTGTCCACCCACACAAGGAACCCTCTGGTCACTTGCGTGGGTTTGGGCCAAAAGAAAGGCCAGGATGCATACACACAAGGGTGCACACAAGAAAAAGAACAAAAACGACAGCTTTCTAACCCCAAAGGTCAAATGTGGCAAAAGAGCCTGGAATCAAAATATTTTAAATTAGCAAGAACTTCCTCGAAACTACAGAAAGGGGCATTCTCGGTGTCCTTAAAAGCACTTCACAACAGAGGAGCGTCTTGGCAGCGGAGATGAAAAAGCTTTCAAAGCACTTGGCTGTGGCATGATCTTCAAAAAATGCCTAGTTTATCATAATTAGCATTGTTCCAAACTGTCAAACCCGTGAGGCAAGGAAAACAATACACTCTTCAATATTTTATTGAGGAGCTATGGTAAATTATTTGATGTATAATTATGTGAGCCTGACAGATTCTGTCCTCACCGTCTCCTCCTACATCCCATCTGCCCTGTGTGTCCAGAGTGTGGGTGACTGAAGTAGCTGCGGGGGGGATGAGGAATTATTGTGGAAAATTATAAAAAAACTTGTGATATAACAGTCTGAGTTGCACTTCTGTTGTTCAAGCTGACACTGTAACATCTACGGCCTCCAACAGAATGAGTTGTGGAAGACGAAAAGCGGGGAAAATATAGAATTAAAAGACCTTTGTGACACTAGGAAGCGCCCAGAGATATTTTAGTCTGGCAGAGCAAACTCCTGGCCAGGGAGACTCCGGAGGATACACTGAGCCAGAAGAGGTGAGGAGAACAGAGGGGAAGAGCGAAGAGGTAGAAAGAGGAGTATTTTTAGGGTGGTCTGTTATCTGTGGAGACGAGGGCGTGCGGTATCACAGCCAGGTCACATCGCTGAGGGGGGAAACAGCATGGGCTCTCCGTCGAGACAGTAGATAAGGAGGAATGGAACAATGAGATCTCTCACTGTCCTTCACATATACACACACACACACAAAACATGCACACACTCAGAAACTCAGTAACCACATCCACAGGAACACAAACTGCAGTTTCACTCTCACACATCCTCTTGCAGGTACTGAAAACCCCTCAGACATGTTAAAAGATCACATCAGAAAGGAGCCTCGGAGCCGCGGAGAGTGTGTTATTGCTCTGGTGACTGACAGACGAAACCAATGTTATCGTCCAAACTCTTTGCACAACTGTTCTCTCTTTTTCTCTTTCTCTCTCTCCTCCAGTGTAGCCCTCTGAAGATGTAAATACCAGCAGAACAGATGGATGGAGAGAACATCTCATCACTGACACTATGTTTATGTAATCACACACACATACACATGCAAACACACCACTCAAACACACTCCACACATGCACGCACAGGCGCGTGCACACATAAACGCTCTGAAGCAAGATGATGATTTCTTCACCATCAAAGGGAGCACATGATGCGCGATACACACGTACACACTTTTGGTGTTTTGGTGTTTTTGATGAGACCTTCTGTTCGCTTCTTCCTTTGTTTATACTGAACGCAACACACACATAAACACAGAAGAACATCGACATGCATACACACACAAACATGCATGTGTGCTTGAGTAATTCTGCAGACTAGCAGCTGTTACGGAGAGAACCGGGTACTAGTGTAATGCCTCTGACATGCTAATGATGCTTTGTCGCCCTGTGGAGTTCAAGCACACACACTCACACCGCACAGATTTAGAAAACCTGACTATTAACTGTCATATAACCCAGAGAATTTCAGTCTAGTAGTATGAATATTGAATGGTCTAAGCTCCCAGTACGATGTGAGCACTCTGTGTAGGACTGCAAGCCAAATGAAACCCTAACTCGCTCCAGGAATATCTTAGCGAGGCTTTGAGGGAAGATCCTTTTTCAACACCCAACACCCCCCACTCTACAGCACCACCACCCACCCACCCACCCAATCAAATCCTCACTGGCAATGCTCTGCTCCTCATCTCTCTTCTCTGCTTCTTTTGTTCATCTCTCTCAGCCGCCCACACACCTACCGTCCCTCGGGCTTTTCTCTTTACACTCTCACACACATGCACGCATTTACATTTGGCTACTTTGTATGTATTTCGTTTTATTCCTTCTTGCTTTTTCTGATTTCTTCATCACTATTAGTCACTTGGAGATACTTAATGTGTGTGAATGCAGGTTAACGTGTGCACTTGTAGAAACAAAAATACACAGGGCCTATATTTAGTGCTTCACAATACAGATGTGTGGGCAGCAGCCATCTGGGGCCCCAAATTGAACAAAAAGCAAAAAGTGTGTGTGTGTGTTGATGTGTGTTTGTGCAGCGAAGGCTTGGGGCCAAACTTAAAGTAGGTGTTCAAGGCTGGGGGCCTGTTGTGGAAATCCCCTCCAGAGAGCTGGGAATCTCAGGGGAGAGTACAAAAACGGTCATCAATCAAAACTTCGGTGACACAAATGACCAGAAACAACAGACTGCTCTCCATCCATGTCACTGTGTCACCTCCGCCCCGTATCCATGTCACACCCACCTGCGCCGCTGCCCCATAGGCTCCCACCCTGCGCCGCTCGATGTGATTGGCTCGCTGGTCCCCGAGCGAAATCTTGATCCCCCTCTTGGCTAATTGGGCTTTTGTGATTGCGCAGTCTGTCGTGGCACTCGGGGAGAATGAAACGTGAAAACGGTATTATGGTTGATGGGGGAAGAGTGGCAGGTCGAAGCGGGGAGATCGTTTTTTGCGTCTCAAAGCACCAGATGCTCTTCCTGGGTCCATTATGATGCCTTACAGGGGATCGAGATGGTTTCGGCGTAGCAACTGCGAAGACACAAAGCGAGATGGAGACCGGCCAGACGCTTACACAAGCACATACATGCAAATTCAGGCAAACACTCACTTACACATGCAGTCCGCTGCTTAAAACACTCCTTGGAATTGGCCATAAAGCCCACCAAACACACGCAATTCAGTGGTCCTTGTTTTCCAACAACAGTTACAAAAAAAGCTTATCTTTTTACATGTTAAACAAGAAAGAAACAAAGCAGAGCATATCTCTGTTTCTGTTATAGGGGAAAAAAAAACCACTGGATCAATGGAAATGAAAGTATTGCTTCTTCAAGCTGTTCCTCCACTGAGAGCAATTGTTCACTAGAGTCTTTGGGTAAGGGAGAGTGTAGGAGGACAGGTCATGAGCCTTCTCTTTGTTTGCTCTACTACGCTTCTACACAAGGCCGTAGTCTTGTGCCGTTTTGTTTACAACTGCCTTATCATTAAAAGATGAATCTGCTCCTATTCTTTTATGGTGTCCATGAGGGGTTTACATATAATAATAATACAAACTGTTGTTGACAGATGGTGGGGGGAATGATTGAAGCTCCTTGTCCTCATCATAACAGATCTCTGATCATTCATTTTTCTCCTCCTTCACCCAACAGTCATCAACAGGTGGCGCTGTAGTCACACTCTTCGCTGTTATGCTCCTCGAAAAAGACAAAGAGCCTCCATCAATAGCAGTTGCTATAAATTAAACCAAACCTTTTATCTGCCAGTTGTGACACATTCATGTTTTGAAATTCATGTGACAGACTATGAATTTTTTTAAATTTTAAACTTGATAATGTGACGTTTAGGAACTCATGCCTGCTGGCATCCTTCACGGTTATCACTGCTAAATGTCATTTCTGACGTGTAATACAGAGTAACCGAAAAAGTAATTGTAAACTGCATATCCTCACATATTTACCTTGGATCTGTGGATCCAGAATGATGCCCTGTAGGTGGTCCTACCTGGGGGTTTCAGGGGATTCAGCTAACTCCGAGGGAAATCAAAAGAATGTCACCGTTATTTATCCATTTAAAGTTATTACAGTCAATTAATGTACAGGAAAGTGTATTTTAAACCTTACAAAAATGTTTACGAAATCATAACTACTACTTCAAAACTATTTCAGCGTGGGTCTCCTTTACTTGTAATTTTAGATGGAGTTAACATAGTCTATGACTGTAGATGTTAAATTAGCGCTGGTTGTAACCATACTACTGTAAGTCAGTCGGCTCATGTCATTTGAATTACCATTAAGGGAAGTGTGAGGGACCGCCCCAGTATCCGCTGCATCCAACTCGCTTTCACACTTGGGTTCATTCACACACACTTTTCCCACCGGGATGGAGCCGCTTCAGCCAGAGCGCAGAGCCAACGGGGAACACACACGCTTCCACACGGTACACATGGCTGCAAATGTATGGCGAATATCTTTTGCGTTCATCTGGATAATTACATTAGTTTCATGTTCGAGGACGAGGATTTATCCACCAAATGAAGGTAAGGTTGGAATTTAGATGCGACTGTGCTTTGTGTGTGTGTGTGTGTGTGTGTGTGTGTGTGTGTGTGTGTGTGTGTGTGTGTGTGTGTGTGTGTGTGTGTGAGAGAGAGAGAGAGAGAGAGAGAGAGAGAGAGAGAGAGAGAGAGAGAGAGAGAGAGAGAGAGAGAGAGAGAGAGAGAGAGAGAGAGAGAGAGACCGTTGGGTTTTCAGCTCCTGCACGCAGAGGAGAGGCACCTCTGAGTGCGCTCCGTGTGCGTCCGGAGATGGTGAAGAGCGGGGCGATTTTGCATGAAACTTTAACTGTCAGAAAGCTTACAACTTTCTGAACAATAGGGGAAAAATCACAGTTATCGTATTCCTAGTTTGTTGCAGAGTTGTTCCCTTAAGGAGTTCAGTTGCATGTGTCCAAGGCTTTCACGAAAATAATTTGTTTCTTGTATATTTCCACATGAAATGGCCACTAATGCACATACTGTAGTGTGCAGTTTACTGTTAAAGACATGAACAGTTAAACCTTTAAACTCACGTTTGGGTTGTTTTTTATTCACAAATGACTTTCAACGCCCTTAAATCTGTACTAGAATTTGAACATTTCAAATTATCTAGACTAAGACTAGTTAGACTAACCGATCTGATTTACTAGAAATCCAATTAATATTAAAACTAACTAGCAAACACAGTGGGGTGTACTTTCTGCTAATTCTATATTCATCCAAAGCTTAGTGATCATTTGTGATTTTGTGGAATGATTGATCCAAATGCAAAACATGTAACTCAAATCTGCCAGCTAAAGAATTGTATTTGTATATTTTTATTGAGGCACTGTAAGCTGTTTGCCCCTAAACCACCTGCGTGTGTGCATTTTAGTGACCCTGCTGGATACCAGGACAGTGCCAGGAGAGCTGAAATGGGCAGCCAGTCCCTCAGAGGGAGGGGTGAGTGGGAGCTCTCTTTTTTTCTTTTCTTCTTACAGATAGACTGTTTACAACCTGTTCTCTCTTTGGAAAATACACTTTCTCATACACATACACACATACGCCTGCACACACTTGATCTGGTAACAGTAAATAATCATCCCACAGATTTTGAAATGAGCTGTTGTTCACCAAGCCTAAGTGCTAATAGCCTATGAGATTGCTGGCATTGAGTTTGGCACACAAAAAGGCATAAACCAGCTTGGTGGTGGGTGTCGTTTTTTAGGAATTTTACTTCCATGTAGTTGCCAGAATGAATCCTGGAATTGTGATATTACATCCTCCCATCTTATTTGTACTTTTGCCATGTTGTCATTGGTGTAGATTGTGATCAGCCATCTTTATGCCCCCCCCCCCCCCCCGTTGTGCTCAGTATCTATTTCACCTCTTTGTTTAAAGAGTTATTGGTGAACTTGACTCTTATTTCTTCTGTCACTATGCTCTCATTCTCTCACATGCCGCTTGAATGACAGGGTCCTGGTCTGCACGCACTGAGCTTTTGATTACAGCCACCCCACACCCCCCACCTTCCGCATCCCCAGCTACACACATATACACACACAACACCATCTCTGTATCATTAGGGCAAGTGCAATGCTTTTTTTCCTCTGACAGCTGTGATTTCTCTCTGCTGACAAAGACTCCAAAGGAGACTAGACAAGGAGGCATCATACCCCATGACAGCCCTTTTTTTTTTTACAGCTCTCTTCCTCAATACACACATACCCCACAAAGACACACATAAAAACATACACAAAGAAACGACCATGTGCTCATGCGTACACGATTTTCCCCCACAGTTATACACTAAAGAACTGGACCAATGCTGTATTTTTAGGTCGATATTGATGTTGATAATTGTGAGTGATTAA
Organism: Scomber scombrus; assembly: GCF_963691925.1. Taxonomy (NCBI): domain Eukaryota; kingdom Metazoa; phylum Chordata; class Actinopteri; order Scombriformes; family Scombridae; genus Scomber; species Scomber scombrus. The sequence continues at coordinate 12,273,035 of NC_084980.1, forward strand.
ATTCTATGAAGATATATTGGCATATAATTAATCGTTCAACTGTATTGTGAAAGGTAAGCGTAGAACAGTACATTTTTGAGTAATCACTACTTGGTTTACCACCAATTTATTAAGGTAGCTGTGATAGACCAATTAAGGCTAATAAGATCGGCCCTGATGACATATCGATCAGGCACCTACACTCGCATACAGACCCCCCCCCCCCAAATTCACACACACACACACACACACGCATTCTGACATTATCTGACTCTCCCTCTCTTTTTCTCTCTTTCGACACGGCACATTTAGTGTGTATACATCTCTCACTAGTAGGGAGAAGGCAGATTATTATTCAGTGGCAATAAAAAGCCAATTTGGATTTGGGAGGCTCAGCGGTCATTTGAAGGGTCACAGTACAAGGCAAATAGTCGGCTCTATTGAGATGAATGGTGTAGTGAAGGCTGAGACTGCTTCACTTGTATTGAAATGTGCCTGTAAAAACCTTGGAATTGCAACAAATCTGAACTACTGTCCACTGCAGAATATTCATGCAATAATGAACCCTAACCCTAGCCTGTGAGGTTTCAAATGACAGCAGTGAAGTAGAGGATGTGCCCCAGCATCTGAAATTTGTGAGGATTTGTTTTTGTATTTCTAAGGGAAAAAATGTCCTCAAGTAGGTAGTTTAACTGAATAAGTTCTCCACTGTGAGCATGTTTTGCTGGCCACAGCTTTTGTAATAGTATTTCTATTACAAGGCTAGAGCTTAAGTTTAGACTTTTACACTTTTTGGTTTCTGTTCATGCAGGATGAAAGTGAAAGATGAGAATCAGCTACTTTAACCTTGCTGCAATCTGTCACAGTGAACATTTAGTCACCTTTTTTTCAAAATTACTTATCATCTGACACTACCAGTGGGAACTGTTCTGAAAACGTCTTTGTCAGTGAAAAACGTCAGAGCTTGTTGGATAAGGAAAATTTATCATGAGAATATTACCACTTTGGTATTAATGTTCACTGATGTAGCATCTGTGTCAATTAAGTTTGAAGTATCTACAAGTTGATTTTCCTCTTTTTTACTGTTACTGGCATGAGCTAAAAAAGTAGGAATTCATTCAGAATGTTTATTGTACATATTGTAAAGTGGTGGCCTTCAGTGTTACATATACACAGTTTAGTAGTTGAAAGATAAATGTAATCAGTGGACGCCCTCACAAGTATGATAATACAATTATGTGAATGTTTCTTTGCAGTGGGAAGAGGTGAGTATCATGGATGAGAAGAACATACCCATCAGAACATACCAGGTGTGTAACGTCTTAGAACCCAATCAAAACAACTGGCTGAGAACTGACTGGATCCCTCGGTCCGGCGCTCAGCGGGTCTACGTTGAAGTCAAGTTCACACTGAGAGACTGTAACAGCCTGCCAGGGGTCACTGGCACCTGCAAGGTATGAAGCTTGACAGGGAATGTATGGTTTTGGATTTCTCATATAGGCTTGAGTTCTTAAACATGTTAACTTTTATGCTAATCAGTTAGTGGACATGCTGTTGCTAATGGAGCTTTATTATATATTACTGCTTCTGGTTATTCAAGCACAAACCCCCCCTTTGACTCATTATCATATTAAGAGGAAAGATGAGCGCTGATGATGATAAATAAACGCTTCAGTCTAGCTTTTTAAACAAAAAAAAAACCCTTTTGTCTTGCAGGAGACATTCAATCTGTACTACCACGAGTCAAACGAAGACAGAGAGAGCTACATCAAAGAGAGCAGCTTCATTAAGGTGGACACTGTGGCAGCAGACGAGAGCTTCACCCAGGTAACACTAAACAACTGAGTCAGGCTTTGAGTTCTTTATCCTCCCTCCTCCACTCACTTTAATTCCTTCTTATCTGGAAATAAAACCCCAGCGGCACTTAGCTGTAATTTTTTTATTTGTTTTAAAAGAACTTTTATCTTGGATGACCATTCCGACATCCCAGGAATGTTGCCAGGGTGTTTGTTCTTAGTCCTTACTAAAATTACTTCTGATTTTAGTGATGTAGGCATTCAATCTTTTTTTTTTTACCCTTTCAATCAATGGAAGTCAACATGGATGAGAGCCAATTGCTGAAAATGTGAAGATCAGCCATGGTTTGATAGTAACTCTCCATGTTGAACAAGCAAATTAAGCACATTTCATGAATGTAATTCCATTCTCTGTTCATCTAGGTGGACGTCGGAGACCGCGTCATGAAACTGAACACTGAGGTGCGTGACGTAAAGGTCACAACCCGGAAGGGCTTCTACCTGGCCTTTCAGGATGTTGGCGCTTGCATCGCTTTGGTTTCTGTCAGAGTTTTCTACAAAACCTGCCCGCTCACCATCCGTAACCTGGCAACCTTTCCCGACACAGTTACCGGGGCTGACACTTCATCTTTAGTGGAGGTTAGAGGGTCTTGTGTCAACCAATCAGAAGAGAGGGAAGAGCCTAAAATGTACTGCGGAGCTGATGGAGAGTGGTTGGTTCCTATTGGTGGATGTCTTTGTAACCCAGGATACGAAGAGAAGGGCGGTGCATGTAAAGGTATGCAACACAGGGTGCAACAGTACTACTGTACCATTATTTGATTTTTTTTGGTTTTGTGATGGTCTGATTCATCTGTTTTGGCCTCTTGCAATAAGTTCTCCTCTTGCCATGTCTGAAACTCATGTCTCTGTGGGTAACAATTATTAGCGCTTGAGTTGACAAGCTACCCACTAATGATGGAAAACAGTGAAAGAGATTTGGTGTTTGTAGCAATTAACACCTGTGGATTGTTTTAATTATTTAAGATTATGTTTAGAAATGTTACTGTCTTAAGGGGATACATTAATCAGCACATTTTTTCCCTATCTAATACAGAATGATAGTTGGTTGTATGAAAACATTTGGAGATAGGCTGGCAAATGCAAGACCGTGTTACTCACTTTAATTCTTTGCAGAAATAGTAAAAATTGCACTTTTAAATTAATTCTTTATTTATGTATTTATTGTATTTGTATAGCACTTCAAAAAGCAAACAGATTTTGCACCAAAGTGCTTAACAAAGGCAGGCATATGTATGCACAAACGAGCAGAAGGAAATGTATGTGCAAGCAGATGGTTATGAAAAAGAGCAAGATTAAAATAGCACAAAGTTTAAGCACAAATTTAAAATCCTAAGAAATCAGATAAGAAATAAATACAGATTAAACTCAGTTAAAAGCCAGAGAATAAAAATGAGTCTTAAGATGCGTATTAAAAGACAGACTCAGTCCGTCTAATGGCATCCGGCAGGCTGTTCCAGAGCCGAGGGGCCCAGGCTTTTCTTTTTTTTTTCACGAACCGGGCGCTGCCAACATGCTAAGGTGGGAGAATCTGAGGGGTCTTGTGGTGTTGTAAGGGCTGAGAAGTTCTGAGATATATTTAGGGATGAGACCGTGGAGGGATTTATAGTCAACTAGAAAACATTTTTTATCCTGTAATGAACGGGGAGCCAGCATAAGGATGCATGATAGGGGTGATGTGGTCTTGTTTCGTGGAACTTTTTTTGACTAGTCAAACCTATTTGAATGATATGGCTATTTGATGGCAGCTATGACTTTTTTGACAATAGCACAGACTCACACTGAGGTAAATATGCTTGTTCACATTTTTTGCTGAGAATTAGACGAGAACATGATACAGCTCTCATATCTGTGCATTGAATATGATCCCAGCTCAATAATTAACTTGTTACATCTTATGGGGTCTCTGCTGGTTCCCTGTTAACCTCACAGTGACAAGGCTATAGGTAGTTACTGATTTTATTTTAATTCCCCTTGTTTACAGACTTTGTGCCACACTAAGGTAATGGCTGCTGGCTTTAGCTTCATATTTAGTGTACTTTAGTCTAACTCTGCAGGACAGCAAATAAGCATATTTCCTAAAATGTCAAACTTTTTCTTTAAATTCTAATCTTTACTGGCTCTAGAAGATAGCAAAAACTTAATTTTGTTTAGGTTTTTTATAAACAGTTTCTCTAAAAAACTAGCCCTGAAAACATCGATGTGACAGTAATCACGTTATATCACTGTGACTGCTTATATCATCATTTTCTGTATAACCTAAATATTCAGTATCCTTCATCTATTCCGTTTATGTGTTATATTTTAATAAGTCCAAGCTGTAAACAGCGTTTTAGCCCTGCACTGATTTAGTCTTTTTTGTATCAGTAGACGTTCTCAGGTCTCAGTGCGAGGTGTGTTGACATAACAACAGCCATCTGGATAAAAACGTCTCTCTGTCACTTACAAATCTGGTCTGAACTTTAAGGTAACAAATATGCAAGCTGTTCACACCTCTCACCAACATACATGCGGCATGGATGACGTGTAATGATTGCAAGTGGTTGTTGTGATAGTGAAGACTACTGAATGTGAGTGTTTGTGTGAAATAGAGGAAAGCGGGGTGAACGGGGGACAACAGACTTTGTGGAGACACTTTTACAACATGGCGTCACTCCCCCTATTCAGTCACATACACAACGTGTTCGCACATGCATACACACACTCACACGCACACACATGCAGATGGACAGAGACCAATAGAAAGACAAGGGAGAGCGACTCACTGATCTGCTCCCTCAGTTTTATTTATGAAGCCTATCCCAGCAGGCTAATTGTATAACAAACAGACCCATAAATCAAATAGAAAAGAGGAGACACTGAGAGAAAGAGAGGAATGGATAGATGGGCATAAAGGAGGGATGCAGTTGGTGCCAGTTGGCGTTAAAGAGAGAAAAAAGCTGGACCGCTCTGGTAGCAGAATGGTTACTGTGTATACCACATAGTCGCAATATCACTGGTTTGATTCCATTCAGTAATCATTATGGCATGTCATACCCATCTCTCTCTCTCACCTGCCTCTTCAATGCCCACTGTCTAATAAAAAAAGGCAAAAATGCCAGGAGAATGAGAAATCTTGACAATTTCTTGCAATAAGATGGGCAGTGGCCAAATTTCATTCTGTGTGACAAACATACTCTAAAACCTTCACCCTGCTCGCCCCATTTGTTCTCTCTGAAAAGAGGAGGAGGTTTACGGGGTGGTCCCTGAAGTCTGAAAGATGTTCCTCCTCAGCTAGATTTAGGAGAGACCCTTGACTCTGTTGAACCTCCAGCAGATGTGAAGTGCCATCTATCTATCTGCTGCTCTCCTCTCTGTCTCCCCACTCACACTGCTTGTCAGGTTGTTGGCCGGGCTCAGCTGCCTCAGTGGAAATCCATCAAAGTCTGAATGAATACCGAATGCTGCTCAGAGAAAACTCTGACCCTGCAGTATTGGATAGGCACTTTAACGTTTCTCCCATTTTAAGTTTGAAATTCACTGAGGGAAAGAGGGAGGGGTTAGAGCAGGATGGAGCGAGAAGGTAGCTAGATTTGAGAGGAGATTTAGATCGTCTGTCTCTTCTCCCTTCACCAAGATCAAAAGGTTTCTGGATGTTCTCGCCTCGCGTGCCTTCACTCCGTCAGTATATGAGACACACAGACAGAAGCTTAACCAGACACACTTGCAATTATTGGAAATGTTCAGGCTAGCTGCTTCCCTGTTTCCAGTCTTGATGCTAAGCTAAGCATCTTCTGGCTCCAGCTTCATATTCACTGTACAGATTACGAGAGTAGTATTGATCTTGCAATTCTTAGAAAGAAAGCCAGCAAGCATATTTTCCAAAATGTCAACCTATTTGTCTATATTTTCCTCCTAAATACCTCAGAATATAATAACCACACAAACACAACAGACTTTAATGGTAAAACACCAAAACTATGCAATAGAAGCTAAAATGATAGAAATTGTTCATTCAGTCTTGTATGTTATGCAAAATTGTTTTACATTCTTGGATGTTACATATGTTGCACTGTTAGGTCTCCTTAGTTGGATAGATTATTTCCAGTGATTTGTGGTATGTATTTATTAAACATTTTTAAATTTTTCTTAGAGCCCTGAAGCAACCACCAGTTTGCTTCTGTTGAAGTATTTTTACAATCTGTCTTAAGCTTGTGTGTTGTTAATACATTTTTTGCAGCCCAAAGACTCCTGTTGAACTGAACTGATTTGAGTTGAAACAAGAGTAGACTTAGTTAAAGCGCTGAAATGTGAAAAGTTCATTTTCAGTGTTGACACAGGGTAATGAGGATGGAGGGGTTGAGAAGAGAAGCTCTGGAGAGGAAGAAGGGATTAGATGTTGAATGGGGCAAGAGGGGGATTGAAAGAGGACCACTGACAGCAGAAGGCATCAATGCAGAGCTGCCCCTCCCCCGCTGCAGGGTTCGTCATTGGGTGCAAAGGGGACAAGTAGAGAAACACAAGAGAGTGGGAACTCCCCCTCTTTTCTGAACCCCTGGTTAAGACCTAGGTCATGACTGAGCCTGATGAAGACGTCAAAGGCTCTGACTGACAGCCACACACACTCACACATATAGAGAGTTTAGCTGCAGAGTGCAGGGTCATGACCGAGGTAGATGAAGACGTCAAAAGTTTGACAGCTGCGAGCCGTCTGGGAGGATCGGAAACGAGGGAGGAGAGACAAGAGGCGAGCGGAGGAAAAACAACAGAGAGAATTTGAAATGTGAACGGCTTGAGAGGCAGAATAAAAGAGGAGCCTCCTGCTTTTTGTTTCACTGTCTCTCTGCTGGCCTCCTTTTTCTGTCGTCTGATTTTTGCTCAATTCCGCTCACTGCCTGGGAGGGTTGGAATGTTTCTCTGTGTGCATGTGTGTGCGTTCGTGTCCAGAGAGATTTCATGGTTGTGCTTCTTTCCAACGCACCTGCAGTGTCTCATCAACAGCAGAAAGTGTTTGGACGA